>NC_135818.1:89381729-89684691 GCF_964213995.1 Mustelus asterias
TTGTCTCTTCTCTGAGCTTTGCTCACATGGTTGTTGTTCTTGCCCCTTCTCAGTTACACTCCCACATTGGCTGCTGGTCGTGCTGGTCATGCATTACATTGAATCTTGACCAGGCTTTCTGTCTTGCAGATGTAGTACAATTGAAATTTTTGTGGTGAGCTTTCAATCTGCAACGGAAGCATTGCGCTCAGGCAGCCAAATTCCTGCAGTGTTGGTCACAGGTTTATATTGATCTGATATGCTTCAACATTTATTTTCTTTAAAGGGAGTTTATTATCTTATAATGATGTAGGAAAAACCATGGGTGTGAACGGCAAGTTGGCTTTTAACTTTGGAAAAGTCATTGCTGAAATAATAATCTGAGGGCTAGCAAATGTCATGCTGGTCTTGAATTCAGTGTCTCAGGGCATCATTCTCGTTGCTCTTACCTAAACCTTAACATTATTTATTATCACCTCATACACGCACAGATTGTCCACTGTAACTTCCCACACACACAGACACCATACACACAGACACCACACCATCTCCACACACACAGACTGTACACTGTAACTTCTCATACATGATGTGGAGATGCCGGCGTTGGACTGGGGTAAACACAGTAAGAAGTTTAACAACACCAGGTTAAAGTCCAACAGGTTTATTTGGTAGCAAAAGCCACACAAGCTTTCGGAGCCTTAAGCCCCTTCTTCAGGTGAGTGGGAATTCTGTTCACAAACAGGGCATATAAAGACACAAACTCAATGTACAGAATAATGGTTGGAATGCGAATACTTACAGCTAATCAAGTCTTTAAGATACAAACAATGTGAATGGAGAGAACATCAAGACAGGTTAAAGAGATGTGTATTGTCTCCAGACAGGACAACCAGTGAGACTCTGCAGGTCCAGGCAGGCTGTGGGGGGTTACAAATAGTGTGACATGAACCCAATATCCCGGTTGAGGCCGTCCCCGTGTGTGCGGAACTTGGCTATCAGTTTCTGCTCAGCGACTCTGCGCCGTCGTGTGTTGTGCGTGCGGCCTTCGCGACACATGACGGCGCAGAGTCGCTGAGCAGAAACTGATAGCCAAGTTCCGCACACACGAGGACGGCGTCAACCGGGATATTGGGTTCATGTCACACTATTTGTAACCCCCACAGCCTGCCTGGACCTGCAGAGTCTCACTGGTTGTCCTGTCTGGAGACAATACACATCTCTTTAGCCTGTCTTGATGTTCTCTCCATTCACATTGTTTGTATCTTAAAGACTTGATTAGCTGTAAGTATTCGCATTCCAACCATTATTCTGTAAATTGAGTTTGTGTCTTTATATGCCCTGTTTGTGAACAGAATTCCCACTCACCTGAAGAAGGGGCTTAAGGCTCCGAAAGCTTGTGTGGCTTTTGCTACCAAATAAACCTGTTGGACTTTAACCTGGTGTTGTTAAACTACTTCCCATACACACAGACACCACATACACAGACACCACATCATTTACACACACACAGACTGTACACTGTAACTTCTCACACACACAGACAACACATCATTTACACACAAACAGACTGTACACTGTAACTTCCCACACACACAGACACCACACACAGACACCACACCATCTACACACACACAGACTGTACACTGTAACTTCCCTCACACACAGACACCACACCATCTACACACACACAGACTGTACACTGTAACTTCCCACACACACAGACAACACACACACAGACAACACACACACAGACACCACACCATCTACACACACAGACTGTACATTGTAACTTCCCTCACACCCAGACAGCACAGACACAGACACCACACCATCTACACACACACAGACTGTACACTGTAACTTCCCACACACACACAGACAGCACAGACACCACACCATCTACACACACACAGACTGTACACTGTAACTTCCCACACATGAGGGGAAGAATGAGGGGAAGCAATGCAAAATAAATCAGTTGTAAAGGGAGTGCAGAGCACAGGTACCTGGATGTATACACACACTAATTGTGGCAAGAAGTAACGAGTGGGGGAGCCACAGGGTTCGGTCCTTGGGTCCCAGTGATTTACAATCTATATTAATGACTTGGATACAGGGATAGAAGGTTCTATAGCCACATTTGTAGATGACACAAAAACAGATGGGACAGTAAGTTGAAATGAGGAAATAAGAACCTTACAAATGGATATAGATAGGTTAGGAGAGTGAGCCAAAATGTGGCAGATGGAGGTTAGCGTAGATAAGTGTGAGGTCATGCATTTTGGCCACAAAAATGGGAAGGCGACTTATTATCTAAATGGGGAGAGACTTCGGGGAGCTCCGGTGCAGAGGGATCTGGGTGTCCTCGTTCATGAGTCACAGAAAACTAGCATGGAGGTACAGCAGATAATAAAGAAAGCGAATGGAATGTTGGCATTTATAGCTAAAGGAATAGAATATAAAGGTGAGGAAGTATTGCTGCAACTATATAAGGCATTGGTAAGGTTCTTATTTCCTCATTTCAACTTACTGTCCCATCTGTTTTTGTGTCATCTGCAAATGTGGCTATAGAACCTTCTATCCCTGTATCCAAGTCATTAATATAGATTGTAAATAGCTGGGGCCCAAGGACCGAACCCTGTGGCTCCCCCACTAGTTACTTCTTGCCACAATTAGTGTGTGTATACATCCAGGTACCTGTGCTCTGCACTCCCTTTACAACTGATTCATTTTGTATTGCTTCCCCTCATTCTTTCCAGCAAAATGAGTCACTTCATTAAATTACATCTGCCACATGTCTGTCCAGTCTCCAAGCCTGTCTATATTCTCTTGAACTTCACCAGGATCCTCCTCACAGTTCACAGTATCTTCAAATTTCATGTCATCTGCAAATTTTGGAATATTGTGCACAGTTTTGGTCCCCTTATTTAAGGAAAGATGTAGTGGCATTGGAAGCATTTCACAGGAGATTCACTGGATTGATTCCAGAGTTGAGGGGTTTGTCGTATGAAGAGAGATTGAACAGTTTAGGTCTATATATACTCTCTGGAATTTAGAAGAATGAGGGGAGATCAAATTGAGGTATACAAGATGATAAAAGGTATGGATAGAGTAGACGTGGAGCGGATACTTCCTCTTGTGAGGCATTCTAGGACGAGAGGTCATAGTCTTAGGATAAGGGGCAGCAAATTTAAAACAGAGTTGAGGAGAAACTACTTCTCCCAAAGGGTTGTGAATCTGTGGAATTCGCTACCCCAAAGTGCGGTGGATGCTGGGACAGTGAGTAAATTTAAGGAGGAGTTAGACAGATTTTTGATTGGTAATGGGTTGAAGGGTTATGGAGAGAAGGCAGGAAAATGGAGATGAGGAGCAGATCAGCCATGATCGAATGGCGGAGCAGACTCGATGGGCCAAATGGCCTAATTCTGCTCCTATATCTTATGAACTTATAATTGTTGAAGGTGGCAGGATAGGATGAGAAAGTAGTCATAAAGGCAAACGGGACACTGGGCTTTATAAATAGAGGTATAAGAGAACAAAAGCAAGGCAGTTATGATGAACTTTTAAAAATCACTGGTTCAACTCTAACTGGAAGGGTGTGAAGTTATTCAAGAGGGTGCAGAAAAGATTCATGAGAATGGTTCCAGGGATGAAACACTTCATGTGGACGGACTGGAGGAAATGGGGCTTTTCTCTTTAGGGAACAGAAGGTTGAGAGGAGATTTATAGAAATGTTCAAAATCATGAGGGGTCTGCGCAATATGGATGGGGAAAACTGTTCCTGTCAGCCAAAGGATCCAGAACTAAAGGACACTGATTTAATCTGATTGTCAAAAGGAGCAGGAAGGACGTGAGGAAAAACAGGAAGTGGCTAGGATCTGTAATGCAGTGTGTTCGAGGCAGATTCCATCATGGCTTTCAAAAGAGAATTGGACAAACATCTTAGAGAAAATATTTGCAGGACTGGGAGAAGGGGGAGTAGCTGAGTTGCTCTTGCAGAGAGCTAGCACTGATGTAATGGGCTGAGTGGCCTACTTCTGCGCTGTGCCTATTCTATAATTACAAGGAGAGCTTTATGAATCAAGCTGCACACAGAGAACTGTATCGCACTGAGCTGAGCACTTTTGCCTCTGAGTTAGTAGGTTCCAGGTTCAATTCCCACTCTCGGACTTGAGCAGAAACTGAAGACTGACACTGCAGTTTAGTACTGAGGAGTGGCAGCGCGATGTCGGGGCTGCCATGGTTCAGAACGGAAATTAAACTGATGCCCGTCTGCCCTCTCGGCTGGGTGTAAAAGATCCCACAGCACCAATTGAAGGAGTAGAGGAGTTGACCTTGCTATCATGGCCAATATTTATCCCTCAATTAGCATCTGAAAAATAGATCAGCTGGGCCATTATCACATTGCTGCTTGTGGGAGCTTGCTGTGCACAAACTGGATCACGCTGTAACTGCAGATCCTGAGTTCCGAAGGTGTCACATTGGCTCAAAACTTTAACTCTGTCTCCCTCTCCGCAGATGCTGCCAGACTTTCTGAGCTTTTCCAGCACGTTATGTTTTTATTACAGGTCTATGGATTAGACTGTACAATAAGCAGAAAGCTGCATGCACTATACATTCATTAGTAAAGCTGATTGGGTGTGCGTGCGTGCTTTGTGTATGTAACTAAGTACAATCTGTTTATGGGACACTGATAGACAGCCCTCAGACAGCTTGGCACAGCCCCCCGAAACTGTGCTTTGATTGCCCAGCCCTTCCCATGTTTGGAACTTTCAGGGAATCTGTGGCATGTCAGTGTTTCCTCCCTAAATCTCCAAAGGTATAAATTGCAGAGTTTATGTAGGTATGAACAGACTGATGGTGTTTTGTATTCTGCATTGTATATTGAAATGGTGGGCCATTGTGTGAAATGAACTTATAGCGCTTTACAAACAGCTATCATTCGTCGGAATAATTTCCTAGTTAACCACCTCCATTTCAGTAAATCTTTCTGATTTAACTGGGAAACATTGAATGGATCAGTTTATTGAGCTGCCATGACCTTCTTTGCAAAAACTTCCAGCTACCATGTTTACTGGCTGTTCCAAGCTAGTTAACCATTGCTTTACTCAACTGAGCTGTTACTTTGTTCAAATGTGTTGGTTGCTGGATAGCTCGAGATGCTTAAAGTAGAAGCTTGTTTTTACTATGATACATGTACTGCAGCTCCTGACAGTGTGTAGTATGTCTGCACCTTCTCATCACCTTACTATCACAGTGTTAGAATGAAGACTCAATGTGATCTCCTACTCCTGTCTACACTCATAATACGGCTCTCAACACCTCTCTCATCTCAACCTATTCCTTAAAGACCTTGTAAAACTCAAACTTGGAGTAACTGATTACAACTACCTCTTCAATTCTTTGATCTTCTCCCCAAATGCAAACTGGACACTGGGTATCTAGCTCTGTTTTATTAGCTAATCAAATACCTGACGCCTGGCTGATATATTTAATAATCCCATGCCGAGTTATGTGCAATCTATACAGACAGAGAGTTTCTGTTTGCCTGACCCATCTGCACCCGTAGGGACAGCATAGCTTCCCCTTTTATTGAAATCAAGGGGAGCTTATGCCAAGTTGGCAGAACAAAGGCAAGTGACTTTGACTGTGCACAGGGTTAGTGTTAGAGTTTCACTGCCCAGCTTCCTCCTGCTTGAATAGCCAGAAGCACCTAGCCATAACGGCACAAAATGGCCAGAGACCAGAGATGGACTTTTTGGATGACATTATGGTCATCCCTATGATGTATTGTTGTCTTAAAAAAAGAGTTCTGGAATGTACAGTGTGTCTGTAACACCCAGCAATGTAGTGTGTCTGTAACACTCAGCAGTGTACATTGTGCCTGTAACGCTCTGCACTGTATAATGTGTCTATAACACTCAGTGGTGTACAATGTGTCTGTAACACTCAGCAATGTAGTGTGTCTGTAACACTCAGCAGTGTACATTGTGCCTGTAACGCTCTGCACTGTATAATGTGTCTATAACACTCAGTGGTGTACAATGTGTCTGTAACACTCAGCAATGTAGTGTGTCTGTAACACTCAGCAGTGTACAGTGTGTCTGTAACACTCAGCAGTGTACAGTGTGTCTGTAACACTCAGCAGTGTACAGTGTGTCTGTAACACTCAGCAGTGTACAGTGTGTCTGTAACACTCAGCAGTGTACAGTGTGTCTGTAACACTCAGCAGTGTACAGTGTGTCTGTAACACTCAGCAGTGTACAGTGTGTCTGTAACACTCAGCAGTGTACAGTGTGTCTGTAACACCCAGCAGTGTACAGTGTGTCTGTAACACTCAGCAGTGTACAATGTGTCTGTAACACTCAACAGTGTACAATGTGACTGTCACACTCAGCACTGTATAATGTGTCTATAACACTCAGCAGTGTACAGTGTGTCTGTAACACTCAGCAGTGTACAGTGTGTCTGTAACGCCCAGCAGTGTACATCTTCGCTGGGCCTAATGGTGATTTTGTAAAGGAGGCACAGTGCAGTGACAGGTGAGATTTCGGCTTCCGAAGGTCATCCCTTTTTCTGCTTGCTGAGGTCTATGTGTAATTTGTCTGACCAGGTTAGTGGTGTTTGTTGAGGATGCAGAATGAATGGAATACCAGTAACTATTTGTCAGATGAACGGTTCCTAGTCCGTGGTTAGCACTGCTGCCTCACAGCACCAGGGACCCGGGTTCAATTCCCGGCTTGGGTCACTGTTTGTGTGGAGTTTGCACGTTCTCCCCATGTCTGCGTGGGTTTTCTCCGGGTGTTCCAGTTCCCTCCCACAGTCTGAAAGACGTGCTGGTTAGGTGCATTGACCCGTACAGGCACCTGAGTGTGGCGACCAGGGGAATTTCACAATAATTTCATTGCAGTGTTAATGTAAGCCTTGCTTGTGACTAATCAATAAACTTTAAACTTTAACCGGATGAATTTAGCAATGACGGTGTTGCGTTTTCCTTAGTTTCAGGGTTGTCCCTGCTCCTCGACATTATCACCAGTTGGTAATGGAAGGCAGCAGGATTGGGCTCCCCTGTGACACGCTTTGCAACAATAACAACAACGTGCCTTTAATGCTTCACAAGAACGCCGCTCGGCACTGAGCCATATAATTGGTTATTAGGACAAGGAACCAGAGCGTAGGCAAAGAGGTTGTCTTTGCAGTGGAGTGGGGCAGAGAAGTTTATTGAGGGAAATCCAGAGCTGATGGCCGAAGGAGGCGGCAGGCCCGGCCACTCATGGTGGAGTGATTGACATCAGAAACAGCATGAGGCCAGAATTGGAGGAGCGCAAAGATCTCAAAGGGCTATAGGTAAAGTCACCAGAATCCCAGATGACCATAGGCTGGTGGTGATTTAACCTGAGGGTCACTACACCTCAGGCGAAGGGCAAGGTTGAGAAGGTGGGGCCTTCAGGAATAACCTCAGCCGGTACGGGAATTAAACCTATGGTGTTGGTGTCGCCCAGCATCACTAGCCTGCTGTCCAGCCAGCTGAGCTAAACCGACCCCCTCAGAAGGTTATAGGGGTGAAGGAGGTTACAGAAATAGGGAGATGGTGAGGGCAAGAAGGAGCAGAACACAAGAATGAGAATTTTAAATTTGCAGCATTAACAATCTGGAAGCCAGTATTTAGCAGGGAGCGTAGGAATGATCGGTGAATGGATCTTGGTGCAAGTTATGTTATGGGCAGCAAAGATTTGATGAGCTCTAGTTCATGGAGTTCAAATATGCAGTCAAATTGCCTGCTCTCTTTCTCTCTCTCTCTCTCTGTCTCTTACACAAGACGGGACGAGGGGTTGGTGGAGGGGAAACAATGACTGTGGGCCTGTAATGTGGGATCTGTCAAGAAAAAAGGAGGTGGAGAATTGTGAGTGAATAACTGAAAGCTATCATAAAGTGAGTGGTTACGTCAGACACCCTGGGGGAGAGGGTAAGAACAGAGGGTGCAAATTACAGTCTGTCTGTGCTGAAGGCAGAAGGAAAAAGGAGTTCAGGGAAACTGCTTAAATTGCAGAGTTTCCAGAGAGCAAATGGAGAACATTTTTTGGAAAGGCTGACAGGAAATTCCAGAAAACAAAAGGATTATGTTTCCACGGAGTGGGTTTTTGGGAACATGGCTGAAGAATGGAAAAAAAAATCTGGCTCACAGAAGCAACACGAGGTTGAAAGTTCAACTGGTCCAAGCTCTGGGCCTCCTATGCATCAGTCCAAGGCTGCACACACTCTGCTGCTGTCATATGGTGCTGGACTCCATCCTGCTGCCGGTACAAATACAACAGCTGAATTCAGAGGGAACCTATTTCCACCTCCAGCACAACTCCCCCCACCCGCCCCCTCCATAACCCACTCCTAGTAAGACTGCCCCAGGCTCAACCCCTTCACAGCACTCTGACTATCAGGGGTTTCTGTGAGACCCCTTCCCCCACCCCCCTGTGGACTTTGACCCTGTCCACCTACTGTAATGATGTATGAAGTAATGCTCCAAATCTATCTTTTCTACTCCAATCACTCTCCTACAAAACAAAAATAGTCACTTGTGAATAATTTGACACATGGTTTGTGGCGGGTGTAACGTCCTTGGGGTAACAGGTGACTTTGGACCAATGGTTCCCGAAATTCTCCACCACTGGGAGTTTTCCTCACCTCATGTCTTGTTTTGTTATAGACTCATTAATAGAGATTGATCACAGTGATTGGTCAATAACTTCATTATCATTGTATCATGTGATATAAAGATGGTCAAAGATAAAGTAGATCAACTTTGGTATTTGGTGACCAGAGTGGGCACACTACTTGAGTCAAGCTCTGGCAGGGGTAGAAGAAAAGTCAAACCTTCTAATGCTATCTTGCTGCTTCTTTCTTTCTGTCCCAGTGCAGAGGTGGTTTGAAAGAAACACAGTCTCATTCACATAAAAATGGCCCAGCTTGTTTTGACAGCTGGGATTAGGCCCTTGACTTATGGGGAGAGGCTGAGGTAGTTTACAGTGGAGGAGAGAAAACTCAGAGGGATCTTACAGATTCTAAAGGTTACAGACAAGATAAATGTCATTGGGGTGAACCTTAGCCTCTACCTTGGGGATGCAAAGGACAGACTGGGCAGGGAAATCAAGCTGAGAGGAATAGACAGCTCAGACGGAACCTCCAGTTAAATAATATTTAATCTACTCCAATGTGTTTCTCACAGTACCAAATTCTACAAGGGGTCTTAACATCATATGTCAAAAACTATAAAGAATGATACCACCGTTTAGATGTAACAGTGTTACAATCCATCACGCAAACCGGCCTCCCATCCATTGACTCTGTCTACGCTTCCCGCTACCTCGGCAAAGCAGCCAGCATAATTAAGGACCCCACATACCCTGGACATTCTCTCTTCCACCTTCTCCCATCGGGAAAAAGATACAAAAGTCTGAGGTCACGTACCAACCGACTCAAGAACAGCTTCTTTCCTGCTGCCATCAGACTTTTGAATGGACTTACCTTTTATTAAGTTGATCTTTCTCTACACCCGAGCTATGACTGTAACACTACATTCTGCAATCTCTCGTTTCCTCCTCTATGAATGGTATGCTTTGTCTGTATAGCATGCAAGAAATAATACTTTTCACTGTATGTTAATACATGTGACAATAAATCAAAATCAAATCAAATCGAATCAGGTGGTGGTGAAGGTACTGAATAGATTGTCACTGGAAGCAGTGTCACTGATTGTAACAACAAATTCAAAAGAATGTTGAGTTTGGATGCTGTTGGTGGCTGGAGCTACAAGATACTGAGTGGCCATTATAATCAATTGGATAAGCTTCTGGGGCAGATTGGAATGTGGGGTATTCGAGGCACTGTAGGATGTGATCGTTCAGGACCATACCGTTCGTCAGCTGGATCAGCACAAACTCTTCCAGTCCTGTTCTTTTCTATCTTACTGTGAGACACAACAACCCCAGAAGAAATACCATTGCCTTTTTTCCCAGCCTTTATACCTGGTTGTTGAGCATTCTGTGGGTACAAAGCTCAGGAAAATAGAGGGGCTCCAACATCCCTGAATCTCTGCTCCTTTGGCATTATGCTGGTGTGATTGAGCTTTCTTGTTGTGATGGTGGAGTCTGGGCTGAGAGTCGTGGATGATTGGTCCATACCATCACTCCTGGGAAAAACACTCAGCGTATTCTCCAGCATGGACCAAATGGAGAATGCACATTATCAAACAGCAAAGCAACTATTCTCACTGCTCATGGCTAATTCCCAAACCAATCAGGAAGATACATCAACTGTAAAAAGCTTCAAATAAAGGTCATAGAGAAGCATTAGATGATATTTGTAACTTGGGTGGCACAGTGGTTAGCACTGCTGCTTCACAGCTCCAGGGACCTGGGTTCGATTCCCGGCTTGGGTCACTGTCTGTGTGGAGTCTGCACATTCTCCTCGTGTCTGCGTGGGTTTCCTCCAGGGGCTCTGGTTTCCTCCTACAGTCCAAAGATGTGTGGGTTAGGTTGATTGGCCATGCTAAAATTGCCCCTTAGTGTCCTGAGATGCGTAGGTTAGAGGGATTAGTGGGTAAAATATGTAGGGATATGGGAGTAGGGTCTGGGTGGGATTGCGGTCGGTGCAGACTCGATGGGCTGAATGGCCTCTTTCTGTACTGTAGGGTTTCTATGATTTCTATTCCTCGATGTTTGAGTATGACCAATCTGTAAAGAGCTTCATCATCTTCTGTGATTCCTGTCAGGGCTGAAGAATCCAATGCAAGATCGGCGTGGCTGTTCACACAACTTGCAGTCCATGTTGTTGTTGTTGGTTATTGGAGCAACTTTTTCAGCTGTGCCACTGCTGGCCTTCCTCTGGGCACATCCGCATATTGGCGGCTTGGCAGACGGTTCTGGAAACATACTGAACCAAATTTCAATGCTTGCCTGTTTGGATGTTGTCAGGAGACTGGGAAAATGTAACAGATTTTAGGGCTCTGAGATGTAGGCTGGAATTTTACCCCCTCGCCTGCACCAATTCTGGGGTGGGCAGAATGGAATTCCCCATTGGCCTCGGGTGGGATTTTACGAGCCTCGCCCAAGCTGGGTCATAAAATCCCGCCCGTAGAGTCTGAGGAGGATATGTGGAGTTAAAAACCCAAAAAGGTTTTTTGGGAGCCGTGGTGAGCATGTGCACAACTTGCTCTGACTTGTTATTTGGCTGATGTAGCTGAACATTTTATTGGTTGTGCCGAGTGTTATTGCAACATTTGAACATGTTACCATTCGACCTGATTCTCAGCTCTTGCTCCACCATTTACGTCATTCACTTCTCTTGTATCGTCCTTATTAATCCATATTAAATTTCATCTGCCTTTATTCCTGATGTGCAATGGTATTACAGATTGCTGCTGTGTCTCATTGCATTCTTTGACCACGATTGCTTAAAAACACAACAGAGCCTTTCCTTTTGAGGGCTAGTGACAGGTTTTTGTATTGTACTGGATACAACAATCAGATCAGCCAGACGACAGAGGTTCGGTATGAAATTGCGGACCAAGTACGCTGGCAAGAATAACGTTGTGCCATATTGGTTCAAGGATCAAGATATCCAGCTACAAATAGCAGGAAATGCTTTGAGTCAAGTAAATCAGATTAGGCAAAGGGGAGGGGGAGTAACATTGCGGACCTACATTGGCCCTCTCATTTAAAATTCTATTTCTTGTGTTTAAATTGCTTTAAGGCAGGGATTCCAAAATGGGATGCGGGTTTCCAGGGGGTGCTTGAAGCTGGAAGCCGCCACATGACTTGTAACCATCGGTTCAAATGTGGAAAATTTTAAAAGAATTAATAAAATCAGATGGGTCAGTCAGAGGAAGAGCTCTTGGAGTACTGGATACTGGGAGGAGCGCTCTGAAAGGCCACCTATTGAATGGCCCATTTGATTTACTGCATTTCATTGTTGCTGGGTAGAATGGTCCGTGGCCAACCACTGAGTCAGGCGGCATGATGGCACAGTGGTTAGCACTGCTGTCTCACAGCGCCAGGGACCCAAGTTCGATTCCTGGCTTGTGTCACTGTCTGTGCGGAGCCCGCACATTCTCCCCGTGTCTGCGTGGGTTTCCTCCGGGTGCTCCGGTTTCCTCCCACAGTCCGAAAGACATGCAGGTTAGGTGAACTGGTGTGTGTGAGGTTGAGTGTGCGCAAATGTGAGAATGATGTGAGCATGTGTGTGAATGTGAGGGAGAGAGAAATGTGTGTCCATTATAGAACATAGAACATTACAGCGCAGTACAGGCCCTTCGGCCCTCGATGTTGCGCCGACCAGTGAAACCAATCTAAAGCCCATCTAACCTACACTATTCCAATATCATCCATATGTTTATCCAATGACCATTTAAATGCCCTTAATGTTGGCGAGTCCACTACTGCTGCAGGCAGGGCATTCCACGCCCTTACTACTCTCTGAGTAAAGAACCTACCTCTGACATCTGTCCTATATCTATCACCCCTCAATTTAAAGCTATGTCCCCTCGTGCTAGCCAACACCATCTGAGGAAAAAGGCTCTCATTGTGAGAATCAGTTTTCCAGCATCATTCATCCCATTAAAAATGACCGATATATTTTTAATCAGAGAACTTTTTCATGATTAGCAGATTAATATTTGCGTGGATATAGCGAGAAAAGACTTGTTTACATTTGATTTCTGCGTTTGCATTTATTTTGCAGCAAGAAAAGGGCGCCGGCATTATGCGAATGCTTGGCCGTTCCCTGATGCTATTGGTAGCTCACTAGGGGTTCTGTGGCTCTCAAAGTTCAGGAAATCCTGCTTTAAGGCCTCAGCTCTCTCTCCCGCTCTCTCTCCCGCGCTCACTCCCACTCTCTCTCTCCTGCGCTCTCTCCCGCGCTCTCTCCCGCTCTCTCTCTCTCTCCCACTCTCTGTCTCTTTTTATATATATCCTCTAATCACCTGACAATCCTTCAGAACTTTCCATTTCTCTAACTAGCATCACATCACTCCAACATTAATTGCCTTCAGGTGCCTGGCCCAATGCTTTGGAATATCCTCCTGAAGTTCCTCCATCTCCTCCATTCAAATTCTCCTTAAAAGCTAACAATTTTACCAAGCGGTTGGTCACCCCTCCTGATATCTCCTCCTTTGACTTACTGTTCATTCCCGTTTAATTATATCTCTGTGAATCACCTTGGATTGTTTTCTGTATTATGAGATAAATGCAGTTATTATTTTAGTTAGCACTTTCACATTTAAAGACTAATTCTCTGAGTGTCTGTGCCCACCAGAGAGCTTCGCCTGCAGGAAGTAAAGGTGTACTCCCCATACTGTTCCAAGCTGCCTGCACTCCCCAGTTACGGTCGCAGCAAAATCAGCCTCTTTCTGCACACGTAGCCAACAGGGTGCTCAATGTTCCTTCAGTTTCACCTGGTACCATTTAAGTACGCAGAGAGATGCATGTGCATTTATTTGTACAGTAAGAACTCTAACAACACTAGGTTAAAGTCCAACAGGTTGACCTGACGAAGGAACAGCCTGTTCCGAAAGCTAGTGGCTTTTGCTACCAAATAAACCTGTTGGACTTTAACCTGGTGTTGTAAGACTTCTTACTGTGTTTACCCCAGTCCAATGCTGGCATCTCCACATCATTTATTTGTACACAGACAGGCACACACGCACACAGATGTATACTCACACACGTACATGCATAGAGACAGACAATGCATAGAAGGACAGGTACATGCACATACAGACACACATATAAGCAAACAAACTGACTGACACACATGCATGAACTCTCAAAAAAAACCTACTGGCTCATTTGTGCAGGCACACACATGAACAGATACAGACATGCACAGACAGACACAGACAGGCAGAGATGTGGAGATGCCGGCGTTGGACTGGGGTAAATACAGTAAGAAGTTTAACAACACCAGGTTAAAGTCCAACAAGTTTATTTGGTAGCAAAAGCCACACACATCCTGGTGTGGCTTTTGCTACCAAATAAACCTGTTGGACTTTAACCTGGTGTTGTTAAACTTCTTACTGTGCTCACAAGCAGACACATACACACACATATAAGCACAAATACAGGCAGATGCAAATATGCTTCCGTGCATAGGCAGAGCCCCACATGTCCAGAAATATGTGGGCGAGATTGGATCCTATTCTCCAATCTCGCCCACAGCTGGGATTTTCCAGTCCTGCTGCAGTGAACGGAGATTTTACTGAACGCTAATTCTCGCTGGCAACGGCAACGCTGTGTGCAAGGCCAGAGAATTCTGGCCATGATTAGAACTGTTTGATCAAGTGGAGGATAAACATCACCACACACCATTTAGACCAAATCATCTGTTTCTGTGATGTAACCTCCGTGTATTCATATATATGCCTTTGTAATCTTGTTCACTTTCCTGGTATGGTACAGGAGGTGTAATCACAGTATTACGGTTTAGATAAGCACTTTCTGTTATAAAAATGGAAAAAAGATTTAGATTGGAAAATGCTGATAGCAAATGTTTATGGGTGTAAGATTTTTAACAGAATACTGATCAACTGGAGCACAACAGATCAAGACCAAAGACTGTGGAGCCTTCACATGGAGTGGACTTTAGAGACAAGATGATAATTCCACTCAGGAATTAGGGCTGCAGGGTGGCATAGTGGTTAGCACTGCTGCCTCAGCGCCAGGGACCCAGGTTCAATTCCCGGCTCAGGTCACTGTCTGTGTGGAGTTTGCACGTTCTCCCTGTGTCTGCGTGGGTTTCCTCCGGGTGTTCCAGTTTCCTCCCACACTCCAAAGATGTGTGGGTTAGGTGGATTGGCCATGCTAAATTGCCCCTTAATGTCAGGGGTAAATACATGGGGTTATGGGGTTAGGGCCTGGGTGGTTTTGTGGTCTGAACAGACTTGATGGGCCGAATGGCCTCCTTCTGCACTGCAGGATTCTGTGATTCTAGGATGCTGAGATATAGTTCACCCCCCAATTGTGGCATCATACATTCTCCCCTTGTTTTTATCTTTTCATTATAAATCCTTGTGTTCTCATTTATAATGGAAAGTTCCTATGTAAACTTGTGACAGTGTAATGACAGTCTCCTGCCAGTACTGGCACTGCAGTATGTTAGTTTTCATTGGGAATTTCCATTCAGTGTCGAGGCAGAAATTTATTACGGAAAAGTTGACAGGACTTGTGCGCAGATGTAAAGTTTGTAACGTATTATAGATACGTAGCCCCCCACACTGCAAATACTGTTGAACATTTCCACACACGACTAGGATATTTTTAAAGACTGTTTAATATACAAGAAAGCAGTAATTATCTTCAGGGGAGGTAATTGGAAACAGGAGAGCTTTATATCTGAGACAATATCTTACTGACAACTTCCCATTATCTGTTGCAACTTTTCTCTTTTCCCTCTTAAGCAAACAATGTAACTCACCCGAGCATCTCACATCAGGTTTTCATTTGGGTTTTTTTTAAAGGAAAGACATCAAAGATTTAATTTTAAAAAATTCCATCTGTCCTTTAGTGCGGAGTCTCTTGCTCAGTCCAGCCAGCCCTGAATCTGTACACCCAGCATAAATACCCGTTATTTGAGGGGTGATGGGGAAGGGATCGGTTTAACAGAAAGGCACAAGTTGAGCAGCTCAGTGGAAAGCTACGGGACACACAATCACATTGTCTCTTTACAGTTGGCTCTCCGTTAAAGAGTTTATGTACAGAATTGTCGGCTTTTTTTCTGAAATAAAGTAAGGAAACCGTGGTTGGGGGGTGAGGGGAGGGATCTGCTAAAGTCATAAAGACTGAATCACCTCCTAATTAGTTTGTTCTAGGCCCTGGATGCACCAACTCTTCACTGTGTTAAGTTTGGCCTCAAATGCCCATTTGTTATAATAACAGAAAGAAAGAATAAAACAAACCCTTACTGCATTCCATCCACTTCACTAACTGACAGCAGCCCTGGCTCTCTGCCAATCCCCTGCATGCACTGAGCTTATGTTCCACACAACCTGAGCACCAGCCAACTCTTTGAATCCTCGTCCCTAGCCCTCTCCTTCCCCTCATCCCCAACTCCCGTTCCCCCTCTCCCCTGGCTGTCCGCTCTTACTGCGTTTAGCCAAGCACCCCTCCCCTTTGCTTCCTGTCCCCTTTCGCCTCTTTCCCATCTTCCTTGTTCTCACACTCTTCCCTGTACCACCCCCTTCTCTTTCCCCCATCCCCGCCTTTCCCTTCTCCTCCCCTCTTCCATCCCCCTCTTTCTTTATCCCGTCCACCCCTGTGGCTCCCCACCCTTCTGGTTCTCTTCTCCACCTCCTCTCCCCTTCTGTCACCCCCCCGTCCCTCTTTTGCCCTCATCCTCTTTCTGCCCTTGCCCTCTTTCTGCCCTCACCCCCTTTCCGCCCTCACCCCCTTTCCGCCCTCGCCCCCTTTCCGGCCTTGCCCTCTTTCCGCCCTCATCCCCTTTCTGCCCTCGCCCCCTTTCCGCCCTCGCCCCCTTTCCGCCCTCGCCCCCTTTCCGGCCTTGCCCCATTTCCGCCCTCACCCCCTTTCTGGCCTCGCCCCCTTTCCGGCCTCGCCCCCTTTCCGCCCTCACCCCCTTTCTGGCCTCGCCCCCTTTCCGGCCTCGCCCCCTTTCTGGCCTCGCCCCCTTTCCGCCCTCACCCCCTTTCTGGCCTCGCCCCCTTTCCGCCCTCACCCCCTTTCTGGCCTCGCCCCCTTTCCGCCCTCACCCCCTTTCTGGCCTCGCCCCCTTTCCGGCCTCGCCCCCTTTCCGGCCTCGCCCCCTTTCCGCCCTCACCCCCTTTCTGGCCTCGCCCCCTTTCCGGCCTCGCCCCCTTTCCGCCCTCACCCCCTTTCTGGCCTCGCCCCCTTTCCGGCCTCGCCCCCTTTCTGCCCTCACCGTCTTTCTGCCCTCGCCCCCTTTCCACCCTTACCCCTTTTCTGCCCTCGCCCCCTTTCCGGCCTCGCCCCCTTTCCAGCCTCGCCCCCTTTCCGCCCTCGCCCTCTTTCTGCCCTCGCCTCCTTTCCGCCCTCACCCCCTTTCTGGCCTCGCCCCCTTTCCAGCCTCGCCCCCTTTCCGCCCTCGCCCTCTTTCTGCCCTCGCCTCCTTTCCGGCCTCACCCCCTTTCCACCCTCACCCTCTTTCCGCCCTCGCCCTCTTTCTGCCCTCGCCCTCTTTCCGCCCTCGCCCCCTTTCCGCTGCTTCGCTACCTCCTGAATATTGAGCCTGACGAAAAAGAGAGAAACGGGAGAATTGTGATTCCAGATTGCTGACACTGCACACCTGCCAAAGAATTCAGGCAGTTCAAAAGCAACCCATCCTCTTGAAACATTTTAAGTAACATCCCATGGCTTCCTCACAGAACGGTCTCTAAACCAGTTCAATATGTTTGGCACCAGGAACATACTTTTGACTTCTCAGCAGTTTTTTCATCCTAAAGACTCAGTCTGTTAAAATCTCTGGTGCTCTTTGTTTCTCATCTTTTCTTTATTGTGTTTTTATTCTGAGAATAGGTCCCAACAAGACCCCTCCCTGCCTGTCCAGGTTTGAGTGTGAGTGGGGGAAAGTACCCAAAGTGATTCTGACTGTGGGATCTCACTCACCCGAAAGTTTAGTTAAGGGGGCGAGGCCAGAAAGGGGAAATTGAGTACCACAAGTGGAAACCAAGCCTTGAACTTGACCAGATGGTGGAGTGGGTGGGTGGGGTGGGGGGGGGGGGGGGGGCGGGGTGGAGAGAGGGTGGGGGAGTGAGAGGGGTGGAGAGAGGGTGGGGGAGTGAGAGAGGTGGAGAGAGGGTGGGGGAGTGAGAGGGGTGGGGAAATTGTCATTAGAGATTACAGTCAGGTTCTCCCCATCCCTAATGCCCAGCTTCCTCTCATAGTTTGATACGAGTCAAGAGGTCAAGAATCTATTTGGCTAGAGCTCAGAAACAAAGATGCAGTTATATTGTTCAGTGGTATAGGCCACCAACTAGTGGGAGGATGTAGAGGACCACATTTGCAAGGAAATTACAGTGAGGTGAAAAATGTGGAAGGTAGTTACAATGGTGGACTTTAGCTATTCAAATATCGACTAGGAATAATAGTGGCATAAAGGGCAATGAGGGGCAATAATCCCTAGAGTGTGTACATTTTCCACAGCCGTATCTTTCCAGTCCACCAAGGAAGGCACTGCTGGTTCTTGGGAGCAAGGTTGACCAAATGGATCAAGTGTCAGTGGGAAACATTTAGCGAATGGTGATTATTATAAGAATACAGATTTAAAGGAACTGGCATTGGAAGCAAAAGGGAAATCTTTTCACACGGAGTGAGTGGTTACGGTCTGGAATACACTAAGTGAAAGCGTGTTGGAGACAGATTCAACTGAGAAATTCAAAAAGTAATTAGACAGTTATCTAAAAAAGGAAGATTGTGCGGGGTTACAGGGAGAAGGCGAGAGAATGGCAGTGTGTAAAATGCTCAATTAGAGAGCCAGTGAATACATGATGGGCCGGGTGGTCTCCTTCTGCGCTGTAACAATTGTGTCTTTCTGAACTATACTGGCCAAAATGGTACATTTGTAAACTTGACCCAATTGCGAGCCTTGACCCTTTGCCTCCTGCTCAAAGGTATAATTTTAAACCCCATTGCAGAGCATTTTGCATATATTTCAGGCTGGCACACATAGTATAGTACTGAGAGAGCACTCACCTGTCAGAGGGTCAGTACTGAGAGAGCACTCACCTGTCAGGGGGTCAGTACTGAGAGAGCACTCACCTGTCAGAGGGTCAGTACTGAGAGAGCACTCACCTGTCAGGGGGTCAGTACTGAGAGTCAACACCTTCAGGAGAGGAGGGGACCCTGTATCCCAGTGAGAGTCAACAGCTTGAGGAGAGGAGGGGACCCTGTACCCCAGTGAGAATCAGCACCTTCAGGAGAGGAGGGGATCCTGTACCCCAGTGAGAGTCAGCACCTTCAGGAGAGGAGGGGATCCTGTACCCCAGTGAGAGTCAGCACCTTCAGGAGAGATGGGGACCCTGTACGCCAGTGAGAGTCAGCACCTTCTAGGGGCAAGACTAGGATTTTGATGCTCATTTAAGATGACGCTGAGTAGTAATCTTTTCTCTCAAAAGACTGTGGAAGCAGGGTCACAAGGAGTTACATTTTATTGGGGGTAGGCAGGAATGTGGATTTGAGGTTACCGTCAAATCAGCCATGATCCTACAGAATGGCGGAGCAGGCTCGAGGGGCCAAGTGGCTGACTCCTGCTCCTATTGTATGTTTGTAGTCTAGCTGCTGGGACCTGAGTGAAATTTGTCATGGGAATGCTGTTCGAAACATGTTTCCTCTTTGATGGGGGACTGCCTGGCGTTTACTGCCATTTCCCCTCTGGCTTCAGGTGGGATCAGGAATTTGAGCAGCTTTTAAAATGCACACCTTTCCCTCCCCACTCCTTCGTTGGACCTTGCCGCAATGAAGCAAGCAAATTTGGTCATTTAATTTGAAAAGCAAACCAACCCGTTGTGTTGTCACATTTGCCCCTAAGTGGGAGGAACTTTCCAAAGGGGCCATGTTTTTCAAGGTTCTGATGTCTTTTTTATTAATACAACAAAAGCAAACTTCAGAAGTAGCAGACCCAGATATTCTGCTAAATTCAACTTTGTAAAAAATTGCATGCAAAGATTCTTGAACTTACAAAAGAGTATTCTGGAATTAGCTGAGAACAATTGGGAAAGGAGCCATTGTTACATGTCTCCTTAGCTTGTGGTTATACCCTGGCGTTGCTCCACATGCTACATTTCTGTATCCTCCGAATAGGTAAGTAAAGAAAGCGCTTGTGTTTATGTAGTAAGGCCAGGACATTCCATCGTGCAGTATATTCAATGAAATACTTGTGAAGTAAAGTCGTGTGGTATGTAAATAATTGAACAACCATATTACTCACAGCAGGATCCCACATGGTGCAATGTGAAAATGAGCAGATAACCTCCATCTGGTGATGTTGATTCAAAATAGTGGCATGGAATCTTTTACATCTACCTGGGAGGGCAGATGGGGCCTCAGTTTAATGCGTCATTTAAAAGACAACGGCCAGAATTCTCCCCCTTGCTGTCAGTGAGAAGGGAGAATTCAGCGATTAGCCAAATCTCAGTTACTGCAGCAGGTCCAGAGAATCCCAGCTGTGAACAAGGTCAGAGAATCCGTCCCAACACCTCTGATATTGCAGCATTGCACTCAGTATGTCAGTGGGATTTTGTGCTCAAATCTCTGTTCAATTCTCTGGAGTGGAACTTGAACATCCGATTCTCCAGCTCAGAAGAACTTGGGATGGGCAATAAACCTTAGTCCTACCAGTTAGGCCCATATCCTGAAAATGAACTTGATTATAAAGATCCCTCTCTGCAACCTGTGCCAATTCCAGCAAATACTAAACCACCATTAGGTGCCAAAGAGAGATGTGTTCACTCAGTCTTGACTGTGGCATTCGACCCTGACCAGGCTGCTGCTCGTGTGTGAAGTGGAGAGAAGGACAGGGAGTTGAGTATCAATAAGTAATCTTTTCCCGACCCTATCACCTCCATCTCCTCAACAGGGTGCAAGGCATAACTGGAGGCAGATATTGATCCTCATGCCATGCTGCCTTACAAGATCCTCATGCCATGCTGCCTTATTTGGCTTTTGCTACCAAATAAACCTGTTGGACTTTAACCTGGTGTTGTTAAACTTCTTACTGTGTTTACCCCAGTCCAACGCCGGCATCTCCACATCATGCCTTACAATGATACAGCCTCATGTAGCATTTTGAGGGAGGAGAGAGGCATTGATAGAATATACTTTAGTGAATTAAGTACTTTTTTGACTCTTTTCCCAGTGTGCTCACTTGTTAACCATGAGACTCTCTCTCTTTCCATATATGTCCACACATACAGAGGTTCTAGGGATGGCACGAGATGGGAGCATGAGGTTGAGTGTGCATATAACACAGTGACAGGAGTGACTCCAAAGCAGAGATACCAGCCCACATCTGGAAGCCAGCAACTGCAGTACGCACTGCAACAGCTGCAACAACAACAGCAGCAATCCCGACAGCTACTGGACACCAGTCGAGCCCGGCACCAGGTAAAGGGGGTGAGGGTCTGTTACAATTGTGATGTTTATAAGATTGTTATGGCTTGCGACTGTGTTTCTAATTTAAGGTAAAATGAAGGTGGTCATGTGACCTGCTCTCAGGTTTAACAGCAAACCTGAGTGGCTTGCTTGTTGAGATGAAAGAGGGCCCAGCTTATTTTATTGGGAATAAGGTGCAAGGTGTTTACACTTGTAGACAGTGGAAACACCCTGAGTGCTAATAATAGATAGATGGACTGATAGTCTCCAAAGACCCATAAAACATTTGAGAAATTCAGATTTATACCACAGTTGTGGTGTTTATCCCACCATTGACTGCCAAGATAAAAGAGAGTTTGGCTTTCAAGGATGATTATTCAGCATTTCCACCTGGATACAAGGCCTATGTGATTCACACTGGCATGCATTTAAGAGGGGAAGCATCTAAAATATCTGGGAAAACTCTCAGGCAATGTTAGTCTGCCAGAATCTGGGAGAGGAGCTATAGGCAGCAAGATGCTGTGAGTGGGAGCTCGCACTCAACTTGAAAAGACCAAATTCATGAACAGTGAAAACGAAGCTGGAAGATTCTCCTAGTTTGTGTTGGAGGAAGAATCTCCAGGAAAAAAATCTCATTGTATAAGGTAGATCTGAGATTAAAAGTTTCCAGGCTGAGAAAAGAAAAGACCAGAGGTAAACCTCCAGCCGTTAAGAACCACCTTGGAGTAGATGCAGGAGAATTGAAATGGGTTTGCGGTTGTACCAAAAGCAAAAGGAGGACATTCTGCTTTGTGGTTTAAAATATGAGATGCCTGCAAAGATAATGTTTAGTGGGTAGTGCTTTTAATCTTTCGTCACAGTAGGAGTCTTTAGATGTGAAATCTTGTCATGCCATCCTTTCAGTTATTAACTGGAAATTCAAGTTTATTTTAAAACTTATTGGTCTCTATGGAGATCATAACAGAATGAGCATGGCTTTGATTTGATTTGATTTATTATTGTCACATGTATCAATATACAGTGAAAAATATTGTTTCTTGCGCGCTGTACAGACAAACGGGCAAAGGGAGAAGAGTGGTGCCTAGTAATGGGGGAGGGGGCAAGCATGGTAGCAGATAAAGCACCTGCAGCACAGCTGCATTGTGAATAGTAAATGGTGAGCAGCTGTTCCTTTCAGAAAGGCTGAGGTGATTATGTCCCTGGACCCCAGATCTTTTGGAGCGTATTAAGGGCGATTTCAAAGTGTGGCTTCATCAATCTTGTGTGGCCTTCGATATAAGAACATAAGACACTGCCTGTGCCACGCGACAGTGAGAGTAGGAATGGAATGAGGATAAATGCGTGGCTGAGGGACTGGAGCAGGGGGCAGGGATTCAGGTTTCTGGATCACTGGGACCTCTTTTGGGGCAGGTGTGACCTGTACAATAAGGACGGGTTGCACTTGAATCCCAGGGGGACCAATATCCTGGCGGGGAGGTTTGCTAAGGCTACTGGGGAGAGTTTAAACTAGTATTGTTGGGGGGTGGGAATCAAATTGAAGTGACTGGGAGAGAGGAGGTTAGCTCACAAATAGAGAAAGCTTGCCGACAGTGTGAGAGGGAGGATAGACGGGTGATAGAGAAGGGGAGCGCTCAGACCGAGGGTTTGAGATGTGTCTATTTTAACACAAGGAATGTTGTGAACAAAGTGGATGAGCTTAGAGCGTGGATCACTACTTGGAAATATGATGTGGTGGCCATTACAGAGACTTGGATGACTCAGGGACAGGACTGGTTACTTCAATTACCGGGTTTCAGATGTTTCAGAAGGGACAGGGAGGGAGGCAAAAGAGGTGGGGGAGTGGCACTGTTGATCAGAGATAGTGTCACGGCTGGAGAAAAGATGGACACCATAGAGGGATTGTCTACGGAGTCTCTGTGGGTGAAGGTTAGGAACAGGAAGGGGTCAATAACTTTACTGGGTGTTTTCTATAGGCCGCCCAATAGTGACAGGGATGTTGAGGAGCAGAAAGGGAATCAGATCCCGGAAAGGTGTAATAATAACAGAATTGTCGCGATGGGAGATTTTAATTTCCCAAATATCGATTGGAATCTCCCTAGAGTAAGGGGTGTAGATGGGGAGGAGTTTGTTAGGTGTGTTCAGGAGGGTTTCTTGACACAGTATGTAGATAAGCCTACAAGAGGAGAGACTGTACTTGATTTGGTATTGGGAAATGAACCTGGTCAGGTGTCAGATCTCTCAGTGGGAGAGCATTCTGGAGATAGTGATCATAATTCTATCTCCTTTACAATAGCGTTGGAGAGAGATAGGATCAGACAAGTTAGAAAAGTGTTTAATTGGAGTAAGGGGAATTATGAGGCTATCAGGCAGGAAATTGGAGGCTTAAATTGGAAAGAGGTTTTCTCAGGGAAATGTATGGAAGAAATAGAATAGAAACCCTACAGTGCAGAAAGAGGCCATTTGGCCCATCGAGTCTGCACCGACTACAATCCCACCCAGGCCCTACCCCCATATCCCCACATATTTTACCCACTAATCCCTCTACCTACACATCTCAGGACACAAAGGGGCAATTTTAGCTTGGCCAATCAACCTAACCTGCACATCTTTGGACTGTGGGAGGAAACCGGAGCACCCGGAGGAAACCCACGCAGACACGAGGAGAATGTGCAAACTCCACACAGACAGTGACCCAAGCCGGGAATTGAACCCGGGACCCTGGAGCTGTGAAGCAGCAGTGTTAACCACTGTGCTACCGTGCCGCCCCATGTGGCAAATTTTCAGGGAATATTTGTTTGGAGTTCTGCATAGCAACATTCCAATGAGACAGGGAAGTTATGGTAGGTTACAGGAACCGTGGTATACAAAGGTTGTAATGAATCTCGTCAAGAAGAAAAGAAAAGCTTACAAGAGGTTCAGAGAGCTAGGTAATGTTAGAGATCTAGAAGAGTATACGGCTAATAGGAAGAATCTTAAGAAGGAAATTAGGAGAGCCAGGAGGGGTCATGAGAAGGCTTTGGCAGGCAGGATTAAAGAAAACCCCAAGGCATTCTACAGGTATGTGAAAAGCAAGAGGATAAGACGTGAAAGAATAGGTCCTATCAAGTGTGACGGTGGGAAAGTTTGTATGGAACCGGAAGTAATAGCAGAGGTGCTTAATGAATACTTTACTTCAGTATTCACTATGGAAAAGGATCTTGGTGGTTGTAGTGCAGACTTGCAGCGGACTGAAAAGCTTGAGCATGTAGATATTAAGAAAGTGGATGTGTTGGAGTTTTTGAATAGCATCAAGTTAGATAAGTCTCCGGGACCGGATGAGATGTACCCCAGGCTACTGTGGGAGGCGAGGGAGGAGATTGCTGAGCCTCTGGCGATGATCTTTGCATCATCAATGGAGATGGGAGAGGTTCCGAAGGATTGGAGGATTGCGGATGTTGTTCCTTCATTCAAGAAAGGGAGTAGAGATAGTCCTGGAAATTATAGACCAGTGAGTCTAACCTCAGTGGTTGGTAAGTTGATGGAGAAGATCCTGAGAGGCAGGATTTATGAACATTTGGAGAGGTATAATATGGTTAAGAATAGTCAGCATGGCTTTGTCAAAGGCAGATCATGCCTCACGAGCCTGGTTGAATTTTTTGAGGATGTGACTAAACACATTGATGAAGGAAGGGCAGTAGATGAAGTATAAATGGACTTCAGCAAGGCATTTGATAAGGTGCCGCATGCAAGGCTTATTGAGAAAGTGAGGGGGCATGGGATCCGAGGGGACATTGCTTTGTGGATCCAGAACTGGCTTGCCCACAGAAGGTAAAGAGTGGTTATAGATGGGTCATATTCTGCATGGAGGTCGGTCACCAGTGGAGTGCCCCAGGGATCTGTTCTGGGATCCTTACTCTTTGTGATTTTTATAAATGACCTGGATGAGGAAGTGGAGGGATGGGTTGGTAAGTTTGCTGATGACACAAAGGTTGGAGGTGTTGTGGATAGTGTGGAGGGATGTCAGAAGTTGCCGCGAGACATTGATAGGATGCAAGACTGGTCGGAGAAGCGGCAGATGGAGTTCAACCCAGATAAGTGTGAGGTGGTTCATTTTGGCAGGTCAAATAGGATGGCGGAATATAATATTAATGGTAGGACTCTTGGCAGTGTGGAAGATCAGAAGGATCTTGGGGTCCAAGTTCATAGGACGCTCAAAGCAGCTGTGCAGGTTGAGGCTGTGGCTAAGAAGGTGTATGGTGTACTGGCCTTTATCAATCGAGGAATTGATTCTCGATTACAAAGGAGGAAGTGTTAGGTTTGTTAGAGAATATAAAGACTGACAAATCTCCAGGGCCGGATGGAATCTATCCAAGGCTGCTCAGGGAGACGAGAGGTGAAATCGTTGGGCCTCTGACGCAAATCTTTGTCTCGTCACTGGACGCAGGTGAGGTCCCAGAGGATTGGAGGATAGCTAATGTGGTCCCGTTATTTAAGAAGGGTAGGAAGGATAACCCGGGTAATTATAGGCCGGTGAGCTTGACGTCCGTGGTGGGGACGTTGTTGGAGAAGATTCTTAGAGATAGGATGTATGCGCATTTAGAAAGGAATAAACTCATTAACGATAGCATGGTTTTGTGAGAGGGAGGTCATGCCTCACTAACCTGGTGGTGTTTTTTGAAGAAGTGACCAGAATGGTTGACGAAGGAAGGGCCGTGGATGTTGTCTATATGGACTTTAGTAAAGCGTTTGACAAAGTCCCTCATGGTAGGCTAGTGAAAAAGGTTGGATCTCATGGGATAAAGGGGGAGGTGGCTAGATGGGTGGAGAACTGGCTTGGTCATAGAAGACAGAGGGTGGTAGTGGAAGGGTCTTTTTCCGGCTGGAGGCCTGTGACTAGTGGTGTTCCGCAGGGCTCTGTATTGGGACCTCTGCTGTTTGTGATTTATATAAATGATCTGGAAGAAGGAGTAACTGGGGTGATCAGTAAGTTTGCGGACGACACAAAATTAGCAGGACTTGCAGATAGTGAGGAGCATTGTCAGAGGCTACAGAAGGATATAGATAGGCTGGAAATTTGGGCAAAGAAATGGCAGATGGAGTTCAATCCTGATAAATGCGAAGTGATGCATTTTGGTGGGAATAATGTAGGGAGGAGCTACACGATAAATGGCAGAACCATAAAGGGTGTAGATACGCAGAGGGACCTGGGTGTGCAAGTCCACAGATCTTTGAAGGTGACGTCACAAGTGGAGAAGGTGGTGAAGAAGGCATATGGCATGCTTGCCTTTATAGGACGGGGCATAGAGTATAAAAGTTGGGGTCTGATGTTGCAGTTGTATAGAACGTTGGTTCGGCCGCATTTGGAATACTGCGTCCAGTTCTGGTCGCCATACTACCAGAAGGACGTGGAGGCTTTGGAGAGAGTACAGAGGAGGTTTACCAGGATGTTGCCTGGTATGGAGGGGCTTGGTTATGAGGAGAGATTGGGTAAACTGGGGTTGTTCTCCTTGGAAAGACGGAGGATGAGGGGAGACTTAATAGAGATGTATAAAATTATGAAAGGCATAGATAGGGTGAACGGTGGGAAGCTTTTCCCCGGGTCGGTGGTGACGTTCACGAGGGGTCATAGGTTCAAGGTGAAGGGGGGAGGTTTAACACAGATATCAGAAGGACATATTTTACACAGAGGGTCGTGGGGGCCTGGAATGTGTTGCCGGGCAAGGTGGTGGAGGCGGACACACTGGGAACGTTTAAGACTTATCTAGACAGCTATATGAACGGAGTGGGAATGGAGGGATACAAAAGAGTGGTCTAGTTTGGACCAGGGAGCGGCGCGGGCTAATTGTTCTTTGTTTCTCGTTTCAAGGCTTCATTCTATGATCATCTTGCTGGTGCCAGTACAGAGCGAGACTGCGGATAGTTGGGAACCTGTCTCGGGGGCAGGGAATTCAGATGGTGTTCGTAAAGCAGAAGTGGAAATGAATAGGGTTGGGAAGCATTTTCTGATCAGGGCCAGTGTGATCTCCTGGACTCGTTTTGATCGCCTCAGGGGGTCGGAGAGGAATTTCCCAGATTTTTTTTCCCCATATTGGCCCTGGGGTTTTCACTCTGGGTTTTCGCCTCTCCCTGGAGATCACATGGTCTGGAATGGGGGGGTGGGGGTGAGTTAATAGGTTGTGATGAACAAAGCATCGTAGCTGTGAGGGACAGCTCGGTGGATAGGATATTAGGATGTAGATAGGCTGGAAAATTGGGCGGGGATCCTGGATTCAGGATTCAATCCTGGACCGGGGAGCGGCGCGGGCTTGGAGGGCCGAAGGGCCTGTTCCTGTGCTGTATTGTTCTTTGTTCTTTGAATTGAGTTTCGGAGTCATGAGATAATGTTGCAGCTATATAAGACCCTGGTCAGACCACACTTGGAGTACTGTGCTCAGTTCTGGTCGCCTCATTACAGGAAGGATGTGGAAGCCATAGAAAGGGTGCAGAGGAGATTTACAAGGATGTTGCCTGGGTTGAGGAGCATGCCTTATGAGGATAGGTTGAGTGAGCTCGGCCTTTTTTCCTTGGAGAGACGAAGGATGAGGGGTGACCTGATAGAGGTGTATAAGATGTTGAGAGGTATTGATCGAGTGGACAGTCAGAGGCTTTTTCCTGGGGCTGAAATGGTTGCCACAAGAGGACACAGATTTAAGGTGCTAGGGAGTAGGTACAGAGGAGATGTCAGGGGTAAGTTTTTCACTCAGAGGGTGGTGGGTGCGTGGAATGGGCTGCCAGCAACCGTCGTGGAGGCGGATTTGATAGGGTCTTCTAAGAGACTTTTAGATAAGTACATGGAACTTAGTCAGATAGAGGGTTATAGGTAAGCCTAGTAATCGCTAAGGTAGGGACATGTTCGGTACAACTTTGTGGGCTGAAGGGCCTGTATTGTGCTCTAGTTTTTCTATGTTTCTAAGAACTCGGAGCAGGAGTAGGCCATCTGGCCCCTCGAGCCTACTCCGCCATTCACTAAGATCATGGCTGATCTTTTCGTGGACCCCACTAAGCTCCACTTACCCGTCCGCTCACCATAACCCTTAATTCCTTTACTTTCAAAAATGTATCTATCCTTGCCTTAGAAATATTCAGTGAGGTAGCCTCAACTGCTTCACTGGGCAGGGAATTCCACAGATTCACAACCCTTTGTGTGAGGAAGTTTCTCCTCAACTCAGTCCTAAATCTGCTCCCCCTTAATTTGAGGCAATGCCTCCTAGTTCTGGTTTCACCTGTCAGTGGAAACAATTTCCCTGCTTTTGTCTTATCTAATCCCTTCATAATCTTATATGTTTCTCTAAGATCTTCCCTCATTCTTCTGAATTCCAATGTGTATAGCCCCAGTCGACTCAGTCTCTCCTCATAAGCCAACCATCTCAACTCCGGAATCAACCAAGTGAATCTCCTCTGCACCCCCTCCAGTGCCAGTATATCCTTTCTCAAGTAAGGAGACCAAAACTGTACACAGTACTCCAGGTGTGGCCTCACCAGCACCTTATACAGCTGCAACATAACCTCCCTGTTTTTAAACTCCATCTCTCTAGCAATGAAGGACAAAATTCCATTTGCCTTCTTAATTACCTGCTGCACCTGCAAACCAACTCCTTGAGATTCCTGCACAAGGACACCCAGGTCCCTCTGCGCAGCAGCATGCTGCAATGTTTTACCATTTAAGTAATAGTCCATATGAAAATGAGATCTTTAATCATAACATTACTTCAAACTATAGAAAAGAAAGCAGAATCCTTGCATTTGTACCAGAAGATTGTCTCTGCACATGTCACGGTGGCACAGTGGTTAACACGGCTGCCTCACAGCTCCAGGAACCCGGGTTTGATTCCCGGCTTCAGTCACTGTCTGTGTGGAGTCTCCACGCTTTTCCCATGTCTGCGTGGGTTTCCTCCTGGTGCTCCAGTTTGCTCCCACAGTCCGACAGACGTGCTGGTTAGGTGGATTGGCCATGATAAATTCCCCCTCAGTGTACCCGAACAGGCACCAGAGTGTGGCAACTCAGGGATTTTGACAGTAACTTCATTGCAGTGTTAATGTAAGCCTACTTGTGACAATAATAAATAAACTTTTATGCAATGAATTACTTTATGGACTGAATTAACTGTTGAGGTTAGTATACGTTAGCCAAAGCTCCCTCTCTGTGTTGGGCCAGTTTAAATAATAATTTCAGTACTCTGGGTGTTACAATATATCTAGAATTCTGAAGATAAACATCCGACTGTTTTGACCTAGTCTAATTGTCCTGTCTTTGGGAGGTGCTGATTCTTGCTAGGCACAGTCCCCTGGGCATCAACAACCCGCTGGTACCTCACCCATGGAACATTCTCCGCTGTATCAGACTGCGAGGCAGAATCACAGCTGAGCCTGACCTAATCCCCAGCCAAATCTACATGTACACCAATAATACAAGCAGACACACAGATAGTGTGAAGTGTAGTTCAGTGCGTAGCACTCTCACCTTTGAGTCCCAATCCAGAGATTTGAGTACATATTCCAGCTTAACACCCGAGTGTAGCACTATCAGAGATGCTGTCCTTCAGAAAAGAGGAGGCCCTGTCAGCCCTCTGCACGGGTGCAAAATTTGGCCAATGTTTGAAGAAGAGCTGGGGAATTCTCCTTCGTCGTCTGGCCAGTATTTATCCTGCAATAAAAATCACAAGAAACAGATTGCCTGCTCGTTATCCTGTTGATGTTTGTGGGATCATGCTGTGTATAATTTGGCTGCCATCTTTCCTACAATACAACAGTGACTACACTTCAAAACTATTTAATTGATTTTGAAGTCCTACTCTCATCTCAGCATGATGTACAGTGAAGTTGAATTCAGGGCCTAAAAAGCTGGCGCAATGCTGGACCCAATTTAGAATCGAGTTATAGATTAGTTGCAGCACAGGAGGCAATTTGGCTTATCGATCCTGCCAGCTCTCTGCAAGAGCATTGTAACTGGTCCCACACCGCTGCACTTTCATACAAAAGGTGCTTATCTAATTCCCTTCTGGAAACCACAATGGAATCTGCCTCCATTACACACAGTGTATACCAGTTCCTAGACATTCGATGCAAAAAGAAGTTTATATTCCATGACATTACCCTGCTTTGTCCATGCCATACATGTGCCAGGAACCAAATTGGTCAGGGTACCCTGTTTTCAGCTTGTATGTCGACTTGAGACTGGCATTAGGCCTGAACATGCGCTTGAGGCTCTTTTGTCTCCACCCTCGAGACACTAACTCTGTTTGTCTCCCTGGGGTGGAGATGCCGGCATTGGACTGGGGTAAACACAGTAAGAAGTTTAACAACACCCTCCCAGGTTAAAGTCCAACAGGTTTATTTGGTAGCAAAAGCCCCACAAGATTTCGGAGCCTTAAGCCCCTTCTTGAGGTGAGTGGGAATTCTGTTCACAAACAGGGCATATGTGAGTTTGTGTCTTTATATGAAAGGCATAGATAGGGTGAACGGTGGGAAGCTTTTCACCAGGTCGGTGGTGACGTTCACGAGGGGTCATAGGTTCAAGGTGAAGGGGGGGGGAGGTTTAACACAGATATCAGAAGGACATATTTTACACAGAGGGTGGTGGGGGCCTGGAATGCGCTGCCAGGCAAGGTGGTGGAGGCGGACACACTGGGAACGTTTAAGACTTATCTAGACAGCCATATGAACGGAGTGGGAATGGAGGGATACAAAAGAATGGTCTAGTTTGGACCAGGGAGCGGTGCGGGCTTGGAGGGCCGAAGGGCCTGTTCCTGTGCTGTATTGTTCTTTGTTTTGTTCTTGACACGGGGAGAATGTGCAAACTCCACACAGACAGTGACCCAAGCCGGGAATCGAACCCAGGACCCTGGAGCTGTGAAGCAGCAGTGCTAACCACTGTGCTACCGTGCTGCCCTGGAATCCCTCCCGAAACCTCCTCATGTCTCTACCTCTTTCTCCTCCCGTGAGACGCTCCTTAAGGACCTGGGGAGCCCGGGGGGGGGGGGGGGCGGCGGTTTGTTGTCAGTACAAGCTCGATGGGCCAAGTGGTCTCCTTCTGCACTGTAGATTCTATGATTCTATATGGTACAGGAATTGAACCCATGCTGCTGGCGTCTCTGCATCACAAACCAGCCTTCCAGCCAACTGATCCCCACAATAATCATTATCCTACAGAAAATATCTCGAGGAACATAGAACATAGAACATAGAACATTACAGCGCAGAACAGGCCCTTCGGCCCACGATGTTGCACCGACCAGTTAAAAAAAAAAACTGTGACCCTCCAACCTAAACCAATTTCTTTTCGTCCATGAACCTATCTACGGATCTCTTAAACGCCCCCAAACTAGGCGCATTTACTACTGATGCTGGCAGGGCATTCCAATCCCTCACCACCCTCTGGGTAAAGAACCTACCCCTGACATCGGTTCTATAACTACCCCCCCTCAATTTAAAGCCATGCCCCCTCGTGCTGGATTTCTCCATCAGAGGAAAAAGGCTATCACTATCCACCCTATCTAAACCTCTAATCATCTTATATGTTTCAATAAGATCCCCTCTTAGCCGCCGCCTTTCCAGCGAAAACAATCCCAAAATACAGAAAATATCTCGAGGAAGCCCAAGATTCAAGAGATTCTGTCCTTCAGGGTAATATTGCGAACTTGGCTAACTCTAGTAAGGGTTGTATTTTGTCAGTCCTTTAAACATTTATCTCCAGTCAAAATCTACAGTTAATGTTATCTGCTCAATGGAGGTGAACACATCTGGCCTTTCTTCCTGTGAGTCGAAGTGATCTTCCAATGCTTCAGGTCATTTTCCTTCATTTTTCTCATTTGCTTTGGAGGGTGACAACCTCCCAGATTCCTAACAATGCTGCTGATAATCTGACTGATTTTGTGGTATACATTACAGCTCCTGCAAGAATCTAAACAATCTTTTCTTATCTACCCTTTATCTCCATTATTTCTTCGTCAACTTCCTCACTGTGAAGGTCGGGGAGTCTAAAACTAGAGGGCATATGTTTAAGGTGAGAGGGGAGAGATGCAAAAGGGTCCAGAGGGGCAATTTTTTCACACAGAGGGTGGTGAGTGTCTGGAACGAGCTGCCAGAGGTAGTAGTAAAGGCGGGTCCAATTTTGTCTTTTAAAAAGCATTTAGATAGTTACATGGGTAAGATGGGTATAGAGGGATATGGGCCAAACACGGGCAATTGGGACTAGCTTAGTGCTAAAAGCTGGGCGGCATGGACAAGTTAGGCCGAAGGGCCTGTTTCCATGCTGTAAACCTCCATGACTCTAACAAATGATAGAGACTGATATGTGCCTTTAAAGAAGCCTTTAGCACCTGCCCTAATGTCTCATGATGTGACTGGGTGTCAGATTTTGTTTCACAAAACTGCGGTGGTGTCTTACAACATTAAAGGTATAAGATAAATATAAATGTATTTGTATATGGGCTTGTGGCTAATGACAACAAGCACCCTGATTAATTGGAAGAAAACTGGGACAGATAGCAGGAGATACTATTTTACACAGAGAGTTGTGAAGCTGTGAATGAAGCACAAACCATGTGAATATTTAAGATTAATTGAGTGAGATAGTTGATGGAAAGAATGATGTGAATGGGATGGGTTTATGGGATTAGGGAAGGCAATGGCCTAGTGTGCACTCACCTGATGAAGGAGCAGCGCTCCGAAAGCTCGTGCTACCACATAAACCTGTTGGACTTTAACCTGGTGTTGTGAGACTACTTACAACGGCCTAGTGGTATTATCGCTAGATCATTAATCCAAAACATCAGGTAATGTTCTGGAGACTCAGGTTTGAAACCCACCACGGCAGATGGTGAAATTTGAATTCAATAAAAAATATCTGGACTTAGATATTACTGATAACCATGAAACCATTGTCAATTGTCGGAAAAACCTATCTGATTCACTAATGTCTGATGATGCAGCTGTATAGAACGCTGGTTAGGCCACATTTGGAGTACTGCGTCCAGTTCTGGTCGCCGCACTACCAGAAGGACGTGGAGGCGTTAGAGAGAGTGCAGAGAAGGTTTACCAGGATGTTGCCTGGTATGGAGGGTCTTAGCTATGAGGAGAGATTGGGTAAACTGGGCTTGTTCTCCCTGGAAAGACGGAGAATGAGGGGAGATCTAATAGAGGTGTACAAGATTATGAAGGGGATAGATAGGGTGAACGGTGGGAAGCTTTTTCCCAGATCAGAAGTGACGTTCACGAGGGGTCACGGGCTCAAGGTGAGAGGGGCGAAGTATAACTCAGATATTAGAGGGATGTTTTTTACACAGAGGGTGGTGGGGGCCTGGAATGCGCTGCCAAGTAGGGTGGTGGAGGCAGGCACGCTGACATCGTTTAAGACTTACCTGGATAGTCACATGAGCAGCCTGGGAATGGAAGGATACAAACGATTGGTCTAGTTGGACCAAGGAGCGGCACAGGCTTGGAGGGCCGAAGGGCCTGTTTCCTGTGCTGTACTGTTCTTTGTTCTTTGAAACCTGCCGTCCTTACCTAGCCTGGTCTATATGTGACTCCAGAGCCACAGCAATGTGGTTGACTCTCAAATACCATACAAAGGCAACTAGGGATGGGCAATAAATGTTGGTCAGCCAGCGACACCCATGTCCCACAAATGAATAAAAAAAATGGAGACTGCTCTTTTAGGAGAGAAACACCAACAGAGACTGGGGGTGGAATTTTCCAGCCGCACTCGCCCCAAGGCCGGAAAATCCTGCCCGAGGTCACCGGACCTTTGCATGGTCCATGTCCCCCTGCCCCCGCTACGATTCTTGTGGCAGGAGGACCGGGAAAATTCCGCCCTAAATGTCCTGATTCTAAGGAGTCTCAACAAGCTCTAACTGTGGTGTTAGATTTTGGATGGAGAAAGGGACTAGAAGGCTCCTTCATCACCTTAGAACATAGAACATAGAACATTACAGCGCAGAACAGGCCCTTCGGCCCACGATGTTGCACCGACCAGTTAAAAAAAAAACTGGAAGTAACACAGCAGCACACCTTGTTAACACATGTGCCATGTGATGAGGTCCTTGACCAGGAGGGGCCCTGGTCTTATTCCTAATCTATCCTGAGTGGGACATTGGAGCAGTGGGTTTATTGCATTCTGGGCAGTGGAAAAGGAAAGCCTTAGGCAGAGTTCCGGCTCCTGTCATACTTACTACACAGGTCACCACCATTAATCTGTGCTGCTGTGTTACTTCCAGCAGCAGATATCACTTGCTGCTAATTTGGTATGAGCTAGTGATCACAGGTGTATCGCCAATCTGACCTGAAATTCATTAAATGCATTTATACAACAGAGATCCCCTTTGGCCCATGTAGTTTTATTATTAAATAACCACGGATTGCGTTTCCTTAACAGAGTCAGAGTATTACACTAGTATTACGCTGGAAGCAAGCCAAAATAGTGTGCGGAGGCGTTCCTGGAAACTGCTTTCCCTTGAAAAACAATAGGGAGTCAAAGGAAAATATGTTTCCGATTGACTGTTTTTCGCTGAGGGTCAGGATCCCTCCAGCTTCAAGTGACCTCCACAAATTGCAGAACATTACAAAGTGAATGTCAAGGAGTTTGTGTGTGTTTTAAAAAAATTATAATCTACTGGGATGTGGGCGTCGCTGGCTAAACCAATATTCATTGCCCATCCTGAATTGCCCTTGAGAAGGTGGTGGTAAGCGCTACGGTCCATATGGTGTAGGTACACCCACAGTGCTGTTAAAAAGTAAGTTAGTTCCAGGATTTTGACCCAACGGCAGTGAAGCAACAGTGATATATTTCCAAGTCCGGATGGTGTGCAACTTGGAGGGGAAATGAGAGATGATGCTGTTCCCACGACATTGCTGCCCTTGTCCTTCTTGGTTGTGAAGCAAGTTGCACACAGCATCCTCTGGATCCAGTACAATGTAGATTGCAGCTACATTGTACTGTAAGAACTCGGTATTGATTCCTGTGGGAGTCTGTACCTCAGTCCCCATTCCTGTAAATGGTGACAATCTTTTGTGTAACCTTGCTCAAATGATGATAAAGTTCTCTTTTGAATAATGTTTAACTTGATTGTTCATTTCAAATCTTGCTTCCTTTCTGATGTTTCCCAGCTCTGTCTGAACAGCCTGATGTTATCACTTAATGATTCCTGCCACTTATTTCAAACAACTGGGACGTGTATTGGTGAATGCAGCTGTAGAGACATGTCACTCAATACAAGCTTTTGTTTTAATTTGAAGATTACAGAAACCATGTGTGGCTGCTGCTGAGCCAAGCCATAGTATTCATGTTCACAGTTAATGGACAGCAACAGCATAACCTCATGCACCCTGGACACCAGCCAGCAGCCTATATTAATATCCCGGCTCTCAATTCAATGGACAGTTAGCTTTGTACTCAAAAATAGGTGAGCCATGTGCTCTAATGACCTCAACCGTGCACTTACAGTGGGAGCAAACAAATGGCTGGTGGGATATACAGAGAAAGCACACATTGGAGTGATTAGACAGGGCCATCTTCAGGAGAGGAGGGGACCCTGTACCCCAGTGAGAGTCAGCATCTTCAGGAGGGGAGGGGACCCTGTACCCCAGTGAGTCAGCACCTTCAGGAGAGGAGGGGACCCTGTACCCAGTGAGAGTCAGCACCTTCAGGAGAGGAGGGGACCCTGTACCCCAGTGAGAGTCAGCACCTTCAGGAGAGGAGGGGACCCTGTACCCCAGTGAGAGTCAGCACCTTCAGGAGAGGAGGGGACCCTGTACCCCAGTGAGATCAGCACCTTCAGGAGAGGAGGGGACCCTGTACCCCAGTGAGAGTCAGCACCTTCAGGAGAGGAGAGTCTTTAACCTGGTGTTGTGAGACTTCTTACTCTTTTTCAGAGTCATACAATCCTTACAATGCAGAAGGAGGCCATTCAGCCCATTGAGTCTGCACCAACTCTTCAACAGAGCACCTTACCCAGGCCCTATCCCTGTAAGTCCATGTATTTACCCCGCTAATGCCCCTAACCTACATATCTTTGGACTCTCAGGGGCAATTTAACATGGTGAATCCACGTAACCTGCACATCTGTGGACTGGGAGGAAATTGGAGCACCCAGAAGAAAGCCACACAGACATGGAAAGAATATGCAACTCCACACAGTCACCCAAGTCTGGAATTGAACCATGTGCTGTGAGGCAGCAGTACTAACCACTGTGTTCTTACTGTTCTTATGATTCTGAGAAGAGTGGTCTTTGAGTGATTTGGATGGGTTGCTTCTTGTAGAGTCATTCTAAAGTTGAGGTAGAGATGAAAAGAATAGGGAAACCTGAGAGAGAAGTGAAATGCTGAAATACACAATAGCTCACTCTTCACTGGAAATGTTAACCTGACTTCTCTCAGAACCTTGGTGCATTTCCATCGTGCTCTGTTTTAACATTGAGAAATTGCAATGTTCAGCAAGCCCTTTGCAATTCCCCGCCACGCTTCTGGATCCTGTGCAGGAGCATGGTTACTGGGTGAAACTGGGCCACGTACGACAGTTTCTGAAACAGGGGACTGAAAGGGAAACAGCTTTGACACCCATCTCACCTTCAACCCAAACACAACATCTTCAGACAGCACTCAACAAAGGAACAGTAAAGTGGAACAAATGGAGGCTTTTTTTTTGCTAACTTGGAATAGTGCTCGGATTTCTAAGCACCAGTAGCTTGTGATTGACTTGCCATGCTTTATTTAATTATATGATTCAATAAAAATACATTCTTTCATGGCTCCCCTGGGATCAGTCTCTACATGACTGCAGAGGCATTCCTGTTCTGAATATTAAGCACTTTGAAGTTCTTCTTGGCCAGTGCTGCTCAATAACTTTCTATTTAATCTTAAACTATGCTTTGCTCGAAGGATATGCTTCTCCTCAGAGTGGTCGGATGTGGGTCTATGGTTTTAATCTGACCCTTTCTCTCACCTGGAGCATGAAGGTTCATCGCTGCAATTCCTCTGTTGACAAGTGAACAGAGCGCAAGAGGGAGCAGCACACTCACCCCCATGTGAATGGGAATTTCTCAAGCTGACTAGACCAGGAATGGCAAGTCAGGAGCAAATCAGCACAGTCCCTGCTAGTGTGATTGAATAATCACCAGTCTGGCTGTGACCATTGCTAATCACAGCCCAACGAGTCCATTCAGCCCATGTGGAACTCTCTGAGTGAGCGTGTAGCTTCCATGGACAGAGTCACCCTCACACAGTCATCTGTGTCTTGTTCAAATAAATCCCTCTGCTCCAGTCTGGGAGCCGGGCTCCCTGTTCATACATCAGCAAAGTGCCACTTTTGTAGTCTATCCCACTTCCCCCATTTTGGTGTACCCTCTCCAATGTATGAAGCTGCACATATTAAATCATTGTTGCAAGGGAAAGCACAGATAATATTGCAATGGAAAGTATGAAGTTTGGTGTAGACTAGAGTTTACAATGTCTTCATGGAGTGCCAGACCTCCCATTGTTCTTTCATCTTGGAGTGTTCAATGATTGTCTTTCAACCACATGGCACCCGTCCATCTGGCACGCACACAACATCGGGAGATTAGTTCATTGCAGAGATTTCTCTGTCATGGATTGTAAGTATAAAAATGTTTCGCTTGGAGCTGAAAAATAAACAATTTTTCAATCTGTCTCTGGCCCTGAATGCAGACCCAGGTACTGACACTTTACTGTGTAGAAAGCCAGTGACTATTTGAAGTCATCTGCATGACAGACTCAGCGTCTACAAGGGAGACGCACTGAACAAGTACAGCAGGGAGAAGATGGAATAGTTTGGTTCATTCTGAACAGTAATAGCACAGAATATTGCAAAAGCAAAAGAGCACGGATGTTGAAAATCTGAAATAAAAACTAAGTGTTGGAAATACTCAGCAGGTCTGGCAGCATCTGTGGAGAGTGAGAGAGGGAAAGAGAGAGACAGAGTTGATGCTTCAGACCTGTGATCTTTCATCAGAACGGAGAAAAATCAGAAATGGAATAGGTTTAGAGCCAGTGAAAGGGAAGGTCTGTGATAGGGTGGAGGGCAGGAGAGATTAAGTGACAAAAGGTTTCATGGTACAAAAGCAAAGGGGCGAGTCATGGTGCAGGCACAGAAACAAAAGATGTGTCTCGATTAGATGTGAATGGCAGGGCAGCAAATGCAAAATAAAGGAATTAAGAACAAGAAGAAAATGAACCAGCAAAAATCCTTTTGTTATTTGATCTGTCCTGTATTTCACACTGTGACAGGCGTTCCATCTGTTCTTCTGAGAGGCAGATGCAGCCTCAGTTTAAGATTTCATCCAAAAGGTGCTACACTCCCTCCATACTGTCTCTCTCACTTGGCTGCACTCCCTTTGTACTACCCTTCTCACACCCTCAGTGCTGACCCTCCAATAGCACAGCACTCCCTCAGCACTGACCATTCAACGGTGCAACACTCCCTCATAGGAATTAAGAGCTAGGAGCAGGAGGAGGCCATTCAGCCCTTCGAGCCTGCTCCACCATTCAATATGATCATGGCTGATCTCATCTCAGCCTCAACTCCACTTGCCCGTTCTCCATAACCCTTCAAACCCATTACCGATTAAAAATCTAACTCCTCCTTAAATTTACTCAATGTCCCGGCATTACCCGCACTCTGGGGTAACGAATTCCACAGCTTCACAACCCTTTGAGAGAAGTAGTTTCTCCTCAACTCTGTTTCAAACCTGCTACTAATAACCTTATCCTAAAACTATGACCTCTATGTCTACTTTGTCAATACCTTTTATCATTTTTTTATTCTTCAATTAGATTTCCTCTCATTCTTCTCAACTCTAGACAGCACAGGCTTAAACTACTCAACCTCTCTTCATAAGACAAATCCTCATCTCTGGAATCAATCAAGTGAACCTCCTCTGAATGTGTCTAATGCCTCCACATCCTTCCTCAAATAAGGGGACCAAAACTGTGCACAATACTCCAGGTGCGGCCTCACCAATGCCTTGTATAGTTGCAGCAACACTTCCTAACCTTTCTACTCTATTCCTTTATCTATAAATGCCAAATTCCTTTACTTTCCTTATTATTTGCATACCAGTGTCTGTGACTTATGCACGAGGACACCCAGACCCCTCTGCACCGAAGCATCCCAAAGTCTCAGTCCATTTAGATAATAAGTTGCCTTTCCATTTTTCTGACGAAAATTGAGAATCTCACATTTATCCACGTTAAACCCCATCTTTGGCATTTTGGCCCACTCACCTAACCTATCTATATCCATTTGTAAATTTCTTGTTTCCTCATTGCAACTTACTATCCCACTTATTTTAATGTCATCTGCAAGTTTGGCGTTAATACCCTTGTCCCTGTATCTAAATCATTAATATAGATTGTAAATAGTTGGTCCTGAGGACCGAACACTATGAAGTCCCACTAGTTACAGCTTACCAACCAGAAACAGACCAATTTATCCTGACTCTCTGCCTTCTGTCAGTTAGCCAGTCTTCTATCCAAGCTAATAGATTACCCCTAATTCCGTGTGATCTTATCTCGTGTATTAACATTCTGTATGGCATGGTGGCACAGTGGTTAGCACTGCTGCCTCACAGCTCCAGGGCCTTGGGTTCGATTCCTGGCTTGGGTCACTGTCTGTGTGTAGTTTGCACGTTCTCCCCGTGTCTGCGTGGGTTTCCTCCCACAGTCTGAAAGACGTGCTGGTTAGGTTGATTGGCCATTCTAACTTGCCCCTTAGTGTCCCGGGGTATATATGTTTGAGGGATTGGAAGGGTGAATATGTGGGATTTCGGGTATAGGCCTGGGTAGGATTGTTCTCAGTGCAGACTCGATGGGCTGAATGCCCTCCTCCTGCGCTGTAGGGTTTCTATGATAACCTTATCAAATGCCTAGGGGCGGCATGGTGGCACAGTGGTTAGCACTGCTGCCTCACAGCACCCCAGACCTGGGTTCGATTCCTGACTTGGGTCACTATCTGTGTAGAGTCTGCACATTCTCCCTGTGTCTGCGTGGGTTTCCTCTGAGTGCTCCGATTTCCTCCTATGGTCTGAAAAACGTGCTGGTCTTGGCTAAATTCTCCCTCAGTGTACCTGAACAGGCGCCGGAGTGTGACGACTAGGGGATTTTCACAGTAACTTCATTGCAGTGTTAATGTAAACCTACTTGTGACTAATAAGTAAACTCTTAAAAAAACTTTGCATGAAATCCAGATATACTACATCTACAGGATCCCATTATCCACATGGCTTGTTAAATCTCCAAAGAACTCGAGCAAATTAGTCAAACGTGATTTACCCTTCATAAACCATGCTGACTCTGATGGATTGCATTTTGACTTTCCAAATGTCCGGTTATTACTTCCTTAATAATGGATTCAAACAATTTCCCAACATATGTGAATCATCAACAGCCACAGGTGAGGTGCCTGAAGATTGGAGGATGGCAAATGTTGTGCCTTTGTTTAAAAAGGGCTGCAATGAAAAGCCTGGGAACTACAGGCCAGTGAGCCTCACATCTGTACTGGGGAAGTTGTTAGAAGGTATTCTGAGAGACAGGATCTACAGGCATTTAGAGATGCAAGGACTGATTAGGAACAGTCAGCATGGCTTTGTGAGTGGAAAATCCTGCCTCACAAATTTGATTGAGTGTTTTGAAGGGGTAACCAACAAGGTAGATGAGGGCAGTGCAGTTGATGTTGTCTACATGGACTTTAGCAAGGCCTTTGACAAGGTATGGTAGATTGTTGCATAAGGTTAAGGTACCGCATGATAGGTTGTTGCATGAGGGATCCAGGACGAGGTAGCCAATTGGATACAAAATTGGCTTGATGACAAAAGACAGAGGGTGGTTGTAGAGGGTTGTTTTTCAAACTGGATGCCTGTGACCAGAGGTGTGCCTCAGGGATCGGTGCAGGAAGCACTGTTATTTGTCATTTATATTAATAATTTGGATGAGATTTAGAAGGCATAGTTAGTAAGTTTGCAGATGACACCAAGGTTGGTGACATAGTGGACAGTGAAGAAGGTTATTTTGGATTGCAACGGGATCTTGATCAATTGGACCAATGGGCTGATGAATGGCAGATGGAGTTTAATTTAGACAAATGCGAGGTGATGAAATTTGGTAGATTGAACCAGAGCAGGACTTACTCAGTTAATGGTAGGGCGTTGGGGAGAACATAGAACATAGAACAGTACAGCACAGAACAGGCCCTTCGGCCCACGATGTTGTGCCGAGCTTTATCTGAAACCAAGATCAAGCTATCCCACTCCCTATCATCCTGGTGTGCTCCATGTGCCTATCCAATAACCGCTTAAATGTTTCTAAAGTGTCTGACTCCACTATCACTGCAGGCAGTCCATTCCACACCCCAACCACTCTCTGCGTAAAGAACCTACCTCTGATATCCGTCCTGTATCTCCCACCACGAACCCTATAGTTATGCCCCCTTGTAATAGCTCCATCCACCCGAGGAAATAGTCTTTGAACGTTCACTCTATCTATCCCCTTCATCATTTTATACACCTCTATTAAGTCTCCCCTCAGCCTCCTCCGCTCCAGAGAGAACAGCCCTAGCTCCCTCAACCTTTCCTCATATGACCTACCCTCCAAACCAGGCAGCATCCTGGTAAATCTCCTCTGCACTCCTTCCAGCGCTTCCACATCCTTCTTTTGTGAGGTGACCAGAACTGCACACAATATTCCAAATGTGGTCTCACCAAGGTCCTGTACAGTTGCAGCATAACCCCACGGCTCTTAAACTCCAACCCCCTGTTAATAAAAGCTAACACAGAGTTATAGAACAAAGAGATCTAGGGGTACAGGTTCATAGCTCCTTGAAAGTGGAGTCGCAGGTGGACAGGGTGTTGAAGAAGGCATTCGGCATACTTGGTTTCATTGGTTGGAACATTGAATACAGGAGTTGGGACGTCTTGTTGAAGTTGTACAAGACATTGGTAAGGCCACACTTGGAATACTGTGTACAGTTCTGGTCACCCTATTATAGAAAGGATATTATTAAACTAGAAAGAGTGCAGAAAAGATTTCCTTGGATGCTACCGGGACTTGATGGATTGAGTTATAAGGAGAGGCTGGATAGGCTGGGATTTTTTTCGCTGGAGCATAGGAGGCTCAGGAGTGATCATATAGGGGTCTATAAAATAATGAGGGGCATAGATCAGCTAGATAGTCAACATCTTTTCCCAAAGGTAGGGGTATCTAAAACTAGAGGGCATAGGTTTAAGGTGAGAGGAGAGGAATACAAAAGCGTCCAGAGGGACAGTTTTTTCACTCAGAGGGTGGTGAGTGTCTGGAACAAGCTGCCAGATGTAGTAGTAGAGGTGGGTACAATTTTGTCTTTTAAAAAGCATTTAAACAGTTACATGGGTAAGATGGGTTTCGTGGGATATGGGCAAAATGCGGGCAATTGGCACTAGCTTAATGGTAAAAACTGGGTGACATAGACAAGTTGGGCTGAAGGGCCTGTTTCCATGCTGTAACAGAAGTTAAACTAACTGGCCTATTTCCTACTTTCTACCTCCCTCCCTTTCTGAATAAGGATGTTAAATTAGCACTTTCCAATTCACTGGAATTTCCCACATCCAGGGAATTTTGGAATCTTATAACCAATGGATCCACTATCTCCACAGACACTTCCTTTAATACCATCAGGCTCTGGGGTCTTGTCTGTCTTCAATCCCAATAGTTTGTTGAATACTTTTTCCCTATTGATGATGATTTTTCTAAGTTTCTCCCTTTCTGTTTCCTCTGCATTATCTGTTAGCATTGGGATGGTGCAGTGTCCTCCACCACGAAAACTGAGGCAAAATACTGATTTAGCACCTCCGCTATTTCTGTGTTCCTCAATATTAACTCCCTGGTCACATTGTCCAAGGGACAACATTCACTTTGGCTAATATTTTATTTACTTATGCAAGCTTCTGCTTTCCATTTTTTATATTTTGTACTATTTTTTTCCTAATCTACCTTTGCTGTTTTTATTACTTTTTTAGTAACCCTTTATTGATTTTTCAAAGTTTCCCAATCTTTCAGCCTGCCACTCGACTTTGCAATATGGTATGCCTTAGTTTTTGTCTTTATGTTGTCTTTAACTTCCTTGTTTAGTAATGGATGTTTTATTCTCCTCTTGCAACCTCCTTTCCTCTCTGGAATATATATTTTAGTTCGAAGGAATTGAATATCTCATTAAACAACTGCCACTGCTCATCAAGTGTCCTACCTTTTAGCCATCCTGCCCAGTGCACTAGGGCCAAGTCCGTCCTCATGCTTAATGTAATTACCTTCGTTTAATTCCAGAATGGGGCTCCAGTTTCTCAACCTCAAACTGAAATTTTAATTCTATCATACTATGATCACTCTTCCCCAGAGGATCCTTAACTATGAGGTCATTAATTAAGCCCTGCTCCGTCAGTACTGATCTTCCAACAGTATGGTGCTCGCTCGGTACCAGCCCTTCGAGAGTGCATCACACCCTCAATACTGACCGTTCAACAGTGCGGTGCTCCCTCAATACTAACTCTTCTCCAGAGCGGCACACCTTCAGTATCGACTGTCCGGCACTGCAGCACTACCTCAGTGCTGACCCTCCGAAAGTATGGCGTTCCCTCAGGACTGACCATTGGCCAATGCAGCACTTTCTCAGCACTGATAGTCCAATAGTAGCACTCCCTCACGACTGACTTTTTGTTAGTGCGGCAGTCCCTCAGTGCTGACCCTCCATCAGTGCAGCACTCCCTCAGCACTGACCCTCTGACAGTGCGGCACTCCCTCAGTACTGACCCTCCATCAGTGCAGCACTCCCTCAGCACTGACCCTCTGACAGTGCGGCACTCCCTCAGTACTGACCCTCTGACAGTGCGGCACTCCCTCAGTACTGACCCTCTGACAGTGCGGCACTCCCTCAGTACTGACCCTCTGACAGTGCGGCACTCCCTCAGTACTGACCCTCTGACAGTGCGGCACTCCCTCAGTACTGACCCTCTGACAGTGCAACACTCCCTCAGTACTGACCCTCTGACAGTGCAACACTCCCTCAGTACTGACCCTCTGACAGTGCAGCACTCCCTCAGTACTGAGCCTCTGACAGTGCGGCACTCCCTCAGTACTGACCCTCTGACAGTGCGGCACTCCCTCAGAACTGACCCCCTGACAGTGCGGCACTCCCTCAGTACTGACCCTCTGACAGTGCGGCACTCCCTCAGAACTGACCCCCTGACAATGCGGCACTCCCTCAGTACTGACCCTCTGACAGTGCAGCACTCCCTCAGTACTGAGCCTCTGACAGTGCGGCACTCCCTCAGCACTGACCCTCTGACAGTGCGGCACTCCCTCAGTACTGACCCTCTGACAGTGCGGCACTCCCTCAGTACTGAGCCTCTGACACTGCGGCACTCCTTCAGTACTGACCCTCTGACAGTGCGGCACTCCCTCAGTACTGACCCTCTGACAGTGCAGCACTCCCTCAGTACTGACAGTGCTGGGCTCCCTCAGGAAATATAGCAGAAGCTAGTTGTGATCAGATATTAATGCAACCCAAATTGCAGTTATTGTTGCAAATGGGGGATTGAAAATCAAAAGGAAACGGTCAGGAGTTCTGCCCTGTAGAATTTCTGCGTGTGTATGTGTTGATCTGACTCTCCGACATCTTGAAACAAAAGCAGTCGGATTGCCTGTGGGGCTTTGGCTTCAGCCCCAGCCTCAGTGTGTTGTTTTTACAGTAGCAGGGTCTGTTTTTACTTCAGCGTTTACCAGCATGTCTCAACAGAATGTGCTTTGTATCAGGCTCCAGATGCTGTGGTCAGCGCCTGTCCCGAATATCTACCCTACTGAAAACAAAAGCTTCCTTACTACACTCGACAAACTGGAACACCTTCCACCAAGAAAATAATTTGACCAGAATGAATGCCCTGCAACCACACAGATTAGTATAATTATCTTAGCGTGCACTCGCACTTCATCCAGCTTGGTGTTTGACTTGGGCAACTTCCCTTGTCACTGAAGCCTTGGGTAGCACTGCTGCGTATATTAAAATTGCTGCTTGGAATTTAAAGGCTTCCACAGAATCTGTTGTGGCAGTTTCACATTACAAGAATGTGCTCAGTTTACTTCAGAGCAGTTGAGACTTATAGAACATTCCAGCTTCGAAGCAGGCCATTTGACTGTTGGTGTTTTTCTGTACATGAGCCACCCAGTTTAATCCCATGCTCCCGTTCACTTCTTATATCCTTTAATAACCCTCCCAATCTAACTGCATTGTCTCAGTCACTCCCTATATCCCTCCATGTCTGCTTTATCAATCAGCGATGTTATTTCTTTTTTAAAAGTTATGGTCCAATTAGTTAATCTAGTCACCAAGCTGCATCGCTGTTTTCCTGAATATATAACTGCAGTTCAATAGGGCTGTGAAAGCAAGACATACTGCCAGGTGAGATATGCCCACTCGTAGTAGAGTAGCTGCACATACGTAGGGAAGTATTCTAAGAATTTTGCAGGTGACTTAAATATTTTTCTAACGATGTCGAAGGGATGGCATGGCAGGTGGAGTTGGTTGCAGGAGGTTGAAGTCTCACATGAAAGGATAGGGAGTGCAGTGTACAGACATCAGACAGAGCGTGTTATCAGGTGACAAACTGTCCCAGCACTAAATGTGCTGCTTTATGAGGAAGTGGTCCTGGGAACCCTCTCCAGAGCATGCACAATGCCTATCCATTGAGTAGCTCAGATCAGGGTTGTTTCAGATCGGTAGACCCCCAAGGGACTGACTGATCTCCTCCTGTTCCTGTGTTCCTAATTTGGGGATTCATAACTAAGAGGGTATTTGGTGATTGTGTTACTGGGTCAGTTATCCAAAGGTCTGCACTAAAAATCCTGAGAATGTGAAATAAATTCCCGCCATGGTGGTTTGAAAATCTCAGTTCAGTGGAAATGTCAGTAAATATGATCTTGAAGCAGTCAATTATCATAATCACCCAACTACTTCGCTGAAGCCCTTTAGGGAAGCGAATATCCAATATAGATAAGTAAAATGATGATAGCGCGGGAGAACTCTAATTTGGGAGAGATTTGAGAAACTTAAGAATGTTCCCACTGATTTGATTTGATTTTGATTTGATTTATTATTGTCGCATGTATTAACATACAGTGAAAAGTATTGTTTCTTGCACGCTATACAGACAAAATATACCGTTCATAGAGAAGGAAAGGAGAGAGTGCAGAATGTAGTGTTACAGTCATAGCTAGGGTGTAGAGAAAGATCAACTTAATGCAAGGTAAGTTCATTCAAAAGTCTGACAGAAGCAGGGAAGAAGCTGTTTTTGAGTCGGTTGTTACGTGACCTCAGACTTTTGTATCTTTTTCCCGAAGGAAGAGGGTGGAAGAGAGAATGTCCGGAGTGTGTGGGGTCCTTAAGTATGCTGGCTGCTTTGCCGAGGCAGCGGGAAGTGTAGACAGAGTCAATGGATGGGAGGCTGGTTTGCGTGATGGATTGGGCTACATTCACAATCTTTTGTAGTTTCTTGCGGTCTTGGGCAGAGCAGGAGCCTTACCAGGCTGTGATACAACCAGAAAGAATGCTTTCTATGGTGTATCTGTAAAAGTTGGTGGGAGTCATAGCTGACATGCCAAATTTCCTTAGTCTTCTGAGAAAGTAGAGGCGTTGGTGGGCTTTCTTAACTATGGTGTCGGCAAGGGGGAACCAGAACAGGTTGTTGGTGATCTGGACACCTAAAAACTTGAAGCTCTCGACCCTTTCTACTTCGTCCCCATTGATGTAGACAGGGGCATGTTCTCCTTTACGCTTCCTGAAGTCGATGACAATCTCCTTCGTTTTGTTGACATTGAGGGAGAGATTATTGTTGCCGCACCAGTTCACCAGATTCTCTATCTCATTCCTGTTCTCTGTCTCGTCATTGTTTGAGATCCGACCCACGACGGTGGTGTCGTCAGCAAACTTGAAAATCGAATTGGAGGGGGATTTGGCCACACAGTCATAGGTGTATAAGGAGTATAGTAGGGGACTGGAAACACAGCCTTGTGGGGCACCGGTGTTGAGGATTATCGTGGAGGAGATGTTGTTGCCAATCCTTACTGATTGTGGTCTGTGAGTTAGGAAGTTCAGGATCCAGTCGCAGAGGGAGGTGCCGAGGCCCAGGCCACGGAGTTTGGAGATGAATTTTGTGGGAATAATGGTGGTGAAGGCTGAGCTGTCGTCAATAAATAGGAGTCCGACATAGGTGTCCTTGTTATCTAGGTGTTCCATGGTTGAGTGCAGGGCCAGGGAGATGGCATCTGCTGTGGATCTCTTGCGACAGTAGGCAAACTGTAGTGGATCCAGGTAGTCCGGGAGGCTGGAATTGATTTGTGGCCATCCGTGATTCTGGAGCAGAGAAGTCCCCCATTTAAATTTGTCACTGATGGAATGAGGATCGAGGTTAGAAGAAATTTTTAACACAAAAGTTGTTGGCATACGGAATGGTTTAAATATAAGGAATGAATGAGCCAGAGGCCATGATGTGTTTCAATGAAAATTGGATAAATATTTGAATAGAGAAAGATACAGGACCAAACGGAAAGTGCATGGCAGTGGGATGGGTTTGAAATTAATGCAGGGCCATGGGGGATACAAGTTAGATGTGTTAAATACATAGCAAAACTCCTTTTACACTATTGCATCCAATGCTCCTAGGGTAGGTGGTGATTAGGATCACCCTTGTATGATCTGCCTGCCTCTGCCTGACTCAACTACTCTCAATTTCTGCATAAAAATCAACTCATCCAAAATTCTGCTGCCCTTTTTCTATCACATACATGAAGGATCAACGCTCCGAAAGCTTGTGCTACCAAATAAATCTGTTGGACTTTAACCTGGTGTTGTGAGACTACTTACTGTGCCTATCCCAGTCCAACGCCGGCAACTCCACATTGTGACCAAGACCCAAGCACTCTGTCCTGGCTGAACTACATTGCTCTCTGATCCTTCGAAGGTTTCAATTCATAATTTGCACCCTCATGTTGAAACTCATTCATGACCTCACTGTCCCTGTCTTGTTAACCTTCTCCAGACCTACAACCCCCCCCCCCCCCCCCCCCCCCCCCCCCCCCCCCCCCCATCCCGGAACGCCTCATCTTTTTGATTTGGCCTCTTCTTCCTCCACCACTTCCTTCACTGCATGTTGTATGCCTTCAGCTGCCTGGACTCCAGAATATCTGCTTCTTTAGTTCTGTGCCCTTTTTTTGCCTAATTATGCTTCTGTGAAGCTGCTTACCTTTCCTTCTTTAAGGTGATGCATAAATGGTCTGGACGGGGAGGAATTTGTAAAATGCGTACTGGAAGGTTCTTTGGAACAGTATGTAGATAGCCCAACTCGAGAGGGGGCTATACTGGATCTAGTTCTGGGAAATGAGCCCAGTCAGGTCATCAAAGTTTCGGTAGGGGAACATGTGGCAAATAGTGACCACAACTCTGTTAACTTTAGGACAGTAATGGACAAGGACGAATGTTGTCCTAAGGGTAGGGTGCTAAATTGGGGGAAGGATAACTATAGCCACATTAGGCAGGAATTGGTGTCCGTTGATTGGGAGAGGCTGTTCGGGGGTAAGTCCACGTCTGGCATGTGGGAGTCTTTTAAGGAACAGTTGATAAGGCTGCAGGACAGGCATGTGCCTGTAAAAAGGAAGGATAGGAAAGTTAGGATTCGAGAGCGATGGATAACCAGGGAAATTGAGGATCTGATCAAAAAGAAAAGAGAGGCGTACGTTAGGTCCAGGCAACTGAAAACAGATGGAGCTCTGGAGGAATACAGAGAGAGTAGGAAAGAACTCAAACGGGGAGTTAGAAGGGCAAAAAGAGGTCACGACATGTTCTTGGCAGACAGGATTAAGGAGAATCCTAAGGCATTTTATTCATATGTTAGGAACAAAAGAGTTGCCAGGGAAAAAGTCGGACCTCTCAGAGACAAAGGAGGGGAATTATGCTTCGAACCCAAGGGAATAGGGGAGATCCTAAATGAATACTTTGCATCAGTATTCACAAAGGAGAGGGACTTGTTGACTGGGAGTGTCTCAGAGGGAGGTGTTGACCCATTAGAGAGAATCTCCATTACAAGGGAGGAAGTGTTAGGTTTTTTAGGTAACATTAAAACTGACAAATCCCCAGGGCCTGATGGCATCTATCCTAGACTGCTCAGGGAGACAAGAGATGTAATTGCTGGGCCTCTGACGGAAATCTTTGTCTCTTCATTGAACACAGGTGAGGGCCCTGAGGATTGGAGGATAGCGAATGTGGTACCGTTATTTAAGAAGGGTAGAAGGGATAACCCGGGTAATTATAGGTCAGTGAGCTTGACGTCCGTGGTAGGGAAGTTGTTGGAGAGGATTCTTAGAGACAGGATGTATGCGCATTTAGAATGGAACAATCTCATTAGTGACAGACAGCATGGTTTTGTAAGAGGGAGGTCGTGCCTTACAAATTTGGTGGAGTTTTTTGAGGAAGTGACAAAAACGGTTGACGAAGGAAGGGCCGTGGATGTCGTCGATATGGATTTCAGTAAGGCATTTGACAAAGTCCCTCATGGCAGATTGGTTAAGAAGGTTAAGGCTCATGGGATACAAGGAGAGGTGGCTAGATGGGTAGAAAACTGGCTTGGCCACAGGAGACAGAGGGTAGCAGTCAAAGGGTCTTTTTCCGGCTGGAGGTCTGTGACCAGTGGTGTTCCGCAGGGCTCTATACTGGGACCTCTGCTATTTGTGATATATATAAATGATTTGGAAGTAGGTGTAACTGGTGTAATCAGCAAGTTTGCGGATGACACAAAGATGGCTGGACTTGCAGATAGCGATGAACATTGTCAGACAATACAGCAGGATATAGATAGGCTGGAAAATTGGGCGGAGAAATGGCAGATGGAATTTAATCCAGATAAATGCGAAGTGATGCATTTTGGAAGAACTAATGTAGGGGGGAGTTATACAATAAATGGCAGAGCCATCAGGAGTATAGAAACACAGAGGGACCTAGGTGTGCAAGTCCACAAATCCTTGAACATGGCAGCACAGGTGGAGAAGGTGGTGAAGAAGGCATATGGTATGCTTGCCTTTATAGGACGGGGTATAGAGTATAAAAGCTGGAGTCTGATGTTGCAGCTGTATAGAATGCTGGTTAGGCCACATTTGGAGTACTGCGTCCAGTTCTGGTCGCCGCACTGCCAGAAGGACGTGGAGGCTTTAGAGAGAGTGCAGAGAAGGTTTACCAGGATGTTGCCTGGTATGGAGGGTCTTAGCTATGAGGAGAGATTGGGTAAACTGGGCTTGTTCTCCCTGGAAAGACGGAGAATGAGGGGAGACCTAATAGAGGTGTACAAAATTATGAAGGGTATAGATAGGGTGAACAGTGGGAAGCTTTTTCCCAGGTCGGAGGTGACGATCACGAGGGGTCACGGGCTCAAGCTGAGAGGGGCGAGGTATAACTCAGATATCAGAGGGACATTTTTTACACAGAGAGTGGTGGGGGTCTGGAATGCGCTGCCAAGTAGGGTGGTGGAGGCAGGCACGCTGACATCGTTTAAGACTTACCTGGATAGTCACATGAGCAGTCTGGGAATGGAGGGATACAAACGAATGGTCTAGTTGGGCCAATGAGCGTCACAGGCTTGGAGGGACGAAGGGCCTGTTTCCTGTGCTGTACTGTTCTTTGTTCTTTGTTTAGTGTTGTGTGTATGTCTGCATCTAGATAGATATATTGTAAATGTATATTTGTCTACATTATGTACATATATTACGCATAAGATAAAGATATTCATAGAACCATAGAATCCCTACAGTGCAGAAAGAGGCTATCGAGCCCATCCAGTGTGCACCGACTCTCTGAAACAGCATCCCACCCAGGCCCTCCCCCCCGTACTATCCACATATTTACCATGGCTAATCCACCTAACTTACACATCTTAGGACACTAAGGGACAATTTAGCATGGCCAATCCACCTAATCGGCACATCTTTGGACTGTGGGAGGAAACCAAAGCGCCCAGATATGGGGAGAATGTACAAACTTTAAAGTTTATTTATTAGTGTCACAAGTAGGCTTATATTAACACTGCAATTAAGTTACTGTGAAAACCCCCTAGTCGCCATACTCCGGCACCTGCTCGGGTACACTAACGGTGAATTTAGCATGGCCAATGCACCCTAACCAGCATGTCGTTCAGACTGTGGGAGGAAACCTCTAACAGGCAGATATTGTAGATAAGTGTCAAAAGTGGCTAAATGGAGTTAAGATACTGATCAGCCATGATCAAACTGAATGACACAAGAGGTTGGAGGGTCTGTTGGGACATAGGAGGAAGCAGAGGTAGACCATTCAACCCTTTAGCCGACTCCATCATTCAATAATATCATTGCTGACCTGGCTGTGTCTCAAATCTGACTCTCATAATCCCTGACTTTCTTGTCTGTCAAAAATCAGATCCCGCCTTTTCCCCAAATCCCTTGATTCCCTTTAACCCCAGGAGCTATATCTAATTCCTTCTTGAAATCACAAATTTTTGGCCTCAACTACTTTCTGTGGGAGTGAATTCCACACATTCACCACTCTCTGGGTGAAGAAATATCTCCTCACCTCAGTTCTAAAAGGTTTACCCCTGATCCTCAAACTATTTGTTTGAGGGCTAACCTGGTTCTGGACTCCCCCACCATTGGGAGCATTCTTTCTGAATCTACCCCGTCTAATCCTGTTAGAATTTTATAAATTTTATGCAATCCCTTCTCACTCTTCTAAACTCCAAATATAACCCTAACCAATTTACTCTCTCCTCATATGACAGACCTGCCATCTCAGAAATCAGCCTGGTAAACCTTCGCTGTACTCCCTCTATTATATCAAGGACATCCTTCCTCAGATAAGGACACCAAAATTGCACACAGTACTCCAAGTGTGGCCTCACCAATGCCTTGTACAATTGTAGTAAAACATCCCTATTCCTATGTTCGAATCCTCTCACTATGAAGGTCAACATATCATTTGCATTCTTTACTGCCTGCTGTACCTGCGCGCTTACTTTCAGTGACTGATGCACAAGGGCACCAAGGTCTCGCTGAGTATCCACCTCTCTCAATTTACACCCATTCAAATAATAATCTGCCTTCCTATTTTTGGTGCTGAAGTGGATAACCTCACATTTATCCACATTATGCTGCATCTACCATGCACATGCCCACTCACTCAGCCTGTCCAAATCATGCTGAAGCATCTCTGCATCCCCCTCACAGCTCACCCTCCCACCCAACGTTGTATCATCTGCAGATTTGGAAATAATACATTTTGTTCCCTCTTCCAAATCATTAATATATAATGTGAACAGCTGGGGTCCTAGCACAGATTCTTGAGGTATTCCACTAGTCACTGCCTGCCAATCAAAAAAAGACCCATTTCAACTCTTTGATTCCTGTCTGCTAACCAGCTTTCTATACATCTCAAGACATGTGGACGCTTTGGAGAGGGTACAGAAAAGATTTACCAGGATGTTGCCTGGTATGGAGGGCATCAGCTATGAGGAGAGGTTGGAGAAACTTGGTTTGTTCTCACTGGAACGACGGAGGTTGAGGGGTGACCTGATAGAAGACTACAAGATTATGAGAGGCATGGACAGAGTGGATAGTCAGAAGCTTTTTCCCAGGGTGGAAGAGTCAATTACTAGGGGGCACAGGTTTAAGGTGCGAGGGGCAAGGTTTAAAGGAGATGTACGAGGCAGATTTTTTACACAGAGAGTGATGGGTGCCTGGAACTCGTTGCTGGAGGAGGTAGTGGAAGCAGATACGATAATGACTTTTAAGGGGCATCTTTACAAATACATGAATAGGATGGGAATAGAGGGATATGGTCCCCGGAAGCGTAGGGGGTTTCAGTTAAGTTTGGCAGCATGGTCGGTGCAGGCTGGGAGGGCCGAAGGGCCTGTTCCTGTGCTGTAAATTTCTTTGTTCTTTGTATTACCCATACTGTAGTATATGAATGGTCTCCACCTGTTCGTATCCTTATGTTTGTGTTGTGTATGTGCGTATTAATGTATCAGTGTACATGTATTTTAAATTATATATATTTGTATGTAACAATATACATGTATATGCATTGGTGTATATCTATACATTTATATCTATGTGTGTACGTTCTTAACGTATCTATGTTTCTTGGTGTTACAGGCGATCCTTGCAGAAAACCAGTTGTTGGCCATGGAAGCGAGCACCCAGTGGCCAGCAGCCCTCACAGCAGGGAATCAGACCTCAGGGAGCAGCAACCCCTACAGTCAGTGGCAAGTGAACCAGCAGAAACTGGAGGCATCTGAGAGCAGCCCGCCACTCCTCCCACCGAGACCACCACCAAGTAACAAGCAGGGGATGGTCAGAAAGACAGTCACCCAGAGGGTACCCAGGTAGGCGCCTCAGCACCCATTCTGACCCACTGCCTTTCCTCCACTTCTAATAACTCTGCCAGCTTAACTGCTTACTGGTCCTCGTGGTAGCTAAATTACCAAAGCCAGGCTTCCCTTCCTTACTTCAACAACAAGATTGAGGGAGTTAGCTTTTAGCTAGCACTTGAGATGGCATCACACATCTTCATTGCTCCACTCAGTTCTTTGGCTGCCTCTGCCAATTCTTCCATCTCAATATCTGCTTTCAAAGTGCTAAAAAATCTAGTGTGAGCCACCTATTGCTCACTGTGCCAAAACCTCCCCATTTACCCTCTGCTACAATCTTCAGCCTCTCATAAAATACATGTACACTGATACATTAATACGCACATACACAACACAAACATAAGGATATGAACAGGTGGAGACCATTCATATACTACAGTATGGGTAATACAAAGAACAAAGAAAATTACAGCGCAGGAACAGGCCCTTTGGCCCTCCAAGCCTACACCGACCATGCTGCCCGACTGAACTAAAACCCCCTACCCTTCCGGGGACCACATCCCTCTATTCCCATCCTATTCATGTATTTGTCAAGACGCCCCTTAAAAGTCACTACCGTATCCGCTTCCACTACCTTCCCCGACAATGAGTTCCAGGCACCCACCACCCTCTGTGTAAAAGCTCTGCCTCGTACATCTCTTTTAAACCTTGCCCCTCGCACCTTAAACCTGTGCCCCTTAGTAATTGACTCTTCCACCCTGGGAAAAAGCTTCTGACTATCCACTCTGTCCATGCCTCTCATAATCTTGTAGACTTCTATCAGGTCACATTGGAGTGCACTGACTTCCATGTTGCATACTGAATCTCCAGTGGTTGTTTCAGGGTGATGAGCTTGCAGTTTGGAGTGCTGGCAGCATCTCTGACAGACAACCAAGTACAGCGATGCAACACTTGCAGGAGTGGCCGCCAGAGAATTGAGGGGTCCATGTCTGTTAAATAGTGAATAGTGGGTGCAGTATGTGTTATTCTGTACACACAGTAGGTGTCAGCCTTGGCTCAATGGTTGCACTCCCAACTTTCAGTTATAAAGATATGTTGTATATGCAATATGTCTTAGGGAATAGTGCATGCAGAGTATGTTATAGAGAATGGTACACATTAGATATATAATATAGAGAATAATGCATACAGTATATATTATAGAGTCTATCACAAATCCACTCAGAGGCTGTCTCCAACACCTCCCGGCCCACTACATTGACAACTCCCAGTAACGAGCACTAGGACTGTAAAGATTCTGTGATTAGCATCGAGGAGAGATGATGATTAGGTGGCAGTGTCATTAGATTACTGATCCAGAGGCTAATTAATGCTCTGAAATGCAGGTTCAAACCCTGCCTACCAGAAATTTAAAATTAAAATTGAATTTAAAAATAAAATCTGGACTCAAACTCTAGCCTCAGGAATGATGACCATACAACTATCACCCATTGTTGTAAAAACTCATCTGATTCACTGATGTCCTTTGGGGAAGGAAATCTGTGATCCTTACCCGGTGTGCTTTATATGTGACTCCAGACCCACAGCAATGTGGTTGACTCTGGGATGGGTTATAAACACTGGCTTTGCTAATAGCACGTACATCTCATGAAAGAATAAAGAGAAAAAAGCTCCTGGAAGTTGGAGCTTTCCTGTTTGATCACACCCTGAGAAGTGCACTCATCCCTGAACTTTCTCAGAAGCAGAAAAACAAAACTAAAAACCTGTGCAGGGTCAGGTCCCAACAGCCCTTCACTTGTCTTGCAACCTGTGTCTCTTTCTTTTCCTGTGACTCACCAAGCTATCCTTCCTCCTCAGTTGTATGAAATGCTTGACACTAGATGCTATGTTTACACTGGCCTTAGGTTAAGAATTGCCTGGTCAAGTGGATGCAGTGCTGTAACTCTGACAGAGGCTACAGATTTACACAGATCTGATTGAACAGCTAGTTTACTGGGCAAATAGAGCTGTGATCCCTTCCTTTCAGGCACGGGAAGCTAAACTGCCCTGATCTGATCAGCATCCCCTGAACAACCAGATAGTCCAACTTATATTGATGGCTGTCAACTCAAATCAGCGCTGAAATATAGACCTGCGAGGTGTCGAAGAAGGTAATTAGGGTGAGAAGTTTAGGCAGGAATGTACAAAAATCCAAGTTGGAGGAGCAGAGATATAGAACATAGAACAGTACAGCACAGAACAGGCCCTTCGGCCCACGATGTTGTGCCGAGCTTTATCTGAAACCAAGATCAAGCTATCCCACTCCCTATCATCCTGGTGTGCTCCATGTGCCTATCCAATAACCGCTTAAATGTTCCTATCACTGACTCCACTATCACTGCAGGCAGTCCATTCCACACCCCAACCACTCTCTGCGTAAAGAACCTACCTCTGATATCCTTCCTGTATCTCCCACCACGAACCCTATAGTTATGCCCCCTCGTAATAGCTCCATATCTCAGAGGAACTTAAAGGTACAGGGAGGTGTGAGGCCATAGAGGGATTAGAAAATAAGAAAGAGAATTTTAACTTTGAGGAAATGTCAGAGAGGGTAACAGTGAAGATCAGTAAACACAAGGATAGTGGATGAATGGCACTTAATGTGTGTTTGGATATGGGGCAGCAGAGTTTTGGATGAGCTGTAGTTTACACCATCTCTGTTTATTGTGAACAGCCACCTCTACCGGCAACTAGCAATTTCCCATTACCACAGACATCAGTCACAAGGGTGCTGCTTCAACCATATTACAAAGAACAAAGTACAGCACAGGAACAAGCGCTTCGGCCCTCCAAGTCTGTGCCGATCATGATGCCCCAACCAAAATAAACCTTCTGCCCTTACTTGGTCCGTATCCCTCTATTCCCCCTCTATTCATGGACCCATCCAGATGCCTCTTAAATGTTGCTAATGTGCCTGCTTCCATCATCTCCTCTGGCAGCACGTTCCAGGCACCCACCACTCTCTGCGTGAAAAACTTCCCCAGCACATCTCCCTTAAACTTTCCCCCTCTTGTCTTGAACCTGTGCCCCCTTGTAATTGACATTTCCACCCTGGGAAAAAGCCCCTGACTATCCACCCTGTCTATGCCACTTATAATTTTGTAGACCTCTATCCAATCTCCCCTCAGCCTCTGTCTTTCCAGTGAAAACAATCCTAGTTTATTCAACCTCTCCTCATAGCCAACACCCTCGAGACCAGGCAACATCCTGGTGAACCTTCTTTGCACTCTCTCCAAGGCTTCCACGTCCTTCTGGTAGTGTGGTGACCAGAACTGCATGCAATACTCCAAATGCGGCCGAACCAAGGTTTTATATAGCTGCAACATGATTTCCCAACTCTTGTACTCAATGCCCTGTCCGTTGAAGGCAAGCATGCCATATACCTTCTTAATCACCTTGGCCATCTGCATTGCCACTTTTAGGGAACTGTGGACCTGCACGCCCAGATCCTTCTGTATGTTAATGTTCCTAAGGGTTCTGCCATTTACAGTATAATTCACACCTAAATTTGATCCTCCAAAATGCATCACCTCGCATTTGTCCGGATTAAACTCCATTTCTGTGCCCAAGTCTCCAATCTATCTCTATCCTATTGTATCCTCTGACAATCCCTGGCACTATCAGCAACTCCACCAATCTTCATGTCATCCACAAACTTAGCAATCAGACCACCCACATTTTCCTCCAGATCATTTATATATACTACAAACAACAGAGGTCCCAACACTGATCCCTGCGGAACACCACTAGCCACAAATCTCCATTCTGAAAAACACCCTTCCACCACTGCTTGCTGTCCCCTATAATCAAGCCAAATCTATATCCATCGAGCCAGCCTACCCCAAATCCCATGTGATTTTAGTTTTGTACCAGTCTGCCATGTGGGACCTTGTCAAAATCCTTACTAAAATCCATATAAACTACATCCACAGCCCTTCCCTCTTCAATTATCTTTGTCGCCTCTTCAAAAAACTCAATCAAGTTGGTGAGACAGGACCTTCCCTGGACAGAACCATGCTGCCAGTCACTAACTAGTCAATTTTCTTCCAAATGTGCATATATCCTTTCCCCCAGCATCTTCTCCAAAAGCTTCCCCACCACTGACATCAGGCTCACTGGCCTATGATTTCCTGGATGATCCCTGCTTCCTTTCTTAAATAAGGGAACAACACCGGCTATTCTCCAGTCCTTCAGAACCTCACTGTGGTCAAAGAGGATATGAAGATGTCTGTTAAGGCCCCAATTATTCCTTCCCTTGCCTCCCACAGTAACCTGGGATAGATAGTAAGTTTGCAGGTGACACCAAGATTGGTGGCATAGTGGACAATGAAGAAGGTTATCTAGGATTGCAACGGGATCTTGATCAATTGGGCCAGTGAGCCGATGAATGGCAGATGGAGTTTAATTTAAATAAATGTGAAGTGATGCATTTTGGTAGATTGAATCAGGGCAGGACTTACTCAGAAAATGGTAGGGCATTGGGAGAGTTATAGAACAAAGAGATCTAGGGGTAAAGGTTACTGGCAGTGTTCATAGCTCCGTGAAAGTGGAGTCACAGGTGGACAGGGTGGTGAAGAAGGCATTTGGCATGCTTGATTTCATTGGTCAAAACATTGAATACAGGGACGCCTTGTTGAAGTTGTACAAGACATTGGTAAGGCCACACTTGGAATACTGTGTGCAGTTCTGGTCACCCTATTATAGAAAGGATATTATTAAACTCGAAAGAGGTGGGGGAGTTGTATTGCCTTTTTTTCTTTTGACTAAGCTTACAATTTTCCTTGTCATCCATGCTCCCTGAATCCTGCCATTTCTATCCTTCATTTTTGCAGGGACATGCCTGTCCTGCACTTCAATCAACTGGTCTTTAAAAGCCCTCCACATGTCAGATCTAGATTTGCCCTCAAATAGCCGCTCCCAATCCACATTCCCCAGTTCCTGTCTAATTTGGATGTAATTGGCTCTCGCCCAACTAAGCATCCTCACCCGAGGGTCACTCTTGTCCTTATCCATGACCATCCAAAATCTTATGGAATTATGGTCACTAAACCCAAAATGCTCCCCCATGTAAACTTGGATCACCTGACCTGGCTCAGTCCCCAATAAGAAGTCTCACAACACCAGGTTAAAGTCCAACAGGTTTATTTGGCACTAGCTTTCGGAGTCTCAGGCTCCTTCATCAGGTGAGTGACAAGTCCTCACTCACCTGATGAAGGAGCCTGAGACTCCGAAGGCTAGTGCCAAATAAACCTGTTGGACTTTAACCTGGTGTTGTGAGACTTCTTACTGTGCTTACCCCAGTCCAACGCCAGCATCTCCACATCATCATTCCCCAATACCAAGTCTAGTATGGCCTCCTCCCTAGTTTGATTGTCAAATACTGTATCAAAAGCCCTCCTGGACACATCTAACAAATTGCTCTCTGTCCGAGCCCCTGGCTGTAAGTGATTCCCAGTCAATATGGGGGAAGTTAAAGTCACCCAACACAACTACCCTGCTTTTTTCACACCTTTTCAGCATCTGACTACACAGCTGCTCCTCTGTCTCCTGCGGGCTGTTGGGAGGTCTATAGTACACTCCCAACATTGTGCTTTCACCCTTCCTATTCCTGAGCTCCACCCATAATGCCTCACTGCAAGATCCCTCCAATGTCTCCTCCCTCGACACCGTGCTGTGCTCCCTAATCAGAATGCAACTCCCCCACCCCTTTTGTTTCCCCTTCTGTCCCGTCTAAAACAACAGTATCCCGGAATGTTAAGCTGCCAAACCCGTCCCTCCTTGTCTCCGTAATTGCAATAGCACCATAATTCCATGCAGTAATCCAGGCTCTCAGTTCATCTGTTTTACCTGTTATACTTCTTGTCCTGTCACCTCTCAGTGCTCGGGTTACACTGTGCACCGTGTACAGCACAGTAAAAGTCACCTCAAGCTGTGAACACAAGTGTCTCACTGTCGCAGAACTGTTTGTCCAGAAATTGAGCAGGTGGCAGGGGTGTGGGGATTGAAGGGTTTCCTGAGAGCTAAATTGTCACAAAGCTGCAAATATATTGTATGGCAGGAGGCGCACAGCATACACAAGACTTTTATTCATTGATAATTAGTTATTATTTCCCTGATGTGGAGATGCCGGCGTTGGACTGGGTAAACACAGTAAGAAGTTTAACAACACCAGGTTAAAGTCCAACAGGTTTATTTGGTAGCAAAAGCCACACAAGCTTTCGGAGCTCTTAGCCCCTTCTTCAGGTGAGTGGGAATTCTGTTCACAAACAGAGCTTATAAAGACACAGACTCAATTTACATGAATAATGGTTGGAATGCAAATACTTACAACTAATCAAGTCTTTAAGAGACGAAACAATGTGAGTGGAGAGAGCATCAAGACAGGCTAAAAAGATGTGTATTGTCTCCAGACAAGACGGCGGCACGGTAGCACAGTGGTTAGCACTGCTGCTTCACAGCTCCAGGGTCCTGGGTTCGATTCCTGGCTCGGGTCACTGTCTGTGTGGAGTTTGCACATTCTCCTCGTGTCTGCGTGGGTTTCCTCCGGGTGCTCCGGTTTCCTCCCACAGTCCAAAGATGTGCGGGTTATGTTGATTGGCCAGATTAAAAATTGCCCCTTAGAGTCCTGGGATGTGTAGGTTAGAGGGATTAGTGGGTAAATATGTGGGGGTAGGGCCTGGGTGGGATTGTGGTCGGTGCAGACTCGATGGGCCGAATGGCCTCCTTCTGCACTGTAGGGTTTCTATGATTTCTATGATAAGACAGCCAGTGAAACTCTGCAGGTCCACGCAACTGTGGGAGTTACAAATAGTGTGACATGAACCCAATATCCCGGTTGAGGTTCAACCGGGATATTGGGTTCATGTCACACTATTTGTAACTCCCACAGTTGCGTGGACCTGCAGAGTTTCACTGGCTGTCTTGTCTGGAGACAATACACATCTTTTTAGCCTGTCTTGATGCTCTCTCCACTCACATTGTTTCGTCTCTTAAAGACTTGATTAGTTGTAAGTATTTGCATTCCAACCATTATTCATGTAAATTGAGTCTGTGTCTTTATAAGCTCTGTTTGTGAACAGAATTCCCACTCACCTGAAGAAGGGGCTAAGAGCTCCGAAAGCTTGTGTGGCTTTTGCTACCAAATAAACCTGTTGGACTTTAACCTGGTGTTGTTAAACTTCTTACTATTATTTCCCTGGCCAAGGATAGATGAATTTACCATCTTGTTACACACAGCAAAGATCCTTATTTCAACAAAACAGCAAAACGAACAGGCCAAACATTGCCTGTGTCACCACGTCAGTGTATTCCTGAATCACACAAGTAGATTGGCAGAATCCCCAAGGAATCCCGTGGTCATAGATAAAATAATGAAAGTATGGGCCGGATAGGGAATACGGAAGAAAAGTGAATAAGAGAATGAGAATGGAGGACAGAGAATGTTGAAAGCTGTCTGTATCAGTGGTGTTCCTGCAGTCTCGCTCTGTGGGCCCGATTTTACCAAACATTCGCGCCCGAAAATGGGCCCGAAATCACGGTAAAGTCGGGCGTCAGGCCTTTAACGCGATCTGCACCCGAATCCGAGCAGATCGCGGCTTTACCGACACCCGATTCGGGCGCAGGTCCAGTCTGCGCCCGAATTGGGTGGCCCGACGATTTAAATGCATTAGCTTGCATTTAAATCGACTTAATGAACCGCGCGCCCAACTCTACCGCCAAATCCCACTTTACCGTCTTCTGGTCCGTTCCGGATCCGCGCTGTAAGCGACCTGCAGAATAAAAATCCGAAGCGGATTTCTATTCTGCAGGGGAACCTCCGAAGCCCATCCTCCTCAACCATCCTTCGCAGACCCCCCCCGCTTACCACCCCGGCAGACCCCCCCCCCCCCGGGATCAGACCCCCTGGGAGGCAGGCCCCCCTCAGCAGAGCACACTCCCAACCTACCTCGATTACTGGTCTCCCTCCACCATCCTTCCGACCTGCAGTCCTTCGAGAGCCTGCAGCACCTTCCTGGCCTTCCGCCGGAGGAGCGGGGGGGGGGGGGGCTCAGATGGATCTCTGGTTACGGAGGGAGGGTGGACGTGGGAGAATCTTGCAAACTGAAAATAATGTAGCATCTTCTTTGTGCTGCCTAATTATCTATGGGAAAGGTAATTAAACTACAGTGTCCTAGTGAGCAATTAGTGACCTGTATAATACATTTGTGATCTGTAACTGGATTGTTGATGTCCCTGTAGCCATGAGCCAGGTGCTCAAATGCTCAGAGCCATGTGGTGAACTTGGAAGAATTGTCCCCGTGGTGAAACTTCATAGAAATCATAGAAACCCTACAGTACAGAAAATTTGGGAAAATATTTCAAAATATGGATGGGAGGATATATATTTTGAAATATTTTCCCAAATTTTTGACTGTCAGGTTTTTAGTTCCTGCGATTATAATTTTGACATTATCTTCCAAAGGGAATTCCTCTAATTCTGTGCAATGTTCCAATGAAAACAGGATGAAAGAAAGGATCCAAGGCTGCTCCAGAGGCAGATTAGCTGCACCCAGCGTTGCCCATGCAAATCACATTCATAAGTAGGGGCACATCTGCCATGGAATGTGAGAGAAGAGTTGCCAATACAAACTTCTTTTCACTATGGTTGATTTCCCAGATTTAGTAATCTCCTTGAATCTTATTTCCAACCAAGTTCCACCACGGGGACAATTCTTCCAAGTTCACCACATGGCTCTGAACATTTGAGCACCTGGCTCATGGCTACAGGGACATCAACAATCCAGTTACAGATCACAAATGTATTATACAGGTCACTAATTGCTCACTAGGACACTGTAGTTTAATTACCTTTCCCATAGATAATTAGGCAGCACAAAGAAGATGCTACATTATTTTCAGTTTGCAAGATTCTCCCATGTCCATCTCTTCCCCCCCCCCCCGCCCCGCCTCTCTGCTCTCTCTGCTGTTTCTTTCTTTCCCGCCCGGGCGCGCAGCTTCAGATTTTTTTCGAACTGCGCATGCACAGTTCAGAGCTCTGATCGTTCCGGCAGCACTAAGCCCCGCCCACTGCGCGGATCGGACCGGATCCGGCAAAAAGCGTATGGGCGTGCTGCAAAGAGGATTCCGGGCTCGGATCTGCATTACGGATCCGGCCCTTAGACCCCAAATGGTAAAATAGGGTCATGTGTGTGAGCCTATTATTACAGTGATATTGGGATTTGTTTCTGGGTCATGCTGTGTGTAGTGGAAACCACTGAGTGCGGGCACAGTGGGATTTCTCTCAACCTGCTGTCTGTTTGGGGTTCACACTTTCTAATTTAATCAAAGGGCTGCGGCGCTCCAACCAGTAGCAGGGATTTGGGAATGACTGTTACAGCACAGTCTTATTGAGGAAATTCCTCTCCTCCAGCCCCGGCATCTCCCCCTCTCCTCCTCACTGCTGAATCTGTCACAATGTCTGACTTTCAGGGTCTGCCTTTATCTGCCACCACAATACATCGTTCATTCCTGAGGAATCCCTACCAGCTTCTTCACTTTATTTTCCTGAATTTTGTGCTGACGTTTCCCTTTTTCCCACACTCAGGCCCTGCACACTGCATAAACCACAAAAATGTGGAGAAGTTCAAGCACTCACTCGAAATTAGATTCCAATCCTACTGTATAAACACTAACCCTGCCAGGGGTGAATCGTAAGCAGCTGCTATGCACTAACACTCCTGCCTCCTGTACACTACCCCTCTCCTTGCTCATATCCCTCCCGTATGCCCCATCCCTTCATCTATATTTTCCTCCTTTTATGTCTCCCCCCAAACATGTACACCCCCACTCTGTAGATATCCTGTTATTGTACGTCCCCCCTCCTGTATGTGCCCCCACCTCCATTAAATCCTCCCTCCTTTACTTTGCCCCTCCCATATCATAGAATCATAGAATACAGTGCAGAAGGAGCCATTCGGCCCATCGAGTCTGCACCGACTCTCCAACAGGGCATCTTACCCAGGCTCTATCCCTGGTACCCCCGCTTATTTACCCTGCCAATCCACCTAACTTACACATCTTGGGACATTAAGGGGCAATTTAGCATGGCCAATTCACCTAACCCGCACATCTTTGGACTGTGGGAGGAAACCAGAGCACCCCGGAGGAAACCCACGCAGACACAGGGAGAACGTGCACAGACAGTGACCTGAGGCCGGAATTGAACCCGGGTCCCTGGTGCTGTGAGGCAGCGGTGCTAACCACTGTGTCACCGTGCTGCCCTCCGATGAACATGCCGACTCTCGCACTGTAGCTGAGTAGCCCTGATATGGTTGGGTTTTGCCTGCAACATCTCCAAGAAACTATCACAAAAGTGAAGCGGAAACACAGGGTGAATTTTAACCTCAAAACCAGTGGATTGAGATCAGAATGAAATTAACATTTTTCAAATCGCAAACCCAACCCCAGGCTGCCAACCTGTCTACTGATGACCATGAAATATTTGTTGATTGTCGTAAAAACCCATCTGGTTCACTAATGTCCTTTAGGGAGGAAAATCTGTCGTCCTGACCCGGTCTGGCCTACATGTGACTCCAGACCCACAGCAATGTGGTCGACTCTTAAATCAGCCCTCTGAAATGGCCTTGCGAGGCACTCAGTTTCAGAGCAAATAGGGATGGGCAACAAATGCTGGCCTAGCCAAGGATACCCACATCGTGCAAATCAATTTTTAAAAAGGTTTAGCAGAGGGTGGGGGGTGGTGGTTATCTCATTAGCAGCTGCAGGTTCCATTAGGGGCTGCGCCTGGCTCCAGAATGCTCCCTCACCAACTGCAAGCCTGACCTGTTCACCAATCTGCCTCTGGGTGAGAATATTGTTAAAAATAAACTTGCTTATTGCCTCTGATCAGGAACAGCCCATGTCAATTCCATCCCGTTCTGACGCACATGTAACGGGAATGGAATTGAGATGAGTTAACACCGTTACCGTATAATCACTTGGTGGGTAGCTGCCTATGTTCAAACCACACAGGGAGGACTATAGAATCATAGAATCCCTACAGTGCAGAAGGAGGCCATTCGGCCCATCGAGTCTGCACCGACCACAATCTCACCCAGGCCCTAACCCCACATATTTTACCCGCTAATCCCTCTAACCTACCCATCTCACGACTCTAAGGGGCAATTTTTAACCTGGCCAATCAACCTAACCCGCACATCTTTGGACTGTGGGAGGAAACCGGAGCACCTGGAGGAAACCCACACAGACACGAGGAGAATGTGCAAACTCCACACAGACAGTGTGGCCTTTTTAAATGTTGCTACAGGATCTGCCCCGGTTGCTGCCCCAATGCCGGTCAGTCCCAGATCAGCTGTTCAGTTTGTTTAATCAGCCTGGTGAATGGTGGATTTGGAGCTTGCCATTGCTCAACATGATTTCAATCGGATCACAGTCCAAGTTTGTTTCCTTTTAACCACAAAATAGCTTGGTAAATATACTTAGAGGACTGTGGAATTTCAAATTTACCGTCCAGTTAAAAACTAGGAAAAGTTAAACATCCACGAACTGCCGAGTAAGTTGAGAGATTCCATTTGCTGAGTGGTTCCAATCCAAACCTCAGCAAGTACTGACACTGAGACTGGGTGGTTTTGGTCAGACCCGCCATGAACACCATGTCCAGTTCTGGTCAGACCCAGCACGAGCTCTGTGTCTGGTTCCATATCGGGAATATAGCAGAGTAGTTACTTTACAGAGGCCAGGATAAATGATCTGTACATATGATTTCAAATGCCATCACGACAACTGTGAAATTTTTACAGGGTGTTGCAGAGAGGGCAGAGCCAATTGTTTGTGATTGATACACAGCTGTAGGGATGCAGGTTATAAGTTCTAGATACAGAGCAAAACTCCCTTTTCACTGTTGCATCAAACACTCCGAGGTTTGAAATTTCTAATAACCCTTACATTGCTGTCTCTGTCCATGCTCTCGTTCAACTCATCTGTTGTTGTAATCCTAACTCAGCTAGTCGATGCCTTAATCTTTCACCTTCCATAAACATGCTATGCTCCCTTTATTCTAGCAAACAATTATCCAGGTCTTGCTGATCTATGTTGGTTCTTGCTCTTCCTAGTCTTTGAATTTAAAATTTGCTCCTTTGTGATTAAACTCTTTCACGAATGTTCCCATCACTATGTTGTTGACCTTCTCGAGACCTACCACCCTCCCTCGAGGAACTCAGGCCTTTCACTCTAGTCTGTTATGTTATTATTCACTCATAGGATATGGGCATCGGTGGCTAGACCAGCATTTGTTGCCCACCCCTAATTGTCCTTCAGAAAGTATAGGTGAGCTGCCTTCTGGAACCGCTGCAGTCCACATGGTGTAGGTACAACCACAGTGCTGTTAGGGAGGGAGTTCCAGGATTTTCACCCAGTGACAGTGAAGGAATGGTGATATATTTCCAAATCAGGATAGTCTGTGACTTCAAATGTATGTAAGTGGCTGTAAAACTGTAACATCCTGAGGGCATGAAAGGTGCTATAGAAATGCAAAGATTTTCTTCTGTTCAATTGTTAGCTCTGGTTCAGTGGACAACACACTCACATGTCAATAAATCAGAGTTTGTGGGCGCAATCCACACTCGGGAAACTTGATCCCCATAATTCTGACACTCCCAATGATGAATTAAGGGAGTGCTGCACTGTCAGAGAATCAGTACTGAGGGAGTGCCGCACTGTCAGAGGGTCAGTGCTGAGGGAGTGCTGCACTGTTAGAGGAACAATACTGAGGGAGTGCTGCACATGATGTGGAAATGCTGGCATTGGACTGGGGTAAACACAGTAAGAGTTTTAACAACACCAGGTTAAAGTCCAACAAGTTTAGAGGGTCAGTACTGAGGGAGTGCCGCACTGTCAGAGGGTCAGTACTGAGAGGGTGCCGCACTGTCAGAGGGTCAGTACTGAGGGAGTGCCGCACTGTCAGAGGGTCAGTACTGAGAGGGTGCCGCACTGTCAGAGGGTCAGTACTGAGAGAGTGCCGCACTGTCAGAGGGTCAGTACTGAGGGAGTGCCGCACTGTCAGAGGGTCAGTACTGAGGGAGTGCCGCACTGTCAGAGTCAGTACTGAGGGAGTGCTGCGCTGTCAGAGGGTCAGTACTGAGGGAGTGCCGCACTGTCAGAGGGTCAGTACTGAGGGAGTGCTGCACTGTCAGAGGGTCAGTGCTGAGGGAGTGCTGCACTGTCAGAGAGTCAGTACTGAGGGAGTGCTGCGCTGTCAGAGGGTCAGTACTGAGGGAGTGCTGCCCTGTCAGAGGGTCAGTGCTGAGGGAGTGCTGCACTGTCAGAGGGTCAGTGCTGAGGGAGTGCTGCACTGTCAGAGGGTCAGTACTGAGGGAGTGTTGCACTGTCAGAGGGTCAGTACTGAGGGAGTGTTGCACTGTCAGAGGGTCAGTACTGAGGGAGTGCCGCACTGTGAGAGGGTCAGTACTGAGGGAGTGCCGCACTGTGAGAGGGTCAGTACTGAGGGAGTGCCGCACTGTCAGAGGGTCAGTACTGAGGGAGTGTTGCACTGTCAGAGGGTCAGTACTGAGGGAGTGCCGCACTGTGAGAGGGTCAGTACTGAGGGAGTGCCGCACTGTGAGAGGGTCAGTACTGAGGGAGTGCCGCACTGTCAGAGGGTCAGTACTGAGGGAGTGTTGCACTGTCAGAGGGTCAGTACTGAGGGAGTGCCGCACTGTGAGAGGGTCAGTACTGAGGGAGTGCCGCACTGTCAGAGGGTTATTACTGAGGGAGTGCTGCACCGCTGGAAGGTCAGTATTGATGGAGTGCCGCACTGTCGATAGTGAGGTAGTGAGAGAGTGCGACATTGTCAATGGTGATGTCTTTATGATGTATTTTTAATCTGATGCCCTGTCTCATGAATGTTAATGATCTTATAGCACTATTTATAGTTGCTCCCTGCCTGTGATCAGCTAACACAGCTCAGACTGGGGAATAAGCCTGAGATCCTCTGGGCTGTATGTCTCTGTAAGTGGCCCTCCTCACTGTCCTGTATATTTATTTAAAAGTCCTACACAGTGTTGGTGCTGAAACAAAAACAGAAAATGCTGGAAAATCTCAGCAGGTCTGGCAGTGTCTGTGGAGAGAGAATAGAACCAGCGTTTTGCATCTGGATGACCCTTTGTGAGAGCTGCTATTGGTGCTTTGGTCAGCATATGGAAATGAAATGAAACCAATCTTTTTATCTCTTTTAGAGTGATTGCCTTTGACAGCCAGCTATCAGGACGAGCTCCAAAGACAAGCTCAGCTGAATCAATTCCGTCAAACAGCACAGGTGAGATATCCACAATGTTAGACCAATTTCCCCAATCGGAATCACTGACTATCCACAGGCCGCGCCATTTTAACCAGCCATTGATTTCTCAGTGTAGAATTAACAAGCCCATCATTCCACAAGTAAAACACCACGATGAGCAAAAGGCCATAAGACCATAATGTGGAGATGCCGGCATTGGACTGGGGTAAACACAGTAAGGAGGCTAACAACACCAGGTTAAAGTCCAACAGGTTTATTTGGTAGCAAATGCCACTAGCTTTCGGAGCATGCTGCTCCTTCGTCAGGTGGAGTGGGAGATGTGCTCACAAACAGGGCATACAGAGACACAAACTCAATTTACAGAATAATGATTGGAATGCTAATCAGCTAATCAAGTCTTAAAGGTACAAACAATGTGAGTGGAGAGAGCATTAAGCACAGGTTAAAGAGATGTGTATTGTCTCCAGGCAAGACAGTTAGTGAGATTTTGCAAGCCCAGGCAAGTTGTGGGGGTTACAGATAGTGTGACATGAACCCAAGATCCCGGTTGAGGCCATCCTCATGTGTGCGGAACTTGGCTATCAGTTTCTGCTCAGCGACCCTGCGGTGTCGTGTGTCGTGAAGGCTGCCTTGGAGAACGCTTACCCAGAGATCAGAGGCTGAATGCCCGTGACCGCTGAAGTGCTCCCCAACAGGAAGAGAACAGTCTTGCCTGGTGATTGTCGAGCGGTGTTCATTCATCCGTTGTCGTAGCATCTGCATGGTTTCCCCAATGTACCATGCCTCGGGACATCCTTTCCTGCAGCGTATCAGGTAGACAACGTTGGCCGAGTTGCAAGAGTATGTACCGTGTACCTGGTGGATGGTGTTCTCACGTGAGATGATGGCATCCGTGTCGATGATCCAGCACGTCTTGCAGAGGTTGCTGTGGCAGGGTTGTGTGGTGTCGTGGTCACTGTTCTCCTGAAGGCTGGGTAGTTTGCTGCGGACAATGGTCTGTTTGAGGTTGTGCGGCTGTTTGAAGGCAAGAAGTGGGGGTGTGGGGATGGCCTTGGCGAGATGTTCGTCTTCATCGATGACATGTTGAAGGCTCCGGAGGAGATGTCGTAGCTTCTCCGCTCCGGGGAAGTACTGGATGACAAAGGGTACTCTGTCCACTGTGTCCCGTGTTTGTCTTCTGAGGAGGCCGGTGCAGTTTTTCGCTGTGGCGCGTTGGAACTGTTGATCAATGAGTCGAGCGCCATATCCTGTTCTTATGAGGGCATCTTTCAGTGTCTGGAGGTGTCTGTTGCGATCCTCCTCATCCGAGCAGATCCTGTGTATACGGAGGGCTTGTCCGTAGGGGATGGCTTCTTTAACGTGTTTAGGGTAAGACCATAAGACATAGGAGCAGAATCAGGCCACTCGGCCCATCGAGTCTGCTCTGCCATTCAATCATGGCTGATATTTTTCTCATCCCTATTCTCCTGCCTATTCCCCATAACCCCTGATCCCCTTATTAATCAAGAACCTATCTATCTCTGTCTTAAAGATACTCAATGACCCGGCCTCCACAGCCTTCTGCGGCAAAGAGTTCCACAGATTCACCACTGTCTGGCTGAAGACACTTACACATTCTGTTTTCCTTCTCACTGTTTTACCAGTAAATGTACAGGGAGGTGAGAAATCAAATGCACAAATCATACAGATGAATACTGAGATCACACAATGGGTAAAAATATCCATTGCACAGTTTTTATTTACTAATAATTAACTACATCTGGATTTTCAGTTAACCACATGTGGTTGAAGTTAATCCAACGGTTTGGACTGGCTACTTGTAAAGTCTGAGACCTGAGAAGGTGGGGAGCGAGAGGAGAGAAAGCACAGGGGAGGAAAGAAACAGTGAGAAAGAGAGACAGACACTGAGTATGTGGTGGGAATGGAGGAGAGGAGCCAAGGAAAAGAGAGAGAAAGGGCAGAAGTGAGTGAGAGAGACAGAATACAAGATAAACATAAGAAAGCAAACAAAGTCTTTTCATTGCTTTCAGCTTTGTCTATTTTCCCCTTTTCATCACATGGAGACCAATAGAAACTCCTCGTAACCCTGAGTAGATATCACTCAAATCAATGGACAGCTGATGACGATGATCATCTGGAACTATGCCCTGTATATCCAAGCCCAGACCATTAATATCTTTCGAAAAGAATAGCTGTTCTAATACCAGGGGAATGCTAATGTATACTTCAGTTTGAAAAACAACCATTCACACTGATCTGTGTTTTCTGTTCCTTAGCCAGTTTTATATCCATGCTGCTACTTCCCTTCAATCACAGTGGCTTCAGTTATGCTAACAGATCTATTAGATGGTGTACCTTTTGAAAGTCCAAATACAGATCCAACATCCTCCACCCTCATCAACACTCTCCATTACTTCATCAAAGAACCCAATCAAGTTAGTCAAACACAATGTGCCTTTAACAAGTCCATGCTAGACCTTTATTAACCCACAAGTTTCCAAGTGCCAATTAATTTTGTCTCAGATTATTATCTCTGAAGGTTTTCTAACCATAGGTTGATTGTCCTATGTTGCCGGATTTACCGTCCTCCAGTTCTGACACTGATTCCATAACTGAGGAAAATTGGAGGATTGTGACCAGAGCCTCTACACTCTCATCCTGACTTCTCTCAGCAACCTAGGATGCATCCCCGGAAAATACTACTTCATTAATGACCCTGTAACTTTTTTCCAAGGTTGCTCCTAAGAGTATCCTGGAAACTAATCTTCAACTCCTGGAGATTGAAGGACATCTTGATGCTTGGCCCGGCAGTATCAGACATGTGTAACAGATTGCCAGTAAAGTCAGCAGTACAGTAGGTCATGTGTCGTTAATTCCTTTTTGAAAACATGCTTAGTTGAATAAGCCTGGGTTAAGAACAATGCAGAAGGTTATACATCCAGATTTAAGCTGTCAAAAAAACACTGAAATATGATAGGATTCTGTGAATGACATAAAGGAATGTGGCTAGTCAGGGTTAGACACACACACTTTCGTGTTCGTTTGAAGTTCTGCTTTTTTTACTGAATTGTTTTGAAGAACTGGGAAGAAGTTTCCAGGGCTCGGCCTTACCTCAAACTCCAACCTCTGGTTGTTCAGCTCTCTGCAGATCTGAAATGGATTGCCGAGGATCCACAACTCAGCATCAATGGGCCACCTGAATCAGGGATCTTAGAGAGCCATTCCTTTGTGTACTTGAAGTACTGAGAGACAGTGTGGCTGGGGCAGTTCATCATAAGACTGATGGGTGTCTCTGTGTACATCAACTCATCATCTTGCATTAGTGAGCTTGGACAGAGGGTGAGGGTGCATTAACACAGAGTGGGAGCAGTTAATGTCCGTTACCACAGAGTGAGGGCAGTGAGGGTGCATCAACACAGAGTGAGGGCAGTGAGGGTCCATTAACCCAGAGTGGGGGGCAGTAAGGGTTCATTAACACAGAGTGAGGGCAGTGAGGGTGCATCAACACAGAGTGAGGGCAGTGAGGGTGCATTAACACAGAGTGAGGGCAGTGAGGGTTCATTAACACAGAGTGAGGGCAGTGAGGGTTCATTAACACAGAGTGAGGGTGCATTAACGCAGAGTGGGGGGCAGTGAAGTTCCGTTAACATAGAGTTAACTGCAGTGGTTCAAGAAGGCGGCTCACCACCACCTTCTCAAGGGCAATTAGGGATGAGCAATGAATGCTGGTCTAGCCAGAGATGCCCATGTCACATGAACGAATAAGAATAATCTAGAGATGGGCTCTCTCTATCTCTCTCTGGTTCTTTATCTAGCTCTCTCTCTAGCTCTCCCTCTGGCTCTCTCTCTCTAGGTCTCTAGGGGCACAGCACTGCTGCCTCACGGTGCCAGGGACACGGGTTCGATTCCCGGCATGGGTCACTGTCTGTGTGGAGTTTGCACGTTCTCCCCGTGTGTGCGTGGGTTTCCTCCGGGTGCTCCAGTTTCCTCCCACAGTCTGAAAGATGTGCTGGTTAGGTGCAGTGACCCAAACAGGCACTGGAGTGTGGTGACTAGAGGAATTTCACGGTAACTTCATTGCAGTGTTAATGTAAGCCTTACTTGTGACTAATAAATAAACTCTACTTCTCTCTAGCTCTCTCTCTTTCTCTGGCTCTCTCTATGGCTTTCTCTCTCTCTAGGTCTCCTGCTCTAGCTCTCTCCCTCTCTCTCTGGCTCTCTATCTAGCTCTCTCTTTCCAGCTCTACCTCTCTCTCTCTTTCTCCAGCTCTCTGTCATTCACTGTTGCATATCTCCCTGTGCCAGTGTCAGGAATCCCTTGGATATTGAATGAGTCGCTGGCTCATTGCCCAGATGCGGGAGTCAGGGTATCAGATGACTCTTCAGCAGCTGTTGGGTCTGCTGAGATCAGGTGTCCGATTGTAAATGCACTCGAAGCAAGACAGCTCCACTCACTGCCACAGGGATTTAGTAAGAGGATTTTTCTGTGCTCATTAAACTGAGAGGTGGAAGTGCTGGAGGATTACACGTAGTTTCCATTCAGCAGCTGGTAATATGGCAGTGAGCAGCAAGCATTTAATGAACTCTGCAAAGACGGGCCATTCCCAGAATAGTTCGCAAATAAAAGCAAATCTATATTTATAAAATCCAGAAATATGATCCGCATCAAGTAGAGAAAGATAGCTCAGTATGTTTGAACGCGAGGCTTCATCTATTACCAGTACTGGACAATTTCTAATTGCCCCTTGAAAATGTGGTGGTGAGCTGCCTTCTTGAAAGCTCCAGTCCACGTGGTGTAGGTGCTCCCACAGTGCTGTTCAGGGGGGAATTCCATGATTTTGACCAAGCGACAGTGTAGGAATGGTGATATATTTCCAAGTCAGGATGATGAGTGGCTTGGAGGGGAACTTGCAAGTGGTGGTGTTCCCATGTGCCAGATGCCCTTGTCCTAAGTAGCAGAGGTTACGGGTTTGGAAGGTGCTGTCGAAGGAGCCTTGGCAAGTTCCTGCAGTGCATCTTATAGATATTGCATACTGCTGCCACTGTGCATTAGTGGTGGAGGGAATGAACATTTAAACCAAAGGCAATGTTTAGTTTTTATTTCAAGATCCCAAGGCTGACACCAGTAGGACCAAAATGGGCAAGAGAGACAAAATAAGTCAGGGAGCAGTGATCCAGCCATGTTCAGTTTTAAAAGCCAACAGATTGTGCAGTGTGGGATGGAAACATGAGTTGGAAGTTGCAGCTGGGAACTATATTAGGCAGAGTAACATGGTATTTTATTGAAGATGGTAAAAGGATGCAGTTCTGTCAGTAACTCCACTGGAGAAGCAGAGAGATTTGGATATCCAGGGACGAAAATCATTAAATGCTCATGCACAGCCTCATAAATAATTAAAAAGTCTAGTGGAATGTTGGCCTTTACCTCGAGAACAAAGGAATTCAAAGGGGTGAAAGTTATAATATATCATTATTAGAGCCTTGATCAGACTCCATCTGGCGTAACTGTTCAGTTCTGGACACAGCAACTCAGGAAGGATACATTCGCCTTGGAGTGGCTGCAAACTCATCAGAGCTATCTATCTACAAGATGCACTGCAGGAACGCACCAAGGCTCCTTAGACAGCACTTTCCAAACCTATGACCACTACCACCTAGAAGGGCAAGGGCCGCTAGGAACTATGTTAGGAAGATACAGGGAACACTGCCACCTGCAAGTTCTCCTCTGAGCCACTCACCATCCTGACTTGGAAATATATCGCCATTCCTTCATAGTCGCTGGGTCAAAATCCTCGAACTCCCTCCCGAACAGCATTGTGGGTGTACCTACACCACATGGACTGCAGCGGTTCAAAAAGGCAGCTCACCACCACCTGCTCATGGGCAGTTAGGGATGCTGGTCTAGCCAGTGAACCAAAGTGGAACGGAAATCTAAAACTCTGCCACTAAAAGCTATTGAGGCTGAGAGTCAATTGAAAATTTAATTGAGGTGGACTTTTGTTAGGTAGAAATATTAAAGGTTACAGAACCAGGGCTAGTAAATGAAATAGAGGTACAGAATAACCATGATCTAATTAAATGTTGGGTAGTCTCGAGGGATGATTGGCCTCCTCCTGTTTGTGTGCTATGTGACGTCTTGCCCAATAATTATTCGTCATGCATGACATGCCAGATGTGTTTTATAGGTTGAGTTGTGCTTGCAGTAAGAGGGGGGAGATATAGGATCTTTGGCTCAGAAAAACACTATCTTGGATATGTTGTAGTTATCTGTTAGGAGAACAATATTTATATCGAAGCCTTAAATGAATAACACATCCAAAGGTGTTTCAAAGGGAGCATTATAAAACAACATTTGTCACTGAGTTGTATGAGAAGATATTAGGTCAAATAAACAAGAGGTTTTAAGGAGAGTCCAAAGGGAGTAAGAGCAGTAGAGAGATGGATGGATTTAGGGAAGGAATTCCAGAGCTTAGGGTTTAGACAGCTGAAGGCGTGGCCAATGGTGCAGGGATTAAAATCAGTGATGCCTAAGATGCCAGAATTAGAGGAGCACAGAGATCGCAAATGGTTTTGGGGCTGGAGGAGATTACAGACATAAGGAGAGGTTAACAACATGAAGAGATTTAAAAACAAGGATGAGAATTTTAAAATTGAAGTGTTCTTTAACCAGGAGTCAACAAGCAAGCACCTGGGTGACAAACAGAGTTGGTATGTCGTAGGACGCAGGCAGCAGAGATTTGGATGACCTCAGATTTACGGAGAGTAGAATGTGGGAGACCATCCAAGAATGCATTAGAATCATCCAGTTTAGAAGCAACAGAGGTATGGGTGAGGGTTTCTGCAGCAGAGGTATGGGTGAGGGTTTCTGCAGCAGAGGTATGGGTGAGGGTTTCTGCAGCAGAGGTATGGGTGAGGGTTTCTGCAGCAGAGGTATGGGTGAGGGTTTCTGCAGCAGAGGTATGGGTGAGGGTTTCTGCAGCAGAGGTATGGGTGAGGGTTTCTGCAGCAGAGGTATGGGTGAGGGTTTCTGCAGCAGAGGTATGGGTGAGGGTTTCTGCAGCAGAGGTATGGGTGAGGGTTTCTGCAGCAGAGGTATGGGTGAGGGTTTCTGCAGCAGAGGTATGGGTGAGGGTTTCTGCAGCAGAGGTATGGGTGAGGGTTTCTGCAGCAGATTTATTGAGACGGGGCAAAGGTGGATGATGTTATGATCATCAATCGCTCCCCCCCATAGGTCACACCTGCCTCTCTTGCCCCGCCCCCTTGGCAGTAACAATTTGCCCCTTGGGCAGTGCCAGGGTGCCAGGCTGGCACTGCCCAAGGGGCACGACCCCTTGCCCCCAACCTCCTGGAGGGGTCTCAATGGCCTCTGTCCCCACTAGCGGGGTGAGGACCCCTGTTCCCTGTTAGTGGGGAACAGTTGTAAACCCTGCTGGTGGGAACCACTCCTGGCGGGGGGGAGGGGAGATATCAGCAGGCCCAGAAAATACCATTCTGGGACCGCTAATCATATGGAAATACAGGCCGGAAATCGGCGCAGAACTGATTACACTACAAAAAAGCGACCAGTGAACCTCGCTATAGGCCCCCACTGATGTCTCCCGGCCTGCTGCACTGCTCGAGCAGCACAGCGGGCTGGAGAATCCCGGCCTGTATCTTTGGATTACGTCACTGAGAAGCAGCAGGTAAATGTGAGATGGTAGAGGGTCAAGAATAGATCAAAGGGGGACACCAGCGATAACGGTTTGGAAGTGGGAAGAGAAGCTTTCGTAGCTGAATCTCTGGTTATGATCTGATGGATAAATGTGGAACCATGCAAATGCAGTCCCATCTAGCTGGAGGAGAGTGGAGAGGCAGTGAGGGAGGCTGGTGTGGGCAACTCTGTCAAAGGCTGCAGATAGATTGAGATGAACAAAGTGGGATTGCTTACCTTTATTACAATTAAATTGGATTTCATTTATGATTTTGGTACTTTGGTGGGGGTGCGGGAATCCTGATAGAAGTTAATTAGTAAATAGATTTGTGAAGTGTTGAAAGGCTGATTATATGAGTAGTCTGCATATTGAGCTGCTTTGTAAGAGGTACAACAGTTTAGGCCTAGACTCTCTAGAATTTAGAAGAATGAGGGGAGATCAAATTGAGGTATATACAAGATGATAAAGGCTGTATACGGCTCTGGTCAGACCCCATTTGGAGTATTGTGAGCAGTTTTGGGCCCTGTGTCTAAGGAAGGATGTGCTGGCCCTGGAAAGGGTCCAGAGGAGGTTCACAAGAATGATCCTTGGAGTGAGGAGCTTGTCGTATGAGGAGCAGTTGAGAACTCTGGGTCTGTACTCATTGGAGTTTAGAAGGATGAGGGGGGATCTTATTGAAACTTACAGGATGCTGCGAGGCCTGGATAGAGTGGATGTGGAGAGGATGTTTCCACTAGTAGGAAAAAACAGAACCAGAGGGCACAACCTCAGGCTAAAGGGACGATCCTTTAAAACAGAGATGAGGAGGAATTTCTTCAGCCAGAGAGTGGTGAATCTGTGGAACTCTTTGCTGCAGAAGGCTGTGGAGGTCAGGTCATTGAGTGTTTTCAAGACAGAGATAGATAGGTTCTTGATTAATAAGGGGATCAGGGGTTATGAGGAAAAGGCAGGAGAATGGGGATGAGAAAAATATGAGCCATGATTAAATGGCAGAGCAGACGCGATGAGCCGAGTGGCTTAATTCTGCTCCTATGTCTTATGGTCTTATGATAAACGGTATGGATAAAGTAGACATGGAGCGGATGCTTCCTCTTGTGGGACATTCTAGAACAAGAGGTCAGAGTCTTAGGTTAAGGGGTAGAATATTTAATAAGAAGTCCCACAACACCAGGTTAAAGTCCAACAGGTTTATTTGGCAGCACAAGCCACGAGCTTTCGGAGCGCTGCCCCCTTCGTCAGGTGAGTGGGAGTTCTGTTCACAAACAGGGCATATAAAGACACAAACTCAATTTACAAAATAATGGTTGGAATGCGAGTCTTTACAGGTAATCAAGTCTTAAAGGTACAGACAATGTGAGTGGAGAGAGCGTTAAGCACAGGTTAAAGAGATGTGTATTGTCTCCAGACAGGACAGTTAGTGAGATTTTGCAAGCCCAGACAAGTCGTGGGGATTACAGATAGTGTGACATGAACCCAAGATCCTGGTTGAGGCCGTCCTCATGTGTGCAGAACTTGGCTATCAGTCTCTGCTCAGCCACTCTGCGTTGTCGTGTGTCGTGAAGGCCGCCTTGGAGAACGCTTATCCGAAGATCAGAGGCTGAATGCCTGTGACCGCTGAAGTGCTCCCCAACAGGAAGAGAACAGTCTTACCTGGTGATTGTCGAGCGGTGTTCACTTATCTATTGTCGTAGCGTCTGCATGGTTTCCCCAATGTACCATGCCTCGGGACATCCTTTCCTGCAGCGTATCAGGTAGACAACGTTGGCCGCGTTGCAAGTGTATATAATGTGTACCTGGTGGATGGTGTTCTCACGTGAGATGATGGCATCCGTGTCGATGATCCAGCACGTCTTGCAGAGGTTGCTGTGGCAGGGTTGTGTGGGGTCGTGGTCACTGTTCTCCTGAAGGCTGGGTAGTTTGCTGCCTTGTCTGTTTGAGATTGTGCGGTTGTTTGAAGGCAAGAAGTGGGGGTGTGGGGATGGCCTTGGCGCGATGTTCATCTTCATCAATGACACGTTGAAGGCTCCGGAGAAGATGTTGTAGCTTCTCCGCTCCGGGGAAGTACTGGACGACGAAAGGTACTCTGTCCGCCGTGTCTCGTGTTTGTCTTCTGAGGAGGTCAGTGCGGTTTTTCGCTGTGGCGCGTCGGAACTGTCAATCGATGAGTCGAGTGCCATATCCTGTTCTTTTGATGGCATCTTTCAGCGTCTGGAGATGTCTGTTGTGATCCTCCTCATCTGAGCCGATCCTGTGTATACGGAGGGCTTGTCCGTAGGGGATGGCTTCTTTAACGTGTTTAGGGTGGAAGCTGGAGAAGTGGAGCATCGTGGGGTTATCCGTGGGCTTGCGGTACAGTGAAGTGCTGAGGTGACCGTCCTTGATGGAGATGCGTGTGTCCAAGAATGCAACCGATTCCGGAGAGTAGTCCATGGTGAGTCTGATGGTGGGATGGAACTTGTTGATGTCATAAGAACATAAGAAATAGGAGCAGGAGTAGGCCATCTAGCCCCTCGAGCCTGCCCCGCCATTCAATAAGATCATGGCTGATCTGACGTGGATCAGTACCACTTACCCGCCTGATCCCCATAACCCTTAATTCCCTTACCGCTCAGGAATCCATCCATCCGCGCTTTAAACATATTCAGCGAGGTAGCCTCCACCACCTCAGTGGGCAGAGAATTCCAGAGATTCACCACCCTCTGGGAGAAGAAGTTCCTCCTCAACTCTGTCTTAAACCGACCCCCCTTTATTTTGAGGCTGTGTCCTCTAGTTTTAACTTCCTTACTAAGTGGAAAGAATCTCTCCGCCTCCACCCTATCCAGCCCCCGCTGTCATCATATATGTTTCAGTGATTGTTCACCATGAGTCCAAAGGAAGAAAATGTCATCGATGTATCTAGTGTATAGCATCGGTTGAAGGTCCTGTGCGGTGAAGAGGTCTTGTTCGAACCTGTGCATGAAGATATTGGCATATTGAGGTGCGAATTTGGTCCCCATGGCTGTTCCGTGTGTCTGGATGAAGAACTGGTTGTTGAAGGTGAAGACATTGTGTTCCAGGATGAAGCAGATGAGTTTTAAAATTGAAACTGGAGATTGGCAGTTGAGTACTGAGGCAGTTGCAGCAATGCCATCTTCGTGGGGGATGCTGATGTAGAGTGCCGAGACATCCATTGTGACAAGGAGTGCTCCTGGTTCAACTGCTCCATATGTGCTGAGTTTCTGTAGGAAGTCCATAGTGTCGTGACAAAAGCTGGGGGTTCTTTGTACAATGGGTTTCAGGATACCCTCGACATAGCCGGAGAGGTTCTCGCATAGGGTCCCATTGCCTGATACGTTGGGACGGCTGGGTGTGTTTGTCTTGTGTATCTTTGTGAGGCAGTAGAGATCTCCAACGCGGGGAGTACGTGGGATGAGAGCATGGAGAGTGCTCTGAAGGTCCGGATCAAAGGTCTTGATCAGTCTGTTGAGTTGACGGGTGTGTTCTTTGGTCCGATCTGCGGGTAACTGTCTGTAGTGTTCATTGTTGTTCAGTTGTCGGTTCACTTCTTTGCAGTAATCCTCCCGAAGATACACAAGGCAAACACACCCGGCCATCCCATCGTATTGGACAATGGGACCCTGTGCGAGAACCTCTCCGGCTACGTCGAGGGCATCCTGAAACCCATTGTACAAAGAACCCCCGCTTTTGTCGCGACACTACGAACTTACTACAGAAACTCAGCACAAATGGTGCAGTTGAACCAGGAGCACTCCTCGTCACAATGGATGTCTCGGCACTCTACACCAGCATCCCCCATGACGATGGCATTGCTGCAACTGCCTCAGTACTCAACGCCGACAACTGCCAGTTTCCAGATGCAATTTTACAACTCATCCGCTTCATCCTGGACCACAATGTCTTCACTTTCAACAACCAGTTCTTCATCCAGACACACGGAACAGCCATGGGGACCAAATTCGCACCTCAATATGCCAACATCTTCATGCACAAGTTCGAACAAGAGCTCTTCACCGCACAGGACCTTCAACCGATGCTATACACTAGATACATCGATGACATTTTCTTCCTTTGGCCTCATGGTGAACAATCACTGAAACAACTATATGATGACATCAACAAGTTCCATCCCACCATCAGACTCACCATGGACTACTCTCTGGAATCGGTTGCATTCTTGGACACACGCATCTCCATCAAGGACAGTCACCTCAGCACTTCACTGTACCGCAAGCCCACGGGATAACCTCACGATGCTCCACTTCTCCAGCTTCCACCCTAAACACGTTAAAGAAGCCATCCCCTACGGACAAGCCCTCAGTATACACAGGATCTGCTCAGATGAGGAGGATCGCAACAGACACCTTCAGACGCTGAAAGATGCCCTCATAAGAACAGGATATGGCGCTCGACTCATCGATCGACAGTTCCGACGCGCCACAGCGAAAAACCGCACCAACCTCCTCAGAAGACAAACATGGCGGACAGAGTACCCTTCGTCGTACAGTACTTCCCCGGAGCGGGGAAGGTACGACATCTTCTCCGGAGCTTTCAACACGTCATTGATGAAGACGAACATCTCGCCAAGGCCATCCCCACACCCCCACTTCTTGCCTTCAAACAACCGCACAACCTCAAACAGACCATTGTCCGCAGCAAACTACCCAGCCTTCAGGAGAAGAGTGACCACGACCCCACACAACCCTGCCACAGCAACCTCTGCAAGACGTGCCGGATCATCGACACGGATGCCATCATCTCACGTGAGAACACCATTTACCAGGTACACGGTACATCCACTTCCAACTCAGCCAACATTGTCAACCTGATATGCTCCAGGAAACGATGTCCCAAGACATGGTACATTGGAGAGACCATGCAGACGCTACAACAATGGATGAATGAACACTGCTCGACAATCACCAGGCAAGAGTGTTCTCTTCCTGTTGGGGAACACTTCAGTGGTCTCAGGCATTTGGCCTCTGATCTTCGGGTAAGCGTTCTCCAAGGCAGCCTTCACGACACACAACAATGCAGAGTCGCTGAGCAGAGACTGATAGCCAAGTTCCGCACACATGAGGACGGCCTCAACCGGGATCTTGGGTTCATGTCACACTATCTGTAACCCCACAACTTGTCTGGGCTTGCAAAATCTCACTAACTATCCTGGCTGGAGACAATACACATCTCTTTAACCTGTGCTTAACCCTCTCTCCACTCACATTGTCTGTACCTTTAAAACTTGATTACCTGTAAAGACTCGCATTCCAACCATTATTTTGTAAATTGAGTTTGTGTCTTTATATGCCCTGTTTGTGAACAGAACTCCCACTCACCTGATGAAGGGGCAGCGCTCCGAAAGCTAGTGGCTTGTGCTACCAAATAAACCTGTTGGACTTTAACCTGGTGTTGGGAGACTTCTTATTGTGTTTACCCCAGTCCAACGCCGGCATCTCCACATCATAGCAAATTTAAAACAGAGTTGAGGAGAAACTACTTCCCCCAAAGTGTTGTGAAGCTGTGGAGTTCGCTACCCCAAAGGGCGGTGGATGCTGGGACAATGAGTAAATTTAAGGAGGAGTTAGATTTGTTATTGGCAATGGGTTGAAGGGTTATGGGATGAACAACAGAATGAATATAGAAAGACTTGAATTTCTGCAACACCTTCCAAAATCAGAGGGCAAAATATTTTGCAGTCAATGTGGTAGATTTTGAGCTGTGATAACTTTTACAATGTAGGATGAATAGCAGCTAACTTGTACAGCGTGAGCTCCCACAAACAGCAATGTGATCATGACTAGAGAATCTGGTTAATAGTGTTGGTTGAGGGATAGATATTGGTCTTGAATGCCAGAGAGAACCCTCCTGCTTTTATATAGAAATATTGAAACTAGAAGCAGGAGTAGGCCATTCAGCCCTTTGAGCCTGTTCCACCATTCAATATGATCATGGCTGATCCTCGATCTCAATGCCATGTTCCCGCTTTCTTTCCATACTCCTCAAAGCTATTAAAATATTTTTTAAATGTATCTCTTTCTTGAATACATTTAGTGACATGGGGGCATAGGGTGAGGGGCAGGAGATTCAGAGGGGATTTGAGAAACAAGCTTTCACTCAGAGGGTGGGAATCTGGAATGCGCTGGCTGGGAAGGTCGTGGAGGCCGGCAATCTTACAACCTTTAAAAAATATTTGGATAGGCACTTGAAATATCGTAACATTCAAAGACAAGTGCAGGGATTAGCATGTCTTTAGTGGTCGTTATTGTCGGTAAAGGCTTGATAGGCTGAAGGTTCCTGTACTGCACTGTATGACTCCATGACTTGGCATCCACAGTCTTCTGCAGTAGAGAATTCCACATGTTCACTACTACCCTTTGAGCGAAGATATCTTTCTTCATCTCGGTCCTACCCTGTAGCCTGAGACTGTGTCCCCTAGTTCTAGATTCCCCAAAGCATCCTCCCTGCATCTAGTCTGTCCAGCCCTGTTAGAACTTGGTACATTTCAATCAGATCTTCTCTCATCCTTCTAAGCTCCAGTGAACACAAGCCTAGCTGAACCAATCTCTCCTTATAGGACAGTCCTGCCAACCCCGGTATCAGCCTCGTTAACCTTTGCTGCACTCCCTCTATGGCAAGTATATCCTTTCCTCGTTAGGAAGACCAAAACTTCACTCAGTGTTCCAGGTGTGGTCTCACTAAGGCCCTGCATAACTGCAGTAAGACATCCCTACATCTGAACTCAAATCCTCTTGCAATGAAGGCCAACATACCATTTACTTTCCTAATTTCTTGCTGCATCTGCCTCCCCACTTTCATTGACTGGTGTACAAGGACACCCAGATCACTTTGTACATCCACACTTCCCAATACATCACCATTTAAATAATATTCTTCCTTTTTGTTTTTCACAACCAAATTTATAACTTCACATTTAGCCATGTTGTACTGCATCTGCCATGTGTTTGCCCACTCACTCAACTTATCTAAATGACCTTGAAGCCTCCTTGTATCCTCCTCACAATTCACAAAACCGCCCAGTTTTGTGTCGTCGGCAAACTTGGAAATATTACGTTTGGTTCCCTCATCCAGGTAATTTATATATATCATGGACAGCTGGGATCCAAGCACTGATCCCTTCAGTACCCAACTAATCACTGCCTGCCACTCAGAAAAAGACCCATTAATTCCCAAACTCTGTTTCCTGTCTGTAAACCAATTCTCAGTCCATACTAATACATTATGCCCTCTTCTATGTGCTTTAATTTTGTCCACTAACTTCTTATGAAGGGCCTTATCAAAAGCCTTCTGAAAATCCAAATATGTCACATCCATGAGTTCTTCTTTATACCAGTTACATTCTCAAATACCTTCACTAGATTTGTTAAGCACGATTTGCCTTTTATAAATCATTTCTTTGCAATAGTGCCGTGAAATTATTTATAATTATTAATAACTCTGTCCGTACTGTGTGGGAAATCCAGCCAAGGAGTTTAATGCGGAGAAGTGTGAGGTAATTCACTTTGGTAGGAATAACAGATGTGTTGAGTATAGGGCTAACGGGAGGACTTTGAATAGTGTGGAGGAGCAGAGGGATCTAGGTGTATGTGTGCATAGATCCCTGAAAGTTGGGAATCAAGTAGATAAGGTTGTTAAGAAGGCATATGGTGTCTTGGCGTTTATTGGTAGGGGGATTGAATTTAGGAGTCGTAGCGTTATGTTGCAACTGTACACAACTCTGGTGCGGCCGCACTTGGAGTACTGTGTGCAGTTCTGGTCCCCACATTACAGGAAGGATGTGGAGGCTTTGGAGAGGGTGCAGAGGAGGTTTACCAGGATGTTGCCTGGTATGGAGGGGAGATCCTATGAGGAGAGGCTGAGGGATTTGGGATTGTTTTCGCTGGAAAGGCGGCGGCTAAGAGGGGATCTTATTGAAACATATAAGATGATTAGAGGTTTAGATAGGGTGGATAGTGATAGCCTTTTTCCTCTGATGGAGAAATCCAGCACGAGGGGGCATGGCTTTAAATTGAGGGGGGGTAGTTATAGAACCGATGTCAGGGGTAGGTTCTTTACCCAGAGGGTGGTGAGGGATTGGAATGCCCTGCCAGCATCAGTAGTAAATGCGCCTAGTTTGGGGGCGTTTAAGAGATCCGTAGATAGGTTCATGGACGAAAAGAAATTGGTTTAGGTTGGAGGGTCACAGTTTTTTTTTTAACTGGTCGGTGCAACATCGTGGGCCGAAGGGCCTGTTCTGCGCTGTAATGTTCTATGTTCTATGTTCTAAGACGTCTTTGCTCAAGTCTCTGCAGTAAGGTTGGAACCCAAAAAACATTTGACCCAGACAAGGATGCTGCTGCTGAGTCACAACGGACACTACAGTCTGGAGGTGATCGGCACAGACATGCTCCTGAGATCCTCAGACAGCTCTTTCTGAGAGACCGGAAGGCGTTTCTCCCCCCTGTCTGGCAGCTCCTCACCAGCTCCTGCAGCCCCTTCCCAGTGCCAGTGTGAACAGTGTGACTGATGAGGAAAGCTGGCAATCTGTGAGTTTGTATTTTGTTAAATGTTATTATCTGTTTGTATATTCACAGCTCAACTCAGCAGCAGCAGATTAACCCTTCCACCCAGAAACACTTTGGGAAATAAGAGTGAATGGAGCAGCTGATCCTCGCAGGCCAGATTCCCTGAACCCACTGCTATCGAGGGATTGAGGAATCTATTGGTACAGAGAGATCGAAGGATCCACATCAAAGACCTGTCTTCAACGCTGTTCCTCCATGAATCATTTCAAACCCCATCCCCAGTCCCCCACGCCTACCAGACTGGAGATAGGCGAAGAGGTTAATGACTGGCAGCTTCTGAGGGAACAGGGAGGGAGGAGAGGAAGCAGAAACCCAGACAGTGGACAATTCTCGACAATTGGCGACTTCACCATAATGGTTCCCCCATTCACCAGGAGCTGAACGACAAGGAGCAAGCCATTATTCCCCCAATAGAGGAAGGGCAGCACCTGCAAACAACCCATTCTGTTCCACATAATTCAGTAATCATTGACTCACCGTATATACCATGTGAGGAGGTCTATCCACTCACAGCTGCTAATGTCGCTATCTGAGTGCTGCATGAACTGCATCTTCTGAGAGGGAATTAGCCAGCTCTTCCATCCTTGCAGCTGAGACACAGGATTGTAATCACCTGAAGGAATGCCACAAACGTGTGGGGATTTCTCAGTCTGAGAAAGAATCTTTCTACTACAGCATGGCTCCTCACAAAACAATACCCATTTTGAACAGGGGGCACAATGCAGAGTGGGGACATGACTCTGCTCCTGGGAGCACCCTTTTAGAACCAATCGATTAGCCACCCATTGGCACCTAGTCTGTTTACAGGGGCACAAAACTTTAACTTAATGGAACCTCTCACTCACAGGGAGGAGTCTTAGACAGACCATCCTCATATTCCTAGTCCTTGCTTTCTGTTGTAGGAAACTGGATAAGGAAATGAAACAGCAATGAGTGCCAACAGCAGAACAGCCCGCTTGTTTATTATTCAATCTTAGGATCTGGGCATTGTTGGCACGGCCAGCACGAATTGCCTATTCCTGATTGCCGTGGAGAACATGGCGGTGAACTGCCTTCTTGAACCACTGCAGTCCAACAGTGAAAGAATGGTGATATATTTCCAAGTTAGGCTTGGAGGGGAACTTGCAGGTGATGTTGTTCATGTTTGTCTGCTGACCTTGTTTTTGAGGAGGTAGAGGTCTGTGTGTGGAAGCCCAGAACCACAAAGAGCGACAAGTCTGCCAAGGGCCACAAGTGGAGGGCAGATAGAATTGATGGAGGTGAGGGGTTTTGCAGACAGTATCAGCAGCACTGTGATATGGGAACCTATGTGTTTGATGACTCCTGGTGTAAATGATGAGTTCTCACCTTCTGTGTTGGCTGCCATTTCAAATTCTTGCTCAACATTTTGGTTCATTGCCCTTGACTCTTCCACAGCTATGCTCACACAGTGGGAGCTCTGCCTATTTGGTATCCTTGCACCCCACAACGGCAATCCCATGTGAATGATACTCCCTCCCCTCCCCCACCCCCCCGTGAATGATACTCTCCCGCCGCTGCCCCCCCTCCCCCCGCCCCCCCTCCCAGTCCACACATCCGCCTCTTACCCTCTGGGTTGAAGGATGAGATGCATGCGTTATTTTACAGGGTAATACACAGCTAAGGGAGGCATACTGAGAAAACCCCCCTCCCCTTGGTCCAGGGACTTCTTACCGCAGGCCTGTGAAACTCCATTGGGCTGGTGCATAATAAACCTGGCAGCAGAGAGTGACTATAATGTTGATATTTATGATTCTTTGTTAATATTTTGTTTTTGGAGCATGTTACTCTGTGACTATTTTGTACATAATAATGGGGATGGGCGACATCTCGCCTTCTAATTTTTATTACCTGTGAAATCGGAGAGCGGTCCATTGTTAGCCTTCCTGGAAACACCACTGGATTTGGTACTCTGTCTGCTCGAGACAGACTTAGCTGTTTCAAAAATAAACCTACAGCTGACGTATTAAAATGAATCTTAATGTTTTCATATGTGGGCCTTTGCATCCAGCAGTTATTTTCTCCGAGTTATTCCAGTGCACAGGGTAGCAACAAGAGACGTGAACAGCCAGTCTGTGGTGTTTGTGGAGAGAGAGCTTGCCGAACTGTACTATCCTGTGAATCACTTGGTGGGGTCTTTAGAGGCATTTTAAATTATTCAGGGATTTGACACTGGATGATGGAAATTGTTTTTCTGATGGAGAATCTGGATCAAAAGGGCAGAACCCTAACATTACAGGTGGGCTGTTCAGGGAGTGATGTCTGGAAGCACTTCTTCACACAACGGGAACTATCTCCCCAATAAAACTCATGAGGTGGAGATGCCGACGTTGGACTGGGGTGGGCAACAGTAAGAAGCCTCACAACACCAGGTTAAAGTCCAACAGGTTGATTTGGAATCACAAGCTTTTGGGGCGCTGCTCCTTCATTAGGTGGAGATTTGTGTTCACAAACAGGGCATATAAAGACACAAACTCAATTACAATATAATGGTTGGAATGCGAGTCTGAAACTTGATATCTGTGTCGATATGCATGATCTTCTTAGAGATCCTCTCCACTTTGAGCCGGCGGTTTGCGGTGTCGATGGTAGCCATGATGTGACTTGTATTCCAACGATTATCTTGCAGTTGAGTCTTTGTCTATATATGCCCTGTTGTGAACCCAATTCTACACTCACCTGATGAAGGTGCAGTGCTCCGAAAGCTCGTGATACCAAATAAACCTGTTGGACTTTAACTTGCTACAATAAAAGTCTAATTGCTGGGTGTTGACTGGAACTTTCAAGATAGATTGATAAATTTTTGTTGGGTAACAGCATTAAGGGATTATTCGGCAAAGGTGGCTAAATGGAGTTGAGGGACAGATTGGCTATGTGAATATATATGATTGTCACAGGCCTCAAGACAGTGTCTGTTGCTCTTATTTACTGATTAGAAGTACACTTAGCCAGTTAGCTACATCTGGATTCTTCTTTAGTCATGTATGGAATACCATTAATCCACTCCACAATTCCCAATAATCCACACCGAGAATACCAATTAGTCACATTTGGATTCCCACACCTGGATTTTCAATAAGCCACATGTGGCAAGTGGCGAATGCATTGGACCACACTAATTTCAAGTGCAATTATTGATTTCTCATGTCAGAAGCACTGTGTAATGATGTTTGTGTTGTTGTTCAATCAAGCTACTGCTGCAAAGATACAGGAGAAGGTTAACATTCCTCCGTCAGAAGCAGAAACTAATGGATAAGAATATTTCAGTAAGATAGGAAAATAGAAAAGGACGGGGAGAATAACACAGCTACTATGACAGGGAGGGAGCAGGAGTGAGGGAGTGAAACTGAGAGGGAGTAGATAGATGGGCGTGTGGGAAAGATTGGGGTGGATCAACTGTAAACTATTGAACGATGAAAGGATTATCCTGTTTTTCAGTTGCTCTGCAAAATTGTTTGAATTAATAACATTATCTATTTCACAGAATGAATAGACCCATCATCTATTCATCTACTGATGCATTTTGGTAGATTGAACCAGAGCAGGACTTACTCAGTTAATGGTAGGGTGTTGGGGAGAGTTACAGAATAAAGAGATCTAGGGGTACATGTTCATAGCTCCTTGAAAGTGGAGTCACAGGTGGACAGAGTGGTGAAGAAGGTATTCGGCATGCTTGGTTTCATTGGTCAGAACATTGAATACAGGAGTTGGAATGTCTTGTTGAAGTTGTACAAGACATTGGTAAGGCCACACTTGGAATACTGTGTGCAATCCTGATCACCCTATTATAGAAAGGATATTATTAAACGAGAAAGAGTGCGGAAAAGATTTACGAGGATGCTACCAGGATTTGATGGATTGAGTTATAAGGAGAGGCTGGATAGACTGGGACTTTTTTCTCTGGAGCGTAGGAGGCTGAGAGGTGATCTTATCGAGGTCTATAAAATAATGAGGGGCACAGATCAGCTAGACAGTCAATATCTTTTCCCAAAGGTACGGGAGTCTAAAACTAGAGGGCATAGGTTTAAGGTGAGAGGGGTGAGATACAAAAGTGTCCAGAGGGGCAATTTTTTCACACAGAGAGTGGTGAGTGTCTGGAACAAGCTGCCAGAGGTAGTAGCAGAGGTGGGTACAATTTTGTCTTTTAAAAAGCTTTTAGATAGTTACATGGGTAAAATGGGTATAGAGGGATATGGGCCAAATGCGGGCAATTGGGATTAGCGTTGGGGTTTTTTAAAAAAAAGGGCAGCAAGGACAAGTTGGCCCGAAGGGCCTGTTTCCATGCTGTAAACCTCTATGACTCAATGACTCTACTCACCGCACCCTCTTCACCACTAATTTACTCACTGCTCCTGCAATGCCCTGTGAATGATCAGTGCAGCCAGGCGACGGTGTGTTTTTACAGTATAGCCAAGATCACAAATTTAGCAGATTCTCGATATGTACAGCAGACCCCCCAACAGCCCAAGGGAAGTGGAAGAACGGATATGTCAGGAATTAATGGATAGGTGCAGGAAAAATAGGGTTGTTGTAGTGGGAGACTTCAATTTCCCTGGTATAGACTGGAAATCGCATAGGGCTGGGAGTCTGAATGGGGAGGAATTTGTAAAATGCGTATAGGAAGGTTCTTTGGAACAATATGTAGATAGCCCGACTGGAGAGGGGGCTATACTGGACCTTGTACTGGGGAATGAGCCCGGTCAGGTCTTCAAAGTTTCAGTGGGGGAACATGTGGCAAATAGTGACCACAATTCTGTTAGCTTTAGGATAGTGATGGAAAAGGATGAGTGGTGTCCCAAGGGTAAGGTGTTGGATTGGGGGAAGGCTAACTTTAGTGGGATTAGGCAGAAATTGGCAGCTGTTGATTGGGAGAGGCTGTTTGAGGGTAAATCCACATCTGGCATGTGGGAGTCTTTTAAGGAACAGTTGTTAGGGCTGCAGGATAGGCATGTGCCTGTAAAAAAGGATAGGAAGGGTAGGATTCGAGAACCGTGGATAACCAGGGAAATTGAGGGATTGATCAAAAAGAAAAGAGAGGCGTACGTTAGGTCCAGGCAGCTAAAAACGGAGGGAGCTCTGGAGGAATACAAAGAAAGTAGGAAAGAACTCAAACGAGGAATTAGAAGGGCAAAAAGGGGTCACGAAATGTCCTTGGCAGACAGGATTAAGGAGAATCCCAAGGCATTTTATTCATACGTTAGGAACAAAAGGGTTGTCAGGGAAAAAATCGGACCTCTCAGGGACAAAAGTGGGGAATTATGCTAAGAGCCCAAAGAAGTAGGGGAGATCCTAAATGAATACTTTGCGTTGGTATTCACAAAGGAGAGGGATGTGTTGACTGGGAGTGTCTCGGAGGGGAGTGTTGACCCGTCAGAGAAAATCTCCATTACAAGGGTGGAAGTGTTAGGTTTTTTAGGGAATATAAAGACTGACAAATCCCCAGGGCCTGATGGAATCTATCCCAGGCAGCTCAGGGAGACGAGAGATGAAATCGCTGGGCCTCTGACGCAAATCTTTGTCTCGTCACTGGACACAGGTGAGGTCCCAGAGGATTGGAGGATAGCTAATGTGGTCCCGTTATTTAAGAAGGGTAGGAAGGATAACCCGGGAAATTATAGGTCGGTGAGCTTGACGTCCGTGGTAGGGAAGTTGTTGGAGAGGATTCTTAGAGATAGGATGTATGCGCATTTAGAAAGGAATAAACTCATTAACGATAGCATGGTTTTGTGAGAGGGAGGTCATGCCTCACTAACCTAGTGGAGTTTTTTGAAGAAGTGATAGAATGGTTGATGAGGGAAGGGCCGTGGATGTCGTCTATATGGACTTTAGTAAAGCGTTTGACAAAGTCCCTCATGGTAGGTTGGATCTCATGGGATAAAGGGGGAGGTGGCTAGATGGGTGGAGAACTGGCTTGGTCACAGAAGTCAGAGGGTGGTAGTGGAAGGGTCTTTTTCCGGCTGGATGCCTGTGACTAGTGGTGTTCCGCAGGGCTCTGTATTGGGACCTCTGCTGTTTGTGATTTATATAAACGATCTGGAAGAAGATGTAACTGGGGTGATCAGTAAATTTGCGGACGACACGAAAATGGCTGGACTTGCAGATAGTGAGGAACATTGTCAGAGGCTGCAGAAGGATATAGATAGGCTGGAAATTTGGGCAAAGAAATGGCAGATGGAGTTCAATCCAGATGAATGCGAAGTGATGCATTTTGGTAGAACTAACATAGGGGGGAGCTATACGATAAATGACAGAACCATAAAGGGTGTAGATACGCAGAGGGACCTGGGTGTGCAAGTCCACAGATCCATGAAGGTGACGTCACAGGTGGAGAAGGTAGTGAAGAAGGCATATGGCATGCTTGCCTTTATAGGACGGGGCATAGAGTATAAAAGTTGGGGTCTGATGTTGCAGTTGTATAGAACGTTGGTTCGGCTGCATTTGGAACACTGCGCCCAGTTCTGGTCGCCACACTACCAGAAGGATGTTGAGGCTTTAGAGCGAGTGCAGAGGAGGTTTACCAGGATGTTGCCTGATATGGAGGGGCTTGGTTATGAGGAGAGATTGGGTAAACTGGGGTTGTTCTCACTGGAAAGACGGAGGATGAGGGGTGACCTAATGGTGTATAAAATTATGAAAGGTATAGATAGGGTGAACGGTGGGAAGCTTTTTCCCAGGTCAGTGGTGACGTTCACGAGGGATCATGGGTTCAAGGTGAGGCGGGGGAGGTTTAACACGGATATCAGAAGGACATATTTTACACAGAGGGTGGTGGGGGCCTGGAATGCGCTGCTGGGCAAGGTGGTGGAGGCGGACACACAGGGAACGTTTAAGTCTTATCTAGATAGCCACATGAACGGAGTGGGAATAGAGGGATACAAAAGAATGGCCTAGTTTGGACCAGGGAGCGGCGCGGGCTTGGAGGGCCGAAGGGCCTGTTCCTGTGCTGTATTGTTCTTTGTCCAAGTCTCATCCATTCAACCCAGGGCACAGTGAGACACACAGTCCATGGTCAAGTATGGTTCAAATCAGGGATCCATCAGTCAGGTCTCAGGGGTCGAACTGTTGCATCTGAGTTCGGAGATCATGGGTTCAGGTCCTTCTCCAGAGATATGAGAAGGCAGTCACATTCTTAAGAGGATGTACAGGTCCAGTTGATGGTCATGGATAGGAAATTGTGACTGAAATCAGGCAGGTAAAGGGACCCTCAATGTAGCGTTGGAGGATCCTCAGCCTTTACCCGTATTTAAGTGGGGACAAGGTTCTTACTGCCTGTGTGGTGGCTGAGGGGGGAGTCCGCAAATTGACCGTGGCACTATGGTTCAGGAGGCCACTCAAGTGGGGAGAGTGAAAAGGAATAGGGGCATTGTAGTCTGGATTGATGCAATTCTGTGTAACCGTGAACAGAGCAGATTCAGGAGGCTAAATGGCCCTGCCTGCTCCAATTTCTTATACTCTTATGTCCATCTCCATAGTCTAGGCTCTTGAAGCAGTACTAAGGGAGCACTACCCTGTCAGAGGATCAGTACTGAGGGAGTGCTGCACTGTCGGAGGATCAGTACTGAGGGAGTGCTGCACTGTCAGAGGGTCAGTACTGAGGGAGTGCTGCATTGTCAGAGGATCAGTACTGAGGGAGTGCCGCACTGTCAGAGGGTCAGTACTGAGGGAGTGGCGCACTGTCAGAGGGTCAGTACTGAGGGAGTGCTGCATTGTCAGAGGATCAGTACTGAGGGAGTGCCGCACTGTCAGAGGGTCAGTACTGAGGGAGTGGCGCACTGTCAGAGGGTCAGTACTGAGGGAGTGCTGCACTTTCAGAGGGTCAGTACTGACGGAGTGCTGCTCTGTCTGAGGTTCAATATTGAGGGAATTCTGCACTGTCAGAGGGTCAGTACTGAGGGAGCACTGCACTGTCAGAGGGTCAGTACTGAGGGAGCACTGCACTGTCAGAGGGTCAGTACTGATGGAGCACTGCACTGTCAGAGAGACAGTAATGAGGGAGCACTGCACTGTCAGAGGGTCAGTACTGATGGAGCACTGCACTGTCAGAGAGACAGTAATGAGGGAGTGCCACACTGTCAGAGGGTCAGTACTGAGGGACTGCTGCACTGTCAGAGGATCAGTACTGATGGAGCACTGCACTGTCAGAGGGACAGTAATGAGGGAGTGCCACACTGTCAGAGGGTCAGTACTGAGGGAGTGCCGCACTGTCAGAGGGTCAGTACTGAGGGAGTGCCGCACTGTCTGAGTGTCAGTACTGAGAGAGTGCCGCACTGTCTGAGTGTCAGTACTGAGAGAGTGCCGCACTGTCAGAGGGTCAGTGCTGAGGGAGAGCCGCACTGTCAGAGGGTCAGTGCTGAGGGAGTGCCGCACTGTCAGAGGGTAGGTACTGAGAGAGTGCCGCACTGTCAGAGGGTCAGTACTGAGGGAGTGCCGCACTGTCAGAGGGTCAGTACTGAGGGAGTGCCGCACTGTCAGAGGGTCAGTACTGAGGGAGTGCCGCACTGTCAGAGGGTCAGTACTGAGGATGTGCCGCACTGTCAGAGGGTCAGTGCTGAGGATGTGCCACACATAGGGAGATGCTGTTTTTTGGAATGGATGTAGCCACTCTTTCAAACAATATTCATCCCTCTGGCAGCATCATCAAAACAGATCATCTGGTCATTATCATCTGCTATCTGTGGGATCTTGCTGTGTGTTAATTAGCTGTCACTTTCCTACATTACAACAGTGAGTGAACTTTGAGAAGTACCTCATTGGCTGTAAAGCACTTTGGGAAATCCTGAATCCACGGAAGATGCTGGATAATTGCAAGTCTTATTTTCAACAATATCAGCCTCGCTCGGTGAATCTAATTATCCTTTGATAATTACATAGCCTAACTCCCATTTGGGTTCAAATCTCCCCTCACTCTCTGACTTGCTTTCATTCCCAATTCGGTACAAGGTCTCGATGTAAAGCTTTTAAATGAAGTCAACCAAACAAAGTGAGGGTGAAAATTAATCCAAGTTACATTTTATTCACAGCTAGTTCACATTCATCAAACCTGCTTTTTAAAAAAAGTCAATTCATAAATGGAAAAATGTACTAAAAATAAATTATCAGGTAGAGTGCAAAATTCCAAAGAACTGCACATACCTGAGAGTGACAGGCTGTAACCCAATCAGGAACCCTGTTCTATATTGTCACCCAGTCAGATTAAAATGAGGCGAGGTTTCTCAATTCATTGCAAACCAGTCGTCAATCTTGATTAACTGGACAGATTTATGTCCTTATTATTCTCAGTTATACACATACATTTACTGAATACAGTTAATCATCCTCAGAAATGCACCATTTTTAAATCCCCTCTCCCATCCACACAAAAATCCATCACCATTCCCTCTCATGCTGCTGTCATCCGGTGAAGCCAGGCTGAAGGTACGAGAAATTGCCCAGCTCGAACCAACTTTAAAGACATCTCAACCACCGGTCTAAACATTCACCACTGGCTCACAATGGCTGCAATGTGTGCACAGGATTCACTGCAGCAAATCCCAAACCCCATACGACCACCTAGAAGGATGTAGCTCAAGTTCCCCTCCAAAGCCTCACTTCCTGACTTGGAACAGTATCACCTCACTGTCGCTGAGTCAAAATCCTGGAACTCCCTCCCTAACATCACCCTGGTCTTCTTAAGCCACATAGTCTGCAGCAGTTCATGTGACTCCCCACATGTTATTCAGGGGTAACTTGGGCTGGGTAATAAATGCTGGCCTTGTCAATGAAGGCCAATCCTGAGAATGATTACATTTTTAGAAGCTCCCAAGTCAGTTTTACCAACTACAGGTAATTGGTCGAGGATTAAGATTGTGTTAATTGCTAATATACTTAACCCCGTATTTTTAATTCCAGAATTCAAGGCATTTCCTTTTTTTAAAACAAAGCTATTGTGCTCAGTTAATACTCTCCCCTCTGAATCAAGTGGTTGTGGATTCAAACCCCAAACTAGGCTGTGAACACATAAACTAAGCCAACAATAAGGGAGTCCAGCCGACATTGTTGATAATATTTTCCAGGTGAGATGTTATAATAAGACCCTGCTTCCAACTCAAAATATTCATCCCTCAAATTAAATCGACAGTCACCGTGCTGCTGTTTGTGGAGTCCTGCTGTGCATGATTTGATCGCCATATTTGTCTACAGAACAACAGTTACACTTAATGTGTTAGATGAATTACTCTATGAACCTCTGCACCTCAGATAAGGCATGAATAAACTCACTGTTTACTGTATAAAATGATACATACCAGCCAGTTTCATTGCACTGTGTACTGCACTGAAACCTGACTATTTATTCCTTTCCATGGATACACCTCTAAGTGTGCAGAACTGTCAGCATTTGACCGAATGTGGTGTAAAGGAGCCTGAGCAAAACTGAAGTCAATGGGAATCAGGAAAGTGCTCTCCACTGGCTGGAGTCAAACCCAGCACAAAGGAAGATGGTTGTACTTATTGGAAACCGTTCATCTCAGTCCCAAAACATTGCGGCAGAAGGTTCTTCAGGGGAATGACCAAACCATCTTCCAGCTGCTTTATCTCTCCAATCTGAGTCAGAGTGGGGATGTTCGCTGATGATTGCACAGTGTTCAGTACCATTTGTAAATCCTCAGATACTGAAGCAGTTCGTGTCCACGCGCAGCAAGACCTGGACATTATTCAGACTTGGGCTGATAAATGCAAATTCTGTTGAACTATCTGATGGCTATTTTTGAAAGCATGATCAGGCTCAGGAATGGAGTTATAATTATGTCCCAAATCAAAGGGAATCTGAGTGATATCAGGAACTATGTTGAAAGTTCTTTCTGCCATAGGTCTTCCATCTGATATAGGTTGTTTAAACTGATTACTGCTCAGGACTTGTGTTCAGCATGCACCACAGAAACCCAGGCACACATCCTGGATCCTGGACTGTTTAGAAGCTAGTTGATAATTTCTGGGAAGTGTACAGCTCTGATAATTAGTCACGTGCTGCATAGTGCCATTATTTCCTATGATGAGAACAAACGTAAGAAGTTTCCCCGCGGCCTTCCCAATCAATGTACAAAGAATCAACAAAACTGATTACACGTCTATCCGAGAACCAAGAAGGAAATTCCTGGCGAACCTCATTTGACCTGTTCTAAAATGTCAGCTTGCTTCAACCCAGGGGCAACTAGAGGCACACACAGGCTGTACAGCAACAGGCAGAAAGGAATCATTCACATTTACCCACTGTGTACTTTGCTTGTACAAGAGCTCAAACTGAGACACCCACATGGGCTATGCAGTACCAGGTGATGTGAGTGTGACTTTGACATCAAGCCAGCATTTGAGCAAGTGTGTTATCAAGGAGCAGGAACAAAACTGAAATCAGTGGGAATTGGGGAAGAAGTCTCCATTGGTTGGAATCATACCGAGCACAAAGGAAGATCATTGTAGTTGTTGGGGGCCAATCATCTCAGTGCCAGGACATCACTGCAGGAGTTCCTCAGCATAGTGTCCTCGGCCCAACCATCTTCAGCTGCTTCTTCAGTGACCTTCTCTCCATCATAAAGGTCAGAGTGGGGATGTTCGCTGATAATTGCGCAATATTCAGTATCATTCATGGCTCCTCAGATACTGAATCAGTCAATGTTCAAAGGCAGCAAGACCTGGACAACATTTGGGCTTGGGCTAATAAGTTAGAATATTCGTGCCAGGCAGGTGTCAGGGAATATCCATCTCCAATAAAAGAGAATCGAAATACCTTCCCAAGATGTTCTAAGGCATCATCATTGACCATCAACATCCTGGGGGTTACCATTGATCAGGAACTTAACTGGACTCACAATATAAATAGTGTAGCTAAAAAAGCAGGTCAGAGCTTCTGAATTCTGCGGTGAATAACTCTCTTCCTGACTCCCCAAAGCCTGTCCACCATTTCCAAGGTACAAGTTTCATGGAATACTCTCCACTTGCCTGGATGAGTGCAGTTCCAACAAAACTCAAGTTCGACACCATCCAGGACAAAGCAGCCGATTGATCTGCACCCCATCTGCTAACTTACATTTTACTCCCTCCACCACAAATGCACAGTAGCAGCAGCGTGTACTCTGTACAAGATGCACTGCAGCAACTCACCAAGGCTCCTTCAACAGCACTTACAAAACCCATGACCGCTACCACCTAAGGACAAGGGCAACAGATGCATGGGGAACATCATGATCTGCAAGCTCCCCTCCAAGCTACACACCATCCTGGTCGGGAACTATATCCTCATTGCTGAGTCAAAATCCTGGCACTCCTGAAGAGCACTGTGGGGTGTACGTACACCACATTGACGACAGTAATGTGAGAAGGTGGCTCACCACCACCTTCTCAAGCATAATTAGGGATGATGAAAAATTCTATCATTGCCAGAGACACCCACATCCTGTGAAACACTAAAGGAAATCCCTTTTACCTGCTGCATATTCAGGATGTGCAGAAGCTGATATGGAGACACTCCCAGGTCGCCCAGTGCCAGAAACAATGCTGCAAACACAGACCTTGAATGGAGAAGAGGCAGCGAGTGGAAGAGAGACCTGGAGGGAGGAACAAAAGGGAAGCCAAAACACAGGGAGCAAAGAGAAGACCAGGAGAACTTGGGATGGAAAGCAGGTATCTCTGGAGTTCAGGTATCAGGGAGGCAAAGAGAGCAGGTATAACAGGAGAGGAGAGGGCAGCTTTGACAAAATAGGTCAGGAAATTGGAGATGTGAGGAAGAGCTATCTCTAGAGATGAGGGATCTTGGAGAGGAAAGGAGAACCTGATGCTCTTAAAAGGTACTGAGAGTCAAAAATTAAATTTAAAAAGGGGACTCATAAATTAAACATTCCTGGAAAATCCCTTGGATGAACATTTACCACAATGTAACTATCAAAATAAGACTGCGAGAAGGAGCCCTTTAAAGCCCTGCAATATTGCCATTGGTCATATCAAAAATTGACTCATCATCAGTCGAACGTTTGCTGTCAGTGGAAACTGACAGTGTTGGAAATATCTATGGGTCAGTGTCAGTGATGGGGGTGTCTATGGGTCAGTGTCAGTGATGGGAGTGTCTATGGGTCAGTGTCAGTGATGGGAGTGTCTATGGGTCAGTGTCAGTGATGGGAGTGTCTGTGGGTCAGTGTCAGTGATGGGAGTGTCTATGGGTCAGTGTCAGTGATGGGAGTGTCTATGGGTCAGTGTCAGTGATGGGAGTGTCTATGGGTCAGTGTCAGTGATGGGAGTGTCTATGGGTCAGTGTCAGTGATGGGAGTGTCTATGGGTCAGTGTCAGTGATGGGAGTGTCTATGGGTCAGTGTCAGTGATGGGAGTGTCGATGGGTCAGTGTCAGTGATGGGAGTGTCTATGGGTCAGTGTCAGTGATGGGAGTGTCTGTGGGTCAGTGTCAGTGATGGGAGTGTCTGTGGGTCAGTGTCAGTGATGGGAGTGTCTATGGGTCAGTGTCAGTGATGGGAGTGTCTATGGGTCAGTGTCAGTGATGGGAGTGTCGATGGGTCAGTGTCAGTGATGGGAGTGTCTGTGGGTCAGTGTTAGTGATGGGAGTGTCTATGGGTCAGTGTCAGTGATGGGAGTGTCTGTGGGTCAGTGTCAGTGATGGGAGTGTCTGTGGGTCAGTGTCAGTGATGGGAGTGTCTGTGGGTCAGTGTCAGTGATGGGGGTGTCTATGGGTCAGTGTCAGTGATGGGGGTGTCTATGGGTCAGTGTCAGTGATGGGAGTGTCTATGGGTCAGTGTCAGTGATGGGAGTGTCTATGGGTCAGTGTCAGAGATGGGAGTGTCTATGGGTCAGTGTCAGTGATGGGAGTGTCTGTGGGTCAGTGTCAGTGATGGGGGTGTCTATGGGTCAGTGTCAGTGATGGGAGTGTCGATGGGTCAGTGTCAGTGATGGGGGTGTCTATGGGTCAGTGTCATTTATGGGAGTGTCTATGGGTCAGTGTCAGTGATGGGGGTGTCTATGGGTCAGTGTCAGTGATGGGGGTGTCTATGGGTCAGTGTCAGTGATGGGAGTGTCTGTGGGTCAGTGTCAGTGATGGGAGTGTCTGTGGGTCAGTGTCAGTGATGGGGGTGTCTATGGGTCAGTGTCAGTGATGGGGGTGTCTATGGGTCAGTGTCAGTGATGGGAGTGTCTATGGGTCAGTGTCAGTGATGGGAGTGTCTATGGGTCAGTGTCAGAGATGGGAGTGTCTATGGGTCAGTGTCAGTGATGGGAGTGTCTGTGGGTCAGTGTCAGTGATGGGGGTGTCTATGGGTCAGTGTCAGTGATGGGAGTGTCGATGGGTCAGTGTCAGTGATGGGGGTGTCTATGGGTCAGTGTCAGTGATGGGAGTGTCTATGGGTCAGTGTCAGTGATGGGGGTGTCTATGGGTCAGTGTCAGTGATGGGAGTGTCTATGGGTCAGTGTCAGTGATGGGAGAGTCTGTGGGTCAGTGTCAGTGATGGGAGTGTCTATGGGTCAGTGTCAGTGATGGGAGTGTCTGTGGGTCAGTGTCAGTGATGGGAGTGTCTGTGGGTCAGTGTCAGTGATGGGGGTGTCTATGGGTCAGTGTCAGTGATGGGAGTGTCTGTGGGTCAGTGTCAGTGATGGGAGTGTCGATGGGTCAGTGTCAGTGATGGGGGTGTCTATGGGTCAGTGTCAGTGATGGGAGTGTCTATGGGTCAGTGTCAGTGATGGGAGTGTCTGTGGGTCAGTGTCAGTGATGGGAGTGTCTATGGGTCAGTGTCAGTGATGGGATTGTCTGTGGGTCAGTGTCAGTGATGGGAGTGTCTGTGGGTCAGTGTCAGTGATGGGAGTGTCTATGGGTCAGTGTCAGTGATGGGAGTGTCTGTGGGTCAGTGTCAGTGATGGGAGTGTCTATGGGTCAGTGTCAGTGATGGGAGTGTCTGTGGGTCAGTGTCAGTGATGGGAGTGTCTATGGGTCAGTGTCAGTGATGGGAGTGTCTATGGGTCAGTGTCAGTGATGGGAGTGTCTATGGGTCAGTGTCAGTGATGGGGGTGTCTATGGGTCAGTGTCAGTGATGGGAGTGTCTATGGGTCAGTGTCAGTGATGGGGGTGTCTATGGGTCAGTGTCAGTGATGGGAGTGTCTATGGGTCAGTGTCAGTGATGGGAGTGTCTATGGGTCAGTGTCAGTGATGGGAGTGTCTATGGGTCAGTGTCAGTGATGGGAGTGTCTATGGGTCAGTGTCAGTGATGGGAGTGTCTATGGGTCAGTGTCAGTGATGGGAGTGTCTATGGGTCAGTGTCTCAGTGATGGGAGTGTCTATAGGTCAGTGTCAGTGATGGGAGTGTCTGTGGGTCAGTGTCAGTGATGGGAGTGTCTATGGGTCAGTGTCAGTGATGGGGGTGTCTGTGGGTCAGTGTCAGTGATGGGAGTGTCTATGGGTCAGTGTCAGTGATGGGAGTGTCTATGGGTCAGTGTCAGTGATGGGAGTGTCTATGGGTCAGTGTCAGTGATGGGGGTGTCTATGGGTCAGTGTCAGTGATGGGAGCGTCTATGGGTCAGTGTCAGTGATGGGAGTGTCTATGGGTCAGTGTCAGTGATGGGGGTGTCTATGGGTCAGTGTCAGTGATGGGAGTGTCTATGGGTCAGTGTCAGTGATGGGAGTGTCTATGGGTCAGTGTCAGTGATGGGAGTGTCTATGGGTCAGTGTCAGTGATGGGAGTGTCTATGGGTCAGTGTCAGTGATGGGAGTGTCTGTGGGTCAGAGTCAGTGATGGGGTGTCTGTGGGTCAGTGTCAGTGATGGGAGTGTCTGTGGGTCAGTGTCAGTGATGGGAGTGTCTATGGGTCAGTGTCAGTGATGGGAGTGTCTATGGGTCAGTGTCAGTGATGGGAGTGTCTATGGGTCAGTGTCAGTGATGGGAGTGTCTATGGGTCAGTGTCAGTGATGGGAGTGTCTATGGGTCAGTGTCAGTGATGGGGGTGTCTATGGGTCAGTGTCTCAGTGATGGGAGTGTCTATGGGTCAGTGTCAGTGATGGGAGTGTCTATGGGTCAGTGTCAGTGATGGGAGTGTCTATGGGTCAGTGTCAGTGATGGGAGTGTCTATGGGTCAGTGTCAGTGATGGGAGTGTCTATGGGTCAGTGTCAGTGATGGGAGTGTCTATGGGTCAGTGTCAGTGATGGGGGTGTCTATGGGTCAGTGTCTCAGTGATGGGAATGTCTATGGCTCTGTGTCTCAGTGATGGGAGTGTCTATGGGTCAGTGTCAGTGATGGGAGTGTCTATGGGTCAGTGTCAGTGATGGGAGTGTCTATGGGTCAGTGTCAGTGATGGGAGTGTCTATGGGTCAGTGTCTCAGTGATGGGAGTGTCTATGGGTCAGTGTCAGTGATGGGAGTGTCTATGGGTCAGTGTCAGTGATGGGAGTGTCTATGGGTCAGTGTCAGTGATGGGAGTGTCTATGGGTCAGTGTCAGTGATGGGAGTGTCTATGGGTCAGTGTCTCAGTGATGGGAGTGTCTATGGGTCAGTGTCAGTGATGGGAGTGTCTATGGGTCAGTGTCAGTGATGGGAGTGTCTATGGGTCAGTGTCAGTGATGGGAGTGTCTATGGGTCAGTGTCAGTGATGGGAGTGTCTATGGGTCAGTGTCAGTGATGGGAGTGTCTATGGGTCAGTGTCAGTGATGGGAGTGTCTGTGGGTCAGTGTCGGTGATGGGAGTGTCTATGGGTCAGTGTCAGTGATGTGAGTGTCTATGGGTCAGTGTCAGTGATGGGAGTGTCTATGGGTCAGTGTCAGTGATGGGAGTGTCTATGGGTCAGTGTCAGTGATGGGAGTGTCTATGGGTCAGTGTCAGTGATGGGGGTGTCTATGGGTCAGTGTCAGTGATGGGGGTGTCTATGGGTCAGTGTCAGTGATGGGAGTGTCTATGGGTCAGTGTCAGTGATGGGAGTGTCTATGGGTCAGTGTCAGTGATGGGAGTGTCGATGGGTCAGTGTCAGTGATGGGGGTGTCTATGGGTCAGTGTCAGTGATGGGAGTGTCTATGGGTCAGTGTCAGTGATGGGAGTGTCTGTCAGTGATGGGAGTGTCTATGGGTCAGTGTCAGTGATGGGGGTGTCTATGGGTCAGTGTCAGTGATGGGAGTGTCTATGGGTCAGTGTCAGTGATGGGGGTGTCTATGGGTCAGTGTCAGTGATGGGGGTGTCTATGGGTCAGTGTCAGTGATGGGAGTGTCTATGGGTCAGTGTCAGTGATGGGAGTGTCTATGGGTCAGTGTCAGTGATGGGAGTGTCTATGGGTCAGTGTCAGTGATGGGAGTGTCTATGGGTCAGTGTCAGTGATAGGAGTGTCTATGGGTCAGTGTCAGTGATGGGAGTGTCTATGGGTCAGTGTCAGTGATGGGAGTGTCTATGGGTCAGTGTCAGTGATGGCAGTGTCTATGGGTCAGTGTCAGTGATGGGAGTGTCTATGGGTCAGTGTCAGTGATGGGAGTGTCGATGGGTCAGTGTCAGTGATGGGGGTGTCTATGGGTCAGTGTCAGTGATGGGAGTGTCTATGGGTCAGTGTCAGTGATGGGAGTGTCTGTGGGTCAGTGTCTGTCAGTGATGGGAGTGTCTATGGGTCAGTGTCAGTGATGGGGGTGTCTATGGGTCAGTGTCAGTGATGGGAGTGTCTATGGGTCAGTGTCAGTGATGGGGGTGTCTATGGGTCAGTGTCAGTGATGGGGGTGTCTATGGGTCAGTGTCAGTGATGGGAGTGTCTATGGGTCAGTGTCAGTGATGGGAGTGTCTATGGGTCAGTGTCAGTGATGGGAGTGTCTATGGGTCAGTGTCAGTGATGGGAGTGTCTATGGGTCAGTGTCAGTGATAGGAGTGTCTATGGGTCAGTGTCAGTGATGGGAGTGTCTATGGGTCAGTGTCAGTGATGGGAGTGTCTATGGGTCAGTGTCAGTGATGGGAGTGTCTATGGGTCAGTGTCAGTGATGGGAGTGTCTATGGGTCAGTGTCAGTGATGGGAGTGTCTGTGGGTCAGTGTCAGTGATGGGAGTGTTTATAAGAACATAAGAAATAGGAACAGAAGTAGGCCATCTAGCCCCTCGAGCCTGCCCCGCCATTCAATAAGATCATGGCTGATCTGAAGTGGATCAGTTCCACTTACCCGCCTGATCCCTATAACCCCTAATTCCCTTACCGATCAGGAATCCATCTATCCGTGATTTAAACATATTCAACGAGGTAGCCTCCACCACTTCAGTGGGCAGAGAATTCCAGAGATTCACCACCCTCTGAGAGAAGAAGTTCCTCCTCAACTCTGTCCTAAACCGACCCCCCTTTATTTTGAGGCTGTGCCCTCTAGTTCCAGCTTCCTTTCTAAGTGGAAAGAATCTCTCCACCTCTACCCTATCCAGCCCCTTCATTATCTATAGGTCTCTATCAGATCCCCCCTCAGCCTTCTAAATTCCAACAAGTACAAACCCAATCTGCTCAGTCTCTCCTCATAATCTATACCCCTCATCTCCGGTATCAACGTGGTGAACCTTCTCTGCACTCCCTCCAAGGCCAATATATCCTTCCGCAAATAAGGGGACCAATACTGCACACAGTATTCCAGCTGCGGCCTCACCAATGCCCTGTACAGATGCAGCAAGACATCTCTGCTTTTATATTCTATCCCCCTTGCGATATAGGCCAACATCCCATTTGCCTTCTTGATCACCTGTTGTACCTGCAGACTGGGTTTTTGCGTCTCATGCACAAGGATCCCCAGGTCCCTCTGCACAGCAGCATGTTGTAATTTCTTTCCATTTAGATAATAATCCAATTTGCTATTATTTCTACCAAAGTGAATAACCTCGCATTTGTCAACGTTATACTCCATCTGCCAGATCCTCACCCACTCACTCAGCCTGTCCAAATCTCTCTGCAGACCTTCTACACCCTCCACACGATTCACTTTTCCACTTATCTTTGTGTCGTCTGCAAACTTTGTTACCCTGCACTCAGTCCACTCCTCCAGATCGTCTGTATAAATGGTAAATAGTTGAGGCCCCAGTACCGAGCCCTGCAGCACGCCACTAGTTACCATCTGCCAACCAGAAAAGCACCCATTTATTCCGACTCTCTGCTTCCTGTCCGATAGCCAATCCCCAATCCACACTAACACCCTACCCCCAACTCCGTGTGACCCAATCTTCTTCAGCAACCTTTTGTGAGGCACCTTATCAAACGCCTTTTGGAAATCCAAAAACACCGCATGGTGACCGCATCACTGACACTATGGGTCAGTGTCAGTGATGGGAGTGTCTATGGGTCACTGTCAGTGATGGGAGTGTCTATGGGTCAGTGTCTGTGATGGGAGTGTCTATGGGTCAGTGTCAGTGATGGGAGTGTCTGTGGGTCAGTGTCAGTGATGGGAGTGTCTGTGGGTCAGTGTCAGTGATGGGGGTGTCTATGGGTCAGTGTCAGTGATGGGGGTGTCTATGGGTCAGTGTCAGTGATGGGAGTGTCTATGGGTCAGTGTCAGTGATGGGAGTGTCTATGGGTCAGTGTCAGTGATGGGAGTGTCTATGGGTCAGTGTCAGTGATGGGAGTGTCTATGGGTCAGTGTCAGTGATGGGAGTGTCTATGGGTCAGTGTCAGTGATGGGAGTGTCTGTGGGTCAGTGTCAGTGATGGGAGTGTCTATGGGTCAGTGTCAGTGATGGGAGTGTCGATGGGTCAGTGTCAGTGATGGGAGTGTCTATGGGTCAGTGTCAGTGATGGGAGTGTCTATGGGTCAGTGTCAGTGATGGGAGTGTCTATGGGTCAGTGTCAGTGATGGGAGTGTCTATGGGTCAGTGTCAGTGATGGGGGTGTCTATGGGTCAGTGTCAGTGATGGGAGTGTCTATGGGTCAGTGTCAGTCAGTCTCAGTGATGGGAGTGTCTATGGGTCAGTGTCTGTCAGTGATGGGAGTGTCTATGGGTCAGTGTCAGTGATGGGAGTGTCTATGGGTCAGTGTCAGTGATGGGGGTGTCTATGGGTCAGTGTCAGTGATGGGGGTGTCTATGGGTCAGTGTCAGTGATGGGAGTGTCTATGGGTCAGTGTCAGTGATGGGAGTGTCTATGGGTCAGTGTCAGTGATGGGAGTGTCTATGGGTCAGTGTCAGTGATGGGAGTGTCTATGGGTCAGTGTCAGTGATGGGAGTGTCTATGGGTCAGTGTCAGTGATGGGGGTGTCTATGGGTCAGTGTCAGTGATGGGAGTGTCTATGGGTCAGTGTCAGTGATGGGAGTGTCTGTGGGTCAGTGTCAGTGATGGGAGTGTCTATGGGTCAGTGTCAGTGATGGGAGTGTCTATGGGTCAGTGTCAGTGATGGGAGTGTCTGTGGGTCAGTGTCAGTGATGGGAGTGTCTATGGGTCAGTGATGGGAGTGTCGATGGATCTGTCAGCGATGGAAGTCTTTCTTGCGGACCTTTTATTATTTACCCTTTGTGCAGTACTTATATACACTTCTTACCAACATGAATATCAAGGTTTAGAAAGAAACCAAAAATTGAGTTGTCATATCAGATGCTTGGTGGGAGCTAAAGTACTTAGAAACATAGAAAAATAGAAAACTACAGCACAAAACAGGCCCTTCGGCCCCACAAGTTGTGCCGAACATATCCCTACCTTTTAGGCCTACCTATAACCCTTCATCCTATTAAGTCCCATGTACTCATCCAGGAGTCTCTTAAAAGACCCTATTGAGTTTGCCTCCACCACCACTGACGGCAGCGGAGTCTGATTGGAGTTCTGATTTGCTATGAGACCTGGTATTGTTCGAGGAAGATGACCATTGACCTTTACTTGGAAGTAGAAGTTTTTTGAAAACGGAGCATTCTGGCAACATCTGAAATTATTTCTGGGTAACTTTCTTCATTTGGTGATCAGCTCTTTTGACTTGTGTGTCTCTGCCACCTTCTTATACATTTGGAATCCTTAATATTGGAGCCTGGAATGGACTGGACTTCTTGGAAGCTCTGCAGAAGCATGGTATTGTGTCTGTTTCTGTTAGTATAACTTCCATCTTGCGCATTGTGTTCTCTGACCTGCCAAAGCTTTATTGGCCACTCACAAAGCCACTAGCATTCCAACATTATGTATGCATTCATATCCACAATTGGGAAAATTAGCTTTCACTGGCTTCTCGCTTACCAGGAAATTTAAAACATGACTTCGCCCTGACCGCATCCCCCCACCCCACCCCCCCTCCCGACTTGTCCACCCCTGTCCCCCACCCCCCACCCCCCCCAATCACCAATCCCATTCCCAACACTGCGCACAGCGCAAAAAGAAATTACAATTAAAGTCATTTGAATTCACTTCGAATTCTGCATATCCACTGGCCTTGTCCCTCGTGATGTGAACCATCTCCAGCCTCACCACAAGGCTTCTGCATGCTTAACAGTACATCAATCCTTCAGGAAAACACAGTCAGCCCAAAGAACTGTGAGCACAGTCTCCAAGAGGATCAATGATTACGTCCATTCCACTCCATTATCTTCTGATTTATATTCTGGATTTTCTTTCTGATGTTTTCCGTTCTTTTATAAATCTTTGTAACTCAGCTCTTGATAATGTGTTCTGTTAAATCAGGGATTATCGACCAGACATTGAATGCCAACAGTAGGTCATGTTCTGTCAGCTGTTTGGGTCTCAAGATCTGTCCTTCACAATACAATAATCATACGTACCTTACACATCTACATACATACCTCTCACTCACTCACATACACATACACACCTTCTCCACATGCACATATATACCTCGCACACATGCAACATGCAAACGTCATGTCCATAGACATATGATGGGAGGAATCTCAACTACATTTACAGGACTTGACAATCATATTGGACAGCTGTTCCACTCTGGGTGTTCGGCCAACATAGTACAGGATAGTCAGAGGCTCAAGGTCCTGGGGAGCACAGCAAGGAGTGGCTGAGGCCTCTGGATTTAACGTGTTATACAGTCCCAGTACCTAAAATGGAAAAGAAACAATAAGAAACAGAAAAGAAAGGCCATTTGGCCCGTTAAACTGTCCAGCTCACGCCGTCCAACATCCCTCTCGCCCAGCCACCCTCCCTCTCGCCCAGTCCACCTCCCGCTCGCTCAGCCCCCCCTCCCTATCGCCCAGCCCCCCTCCCTCTCGCCCAGCCCCCCCTCCCTCTCGCCCAGCCCCCCCTCCCTCTCGCCCAGCCCCCCCTCCCTCTCGCCCAGCCTCCCCTCCCTCTCACCCAGCCCCCCCTCACCTAGCCCCTCCCCTCTCACCCAGCCCCCCTCCCTCTCACCGAACCCACCCTCTCGCCCAGCCTTCCCTCCCTCTCGCCCAGCATCCCCTCACTCTCACCCAGCCCCTCCCCTCTCGCCCAGCCTCCCCTCGCCCAGCCCCCCCTCCCTCTCGCCCAGCCCCCCTCCCTCTCGCCCAGCCCCCTTCCCTCTCACCCAGCCCCCCTCCCTCTCGCCCAGCTCCCCCCTCCCTCTCGCCCAGCTCCCCCCTCCCTCTCGCCCAGCTCCCCCCTCCCTCTCGCCCAGCCCCCCTCCCTCTCGCCCAGCCCCCCCTCGCCCAGCCCCCCCTCCCTCTCGCCCAGCCCCCCTCCCTCTCGCCCAGCCCCCTTCCCTCTCGACCAGCCCCCCTCCCTCTCGCCCAGCCCCCCTCCCTCTCGCCCAGGCCCCCTCCCTCTCGCCCAGCCCCCCCTCACCCAGCCCCCCCTCCCTCTCGCCCAGCCCCCCTTCCCTCTCGCCCAGCCCCCCTTCCCTCTCGCCCAGCCCCCCTCCCTCTCGCCCAGCCCCCCTCCCTCTCACCCAGCCCCCCTCCCTCTTGCCCAGCCCCCCTCCCTCTCGCCCAGCCCCCCTTCCCTCTCGCCCAGCCCCCCCCTCCCTCTCGCCCAGCCCCCCTCCCTCTCGCCCAGCCCCCCTCTCTCTCGCCCAGCCCCCTCCCTCTCGCCCAGCCCCCCTCCCTCTCGCCCAGCCCCCCTCCCGCCGAGTCCCCCCTCCCTCTCACCCAGCCCCCAGCCCTCTCACCCAGCCCCCCTTCCCTCTTGCCCAGCCCTCCCTCCCTCATGCCCAGCCCTCCCTCCCTCTCGCCCAGCCCCGCTTCCCTCTCGCTCAGCCCCCCCTCTCGCCGAGTCCCCCCCTCCCTCTCACCCAGCCCCCCTTCCCTCTCGCCCAGCCCCCCTCCCTGTCGCCGAGCCCCCCCCTCCCTCTCGCCCAGCCCCCCTCCCTCTCACCCAGCCCCCCCTCTCGCCGAGTCCCCCCCCCCTCTCACCCAGCCTCTAGTCCAGTCGCCCATGCAGATAAAGAAAAAACATTCTTATCAGCTGATCATAGAATCTGTACAGTGCAGAAGGAGGCCATTCAGCCCATTGAGTCTGCACCGACCACAATCCCATCCCAGGCCCTACCCCCATGACCTTACTAATCCCCTGACACTAAGGAGCAATTTAGCATGGCCAAGCAACCTAACCTGCACATCTTTGGAGTGTGGGAGGAAACTGGAGCACCCGGAGGAAACCCACGCAAGGGCTGAGGCATTCAGATTTAAGATTTAGGGTACGAGATGTGATGGGGGTGTGCGGAAGAACCTTTTACCCAGCAAGTGATGACAACTCAGAACTCACTTCCCATGCAGATGGTGGAAGCAGAAATCTTGAATGATTTCAAAAGGAAATTGAAATTAAAACTTTGGGCTATCTGGATCAAGTGGAGTAATGGGACTGACTGGATTGCTCTACAGAGAACTGGCATGGACGCAGTGGGCCAAATGCTGTTTGTTTGCTAAAGATTACTTTAACATCCAACGCACCCAGTCCAATACTCCACTCACCCAGCCAACATCCCACTCACCCAGTCCAATATACCCAGCCAACATCCCACTCACCCAGTCTAATATACCAAGTCCAACATCCCACTCACCCAGTCCAATATACCCAGCCAACATCCCACTCACCCAGTCCAATATACCCAGCCAACATCCCACTCACCCAGTCTAATATACCAAGTCCAACATCCCACTCACCCAGTCCAATATACCCAGCCAACATCCCACTCACCCAGTCCAATATACCCAGCCAACATCCCACTCACCCATTCCAATATACCCAGCCAATATCTCACTCACCCAGTCTAATATACCAAGTCCAATATCCCACTCACCCAGTCCAATATACCCAGCCAATATCCCACTCACCCAGTCCAATATCCAACACACCCGAGGCAATATTCGACATCCAACTTAGCCAACAAAAATCCACATCGCTCTACTCATCTCTTAGAGGATTAGGGAGAAACATCAATGAATGTAGGAGTCATCAGTAAATTGGAGAAGAATCAAGAATGTTGAAAAGAATGGGTGGTTGTGAAACACTGACGTTGACCGACAGAGAACATTACTCTGGGCCTGAGTCTTACCGTGCTGTGTTGTGTATCAGCACTGCGTAGATAAGGACAGGGACCAGCACAGAAATTTGCGTAGTATCCTTTAGGTTCATGAATCCACTTCCATCTGAGGTCCTGTCTGAAGTCGATGTAGAGTGGACGTACACAACAATTATCTTCATAATTCCTAACAAAAATGAAAAAGCAATGCTCTAGTTTTTAGAATGTTATTTCCATAATAATTGGTAGAAAGAAGTTTGTATCTTTTAACGAGTTTCTCACAGGATGACAGGTTATATTTGGGATGCCCTCAGTTAATCTTACACCCATTTAAACTTCATTTTATGAATCCTACCTTATTTTCAGATTCCTCTATGGCCTCAGCCCTTCCCGAAGTCTATAATCCAGCTCCACAACCCTCAGAGATATCCGTACCTCTCTCATTTTGGCCTCTTGAGCATCCCCAATTTTAATCGCTCTACATTTGGTGACTCTGTCTTCATCAGCCTGGGACTGAAGCTCTGGAATTCCTTCCTGAAACCACTCCTCCTCTCTCCTCCTAATAAGCTTCTCAAATACTGTCTCTGAAACATGATTTTGGTTACCATCGTAATATCTCCTTGGTGGATTGCTGTCAAATTGCGTTCCCAATAATGTGTTGTGAAAGGGCTTAGGACATTTTACAATGTAAAAGGTACTTTTGAAATGCGAGTTATTGTTTGATATCTATTAGAAGCAGGAGAGATGATTTTAACCCTGCCTAGAGCAGTTAAAATCACCAGTGGATTCAGCACCAATAAATTGGATCCTGAATTTAACCTGTTTTGTGGAGCAGACGAGAGGACTTCCCTCCAGAAACCAGTTCCTCGTTAAACTGGCAGCATGGACCCTGATGATGTTGCTGAGGCCTGGCTCCCATTTTAATCCAAGACCTGTGTAGACAGGCTGCTGGGGATTCCCCACATTAAGATGCCCAAAGAAGGAAATAGTGCCACTTGTGTTATTATATTTTTATGAGGTGTGGCGGTGCATGTAAACCCCACAAGGATGGCTTTGGGCTCCCCTGTTGCATGGCTCATCCCTACAATCTCCCGTAAGTTACCTCAGTGTCAGAAACCTTCCTTCCACCTCCTGTTGGCTGATGTCTGATGTTCTAACCCTGCCCACTGCCACCTCCTGCTGCATTTGGATAGGAAACTGACTGGAACTGTAGAATTATCAAGCACAGAACGCAGCCATTTGGCCCATCATATACATAGGAGCAGAAGACCATTCGGCCTGTTGTACCTGCTCTCCCATTCAAATAGATCATGGCTGATCATCCACCTCTTTGCCATTTTTCTACATGTGTGCTGACGTTTTGAAAGAGTTATTGAATTGTTGACCCCACTGTATCAATACAGTTCTCACACTCCAATATAGTACTCCCTGGGTGAAATCCAGCATTTAGAGAAGACCCCGGCAGAATTCTGAAGGGTTAGCTCACTTGTGAGTGAACTGGACTCTTTCACATTCTCTCCATGAAGAATCCCCAGTTGATACCACCCACACTATGCTCCAAGCTTTGTCTATTGGCCTGAACCCATTATATTGAGATACCACTTGGTTTCATTTCAACTGAGGCAAATTCTCAACTTTCAGTAGAGATTATGATGACTCTGTTACACTGCTAGTTCTGGGCAGTTTCAGGCCCTGTTACCACGCCTCCGAACCAACAACACGCTGTTTATTGGCCCCATAAAGACTGGGTGCCTTTTCATGCAATATGGCAAATTATCGAAAGAAAGAATGATCTTGCATTTCTATAGCACCTTTCTCAACCTCAGGATGTTCCAACATGATTCACAGCCGTTGGGGTAATTTTTGAAATGTGGACATTGTTGTGATGTAGGAAACTCAGCCATCAATCTGCACGGAGCAAGCTCCCACAAACAGCAATGTGAAAAATAAATATTGGCAGGGACCTCTCAGAGCAGGACTGAGGCAGCGCAGCACTCCCTCAGTACTGACCCTCTGACAGTGCGGCACTCCCTCAGTACTGACCCTCTGACAGTGCGGCACTCCCTCAGTACTGACCCTCTGACAGTGCGGCACTCCCTCAGTACTGACCCTCTGACAGTGCAACACTCCCTCAGTACTGACCCTCTGACAGTACAGCACTCCCTCAGTACTGACCCTCTGACAGTGCGGCACTCCCTCAGTACTGACCTTCTGACAGTGTGGCACTCCCTCAGTACTGACCCTCTGACAGTGCAGCACTCCCTCAGTACTGACCCTCTGACAGTGTGGCACTCCCTCAGTACTGACCCTCTGACAGTGCGGCACTCCCTCAGTACTGACCCTCTGACAGTGCGGCACTCCCTCAGTACTGACCCTCTGACAGTGCGGCACTCCCTCAGTACTGACCCTCTGACAGTGCGGCACTCCCTCAGTACTGACCCTCTGACAGTGCGGCACTCCCTCAGTACTGACCCTCTGACAGTGCGGCACTCCCTCAGTACTGACCCTCTGACAGTGCGGCACTCCCTCAGTACTGACCCTCTGACAGTGCGGCACTCCCTCAGCACTGACCCACTGACAGTGCGGCATTCCCTCAGTACTGACCCTCTGACAGTGCGGCACTCCCTCAGTACTGACCCTCTGACAGTGCGGCACTCCCTCAGTACTGACCCTCTGACAGTGCAGCACTCCCTCAGTACTGACCATCTGACAGTGCAGCACTCCCTCAGTACTGACCCTCTGACAGTGCGGCACTCCCTCAGCACTGACCCACTGACAGTGCGGCATTTCCTCAGTACTGACCCTCTGACAGTGCGGCATTCCCTCAGTACTGACCCTCTGACAGTGCGTCACTCCCTCAGTACTGACCCTCTGACAGTGCGGCACTCCCTCAGTACTGACCCTCTGACAGTACAGCACTCCCTCAGTACTGACCCTCTGACAGTACAGCACTCCCTCAGTACTGCACTCGGAGTGTTAGCCTGGATTTTGGGCTGAAAGGACATTTGAATCAATAAATATGAACACTGACTGTTGGCACTAGATGTTGAGATAATGAATGGAACCAGACCTACCTAAAACAATAAGCAGTGTCCAGGGCACGCTTCTTTCTGTGGCTCTGTTGTTGGGTATCTAGCCGGTTTGGGGGTAGAACCATGAGAATGAGGTGGGGGTTGGTGGGGCCCATATGCAGCAGCTTCTTCTCCTTGCGTTTCTGAAGTCTGCCCAGATCTCCTCTTTCTGAGAATTCATAGTCATCAATTCCTCCAGGGGAGAAAAATCAATACACAAATTAAAAATAACCACAGAATCTCCCAGTACAGGAAGAGGTCGTTCAGCCTAAGCTGCTCTCTGAAAGAGTCGTACAATTTACTCTCACATTCCAGCTTCACCCCACAATCCTGCAAAGTACTTCTGTTCAATTACATCTCACACTGTCTTTTGAAAGTTCCTCTGGAATCGGACTCCACCAGCCCTTCTAGGAGGGCATTCCTGTGTGAAATAAACGTCTCTCATTTCCCCTCTACTTCTTTTGCCAATTATTTTAAATCCATGACTGTGGTTACCTGAGGATGTGGAGATGCCGGCGTTGGACTGGGGTAAACACAGGAGTTACCTGAGGAAACAGGATCTCCCTTCTTTCTCTACAAACTCTTCCTAATATTCAGCTCCTGTTCGGCTGCCTTCTGCAGTTTCTCCATATAACTCTCATCTCTGATCCTGTTCGAGTAAATCTCCCGTACCCTCTCCAATGCTTCCTTCAGAAAGTGCGATGCCCAGATTTGGACAATGCTCCAACTAAGGTTGAACCAGAGACTTATAAAGTTTAACACGACTTCCTTGTTTTTATCTGCATTGACCCAGTTGACATAGTCAGATATCTCAAATATTTTCTTAACTACCTTATCAACCAAGCCTGGGCCATTAATTCATATCAGAAAAAAACAGTGATACTGACCACTGGGAAACCCCATTATCCTCCCTTCTAGTCTGAAAAATGTCAATTGCAACCCTATCTCTTCTGAATGCATTGTAACCAGGAAAGTTTAGCTCTCATTCCTATCCATGTTTAAGCTTCGTCTCTATTATAGTCGCTATATAATAATCCCAAGTGAAAAGTTGTGCCTGGAACTCATCAACCTTTTTTTTATAACACTCTTCGCAGTGACACCCGGGTATTCAAAAACATTCCAGCTGACTTCATGTTTCTCCTGCTCTTCCTACATTGTTCTTTGCCAGAAAACTGAAGGATAGCAAATGTTGTCCCCTTGTTCAAGAAGGGGAGTAGAGACAACCCTGGTAATTATAGACCAGTGAGCCTTACTTCTGTTGTGGGCAAAGTTTTGGAAAGGATTATAAGAGATAGGATTTATAAGCATCTAGAAAGGAATAATTTGATTAGGGATAGTCAACACGGTTTTGTGAAGGGTAGGTCGTGCCTCACAAAACTTATTGAGTTCTTTGAGAAGGTGACCAAAGAGGTGGATAAGGGTAAAGCAGTTGATGTGGTGTATATGGATTTCAGTAAAGCATTTGATAAAGTTCTCCACGGTAGGCTATTGCAGTAAATACGGAGGCATGGGATTGAGGGTGATTTAGCGGTTTGGATCAGGAATTGGCTAGCTGTAAGAAGACAGAGGATGGTGGTTGATGGGAAATGTTCATCCTGGAGTTCAGTTACTAGTGGTGTACTTCAAGGATCTGTTTTGGGGTCACTGCTGTTTGTCATTTTTATAAATGACCTGGATGAGGGCGTAGAAGGATGGGTTAGTAAATTTACGGATGACACTAAAGTCGGTGGAGTTGTGGACAGTGCGAAAGGATGTTGCAGGTTACAGAGGGACATGGATAAGCTGCAGAGCTGGGCTGAGAGGTGGCAAATGGAGTTTAATGCAGAAAAGTGTGAGGTGATTCACTTTGGAAGGAGTAACAGGAATACAGAGTACTGGGCTAATGGTAAGATACTTCGTAGTGTGGATGAGCAGAGAGATCTGGGTGTCTATGTGCATAGATCCCTGAAAGTTGGCACCCAGGTTGATAGGGTTGTTAAAAAGGTGTACGGTGTGTTAGCTTTTATTGGTAGAGGGATTGAGTTTCGGAGCCATGAGGTCATATTGCAGCTGTACAAAACTCTGGTGCGACTGCACTTGGAGTATTGCGTACAGTTCTGGTCGCCGCATTGTAGGAAGCATGTGGAAGCATTGGAAAGGGTGCAGAGGAGATTTACCAGGATGTTGCCTGGTATGGTGGGAAGGTCTTATGAGGAAAGGCTGAGGGACTTGAGGCTGTTTTCGTTAGAGAGAAGAAGGTTAAGAGGTGACTTAATAGAGGCATACAAGATGATCAGAGGATTAGATAGGGTGGACAGTGAGAGCCTTTTTCCTCGGATGGTGATGGCTAGCACGAGGGGACATAGCTTTTAATTGAGGGGTGATAGATATAGGACAGATGTCAGAGGTAGGTTCTTTACTCGGAGAGTAGTAAGGGCGTGGAATGCCCTGCCTGCAACAGTAGTGGACTCGCCAACATTAAGGGCATTTAAATGGTCATTGGATAAACATATGGACGATATTGGAATAGTGTAGGTTACATGGGCTTAAGATTGGTTTCACAGGTCGGCGCAACGTCAAGGGCCGAAGGTCCTGTACTGCGCTGTAATGTTCTATGTTCTATGTTTGTTCTGCTGCTGTTAGTTTCTCCAATTTCTCTGTGCACCTTGTCTCTCCTCCCTGCTGCCATGTCAAGTGCTCCTCTTCTCGTCAAATCAGTTAAATCCTCCTGCACAGCAGCAGCTAACCTCTTCCTGAGGACATTGATCCCAGTCCTGTTGAGGTCTGGCTTGAATACATCTCATCTCCCTCAGAACTGGTCCCAATCTGCAGGATCTAAAGCCCGCCCTCCTGCACCATCTCCCTGGCCATGCATTCACCTGCATTATCTTCTCCTTTCTGTACTCACTGATACGTCAAAGAACAAAGAACAAAGAACAATACAGCACAGGAACAGGCCCTTCGGCTCTCCAAGCCCACGCCGCTCCCTGTCCAAACTAGACCATTATTTTGTATCCCTCCATTCCCACTCCGTTCATGTGGCTATCGAGATGTCTTAAACGTTCCCAGTGTGTCCGCCTCCACCGCCTTGCCCGGCAGCGCATTCCAGGCCCCCACCACCCTCTGCGTAAAATACGTCCTTCTGATATCCGTGTTAAACCTCCCCCCCCTCACCTTGAACCTATGACTCCTCGTGAACGTCACCACTGACCTGGGAAAAAGCTTCCCACCGTTCACCCTATCTATGCCTTTCATAATTTTATACACCTCTATTAGGTCACCCCTCATCCTCCGTCTTTCCAGTGAGAGCAACCCCAGTTTACCCAATCTCTCCTCATAACGAAGCCCTTCCATACCAGGCAACATCCTGGTAAACCTCCTCTGCACTCTCTCTAAAGCCTCCACGTCCCTCTGGCAGTGTGGCGACCAGAACTGGGCGCAGTATTCCAAATGCGGCCGAACCAACGTTCTATACAACTGCAGCATCAGACCCCAACTTTTATACTCTATGCCCCGTCCTATAAAGGCAAGCATGCCATATGCCTTCTTCACTACCTTCTCCACCTGTGACGTCACCTTCAAGGATCTGTGGACTTGCACACCCAGGTCCCTCTGCGTATCTACACCCTTTATGGTTCTGCCATTTATCGTATAGCTCCCCCCTACGTTAGTTCTACCAAATTGCATCACTTCGCATTTATCTGGATTGAACTCCATCTGCCATTTCTTTGCCCAAATTTCCAGCCTATCTATATCCTTCTGTAGCCTCTGACAATGTTCCTCACTATCTGCAAGTCCAGCCATTTTCGTGTCATCCGCAAACTTACTGATCACCCCAGTTACACCTTCTTCCAGATCGTTTATATAAATCACAAACAGCAGAGGTCCCAATACAGAGCCCTGCGGAACACCACTAGTCACAGGCATCCAGCTGGAAAAAGACCCTTCCACTACCACCCTCTGTCTTCTGTGACCAAGCCAGTTCTCCACCCATCTAGCCACGTTCCCCTTTATCCCATGAGATCCAACCTTTTGCACCAACCTACCATGAGGGACTTTGTCAAACGCTTTACTAAAGTCCATATAGACGACATCCACGGCCCTTCCCTCGTCGACCATTCTAGTCACTTCTTCAAAAAACTCCACTAGGTTAGTGGGGCATGACCTCCCTCTCACAAAACCATGCTGACTATCGTTAATGAGTTTATTCCTTTCTAAATGCGCATACATCCTATCTCTAAGAATCCTCTCCAACAACTTCCCTACCACGGACGTCAAGCTCACCGGCCTATAATTTCCCGGGTTATCCTTCCTACCCTTCTTAAATAACGGGGCCACATTAGCTATCCTCCAATCCTCTGGGACCTCACCTGTGTCCAGTGACGAGACAAAGATTTGCGTCAGAGGCCCAGTGATTTCATCTCTCGTCTCCCTGAGCAGCCTGGGATAGATTCCATCAGGCCCTGGGGATTTGTCAGTCTTTATATTCCCTAAAAAACCGAACACTTCCTCCCTTGTAATGGAGATTTTCTCTAACGGGTCAACACTCCCCTCCGAGACACTCCCAGTCAACACATCCCTCTCCTTTGTGAATACCAACGCAAAGTATTCATTTAGGATCTCCCCTACTTCTTTGGGCTCTTAGCATAATTGCCCACTTTTGTCCCTGAGAGGTCCGATTTTTGCCCTGACAACCCTTTTGCTCCTAACGTATGAATAAAATGCCTTGGGATTCTCCTTAATCCTGTCTGCCAAGGACATTTCGTGACCCCTTTTTGCCCTTCTAATTCCTCGTTTGAGTTCTTTCCTACTTTCTTTGTATTACTCCAGAGCGCCCTCCGTTTTTAGCTGCCTGGACCTAACATGCCTGTCCTGTAGCCCTACCAACTGTTCCTTAAAAGACTCCCACATGCCAGATGTGGATTTACCCTGAAACAGCCTCTCTCAATCAAGAGCTGCCAATTTCTGCCTAATCCCACTAAAGTTAGCCTTCCCCCAATCCAACACCTTACCCTTGGGACACCACTCATCCTTTTCCATCACTATCCTAAAGCTAACAGAATTGTGGTCACGTCATGATGTGGAGATGCCAGTGTTGGACTGGGGTAAACACAGTAAGAGTTTTAACAACACCAGGTTAAAGTCCAACAGGTTTATTTGGTAGCAAATGCCATTAGCTTTCGGAGTGCTGCTCCTTCGTCAGATGGAGTGGATATCTCCTCTCAAACAGGGCACAGAGACACAAAATCAAGTTACAGAATACTGATTAGAATGTGAATCTCTACAGCTAATCAGGTCTTAAAGATACAGACAATGTGAGTGGAGGGAGCATTAAGCACAGGTTAAAGAGATGTGTCTCTGTGTGCCCTGTTTGAACATAGAACATAGAACAGTACAGCACAGAACAGGCCCTTCGGCCCACGATGTTGTGCCGAGCTTTATCTGAAACCAAGATCAAGCTATCCCACTCCCTATCATCCTGGTGTGCTCCATGTGCCTATCCAATAACCGCTTAAATGTTCCTATCACTGACTCCACTATCACTGCAGGCAGTCCATTCCACACCCCAACCACTCTCTGCGTAAAGAACCTACCTCTGATATCCTTCCTATATCTCCCACCATGAACCCTATAGTTATGCCCCTTGTAATAGCTCCATCCACCCGAGGAAATAGTCTTTGAACGTTCACTCTATCTATCCCCTTCATCATTTTATAAACCTCTATTAAGTCTCCCCTCAGCCTCCTCCGCTCCAGAGAGAACAGCCCTAGCTCCCTCAACCTTTCCTCACAAGACCTACCCTCCAAACCAGGCAGCATCCTGGTAAATCTCCTCTGCACTCTTTCCAGCGCTTCCACATCCTTCTTATAGTGAGGTGACCAGAACTGCACACAATATTCCAAATGTGGTCTCACCAAGGTCCTGTACAGTTGCAGCATAACCCCACGGCTCTTAAACTCCAACCCCCTGTTAATAAAAGCTAACACACTATAGGCCTTCTTCACAGCTCTATCCACTTGACTGGCAACCTTTAGAGATCTGTGGATATGGACCCCAAGATCTCTCTGTTCCTCCACAGTCTTCAGAACCCTACCATTGACCTTGTAATCCACATTTAAATTAGTCCTACCAAAATGAATCACCTCACATTTATCAGGGTTAAACTCCATTTGCCATTTTTCAGCCCAGCTTTGCATCCTATCTATGTCTCTTTGCAGCCTACAACAGCCCTCCACCTCATCCACTACTCCACCAATCTTGGTGTCATCAGCAAATTTACTGATCCACCCTTCAGCCCCCTCCTCTAAGTCATTAATAAAAATCACAAATAGCAGAGGACCAAGCACTGATCCCTGTGGCACTCCGCTAGCAACCTGCCTCCAGTCAGAAAATTTTCCATCCACCACCACCCTCTGTCTTCGATCAGATATGATGTGGAGATGCCGGCGTTGGACTGGGGTAAACACAGTAAGAAGTTTAACAACACCAGGTTAAAGTCCAACAGCTTTATTTGGTAGCAAAAGCCACACAAGCTTTCGGAGCTGCAAGCCCCTCACCTGAAGAAGGGGCTTGCAGCTCCGAAAGCTTGTGTGGCTTTTGCTACCAAATAAACCTGTTGGACATTCGATCAGATAGCCAGTTACCTATCCAATCGGCCAACTTTCCCTCTATCCCACACCTCCTTACTTTCATCATAAGCCGACCATGGGGGACCTTATCAAACGCCTTACTAAAATCCATGTATATGACATCAACTGCCCTACCTTCATCAACACACTTAGTTACCTCCTCAAAAAATTCTATCAAATTTGTGAGGCACGACTTGCCCTTCACGAATCCGTGCTGACTATCCTGGATTAATCCGCATCTTTCTAAATGGTCATAAATCCCATCCCTAAGGACCTTTTCCATCAATTTACCAATCACCGAAGTAAGACTAACCGCTCTATAATTACCAGGGTCATTTCTATTCCCTTTCTTAAACAGAGGAACAACATTTGCCACTCTTCAGTCCTCTGGCACCATCCCCGTGGACAGTGAGGACCCAAAGATCAAAGCCAAAAGCTCTGCAATCTCATCCCTTGCCTCCCAAAGAATCCTAGGATATATTTCATCAGGCCCAGGGGACTTATCAACCTTCAGTTTATTCAAAACTGCCAGTACATCCTCCCTCCGAACATCTATTTCCTCCAGCCTATTAGCCTGTAACACCTTCTCTTCCTCAAAAACATGGCTCCTCTCCTTGGTGAACACTGAAGAAAAGTATTCATTCATCGCCTCGCCTATCTCTACTGACTCCATACACAAGTTCCCACTACTGTCCTTGACCGGCCCTAACCTCACCCTGGTCATTCTTTTATTCCTCACATAAGAGTAAAAAGCCTTGGGGTTTTCCTTGATCCGACGCTGAGAGCAGATATCCACTCCATCTGAAGAAGGAGCAGCGCTCCGAAGGCTAATGGCATTTGCTACCAAATAAACCTGTTGGACTTTAACCTGGTATTGTTAAAACTCTCACTGATACGTGACACTGGAAGTAATCCAGAGGTTACCACCTTTGAGATCCTGTTTGTTAATCTTTTTCTTTGCCCCTGAAAACCTGACTGTCGAACCTCAACACTTTTCCTATTGGTTCCAACATGGACCACAACATCTGGCCATTCCCTTTCCCCTTGCAGGATGATCAACAAGGCAGTCACTTTCTAATAAAACAACCCCATCTACCCACCATGTCCCCAAAGCCCACCTCCTCCCCATATCTCTTCAACCCACCTACTCCCCATATCTCTCAGTTGGGTGAGAATAAAGAAACAGAAGATGAAAGGGGGGGAGAATGGATCCAAGGAAGGGAGAGGAGGAAATAGGGAGAAACAGAGACAGCAACTAAAATCTGTAAACTCCTACCCTTAAACTTGACGTCTAGAACCTCATGTTCATTGGAGATTACGCCATTGGCATGGAAGGTGTGACAGGGACAGTGTACGCTGATCTCCAGACCGAGATTCGTATCTGTAATAAGCGGGCTGATTAGAGTCCAACGTAGACTAAACATATTCAAAGATGGAACATAAAACAACGCAAATTAAACAGAAGCCAATAAACACAAAAGAACATAATCCAACACAAACTCAACACAATTTCATGTGAATCCCACAGTCTGGTGTGGGTGCACCCACAATGTTGTTCAGGAGAGAGTATCAAGATTTTGACCCAGCGACAGTGAAGGAACAGTGACATATTGAAAAGCAGATTATGGATAGGTGTGGAGGTCACAGGGTAGTTGTCATGGGTGACTTTAACTTTCCAAATATTGATTGGAACCTTTATAGGTCGAATAGTTCGGAAGGGATAGTTTTTGCACAGTGTGTGCAGGAGGGTTTCCTGACACAATATGTGGATAGGCGGACAAGAGGTAGGGCTACTTTGGATTTGGTACTGGGTAATGAACCGGGCCAAGCGTTAGATTTGTTTGTGGGAGAGCACTTTGGAGATAGTGACCACAATTCGGTGTCTTTCACTATTGCAATGGTGGGGGATAGGACCGTACAGCAGGGCAAGTTTTATAATTGGGGGAGGGGTAATTATGATGCGATTCGGCAGGAATTAGGGTGCATAAAATGGGAACAGAAACTGTCAGGGAAAGGCACAAATGAAAAGTGGAGCTTGTTCAAGGAACAAATACTGCGTGTCCTTGATCGGTATGTCCCTGTCAGGCAGGGAGGGAATGGACGAGTGAGGGAACCATGGTTCACAAAAGAGGTTGAATGTCTTGTCAAGAGGAAAAGGGAAGCGTATGTAAGGATGAGAAAACAAGGTTCAGTTGGGTCGCTTGAGGGTTACAAGGTCGCAAGGAATGAGCTAAAAAAGGGCTTAGGAGAGCTAGGAGGGGGCATGAGAGGTCCTTGGCGGGTCGGATCAAGGAAAACCCCAAGGCTTTTTACTCTTATGTGAGAAGTAAAAGAATGACCAGGGTGAGGTTAGGGCCGGTCAAGGACAGTAGTGGGAACTTGTGCATGGAGTCAGAAGAGATAGGAAAGGCGATGAATGAATACTTTTCTTCAGTGTTCACCAAGGAAAGGGATCATGTTTTTGAGGATGAGAGTGTGATACAGGCTGATAGGCTGGAGGAGGTAGATGTTCTGAGGGAAGGTGTATTAGCAATTTTGAAAAATCTGAGGGTCGATAAGTCCCCGGGGCCAGATGGGATATATCCTAAGATTCTTTGGGAGGCAAGGGATGAGATTGCAGAGCCTTTGGCTTTGATCTTTGGGTCCTCACTGTCCACGGGGATAGTGCCAGAGGACTGGAGAGTGGCAAGTGTTGTTCCTCTGTTCAAGAAAGGAAATAGGAATGACCCTAGTAATTATAGGCCAGTTAGTCTTACTTCGGTGGTCGGTAAGTTAATGGAAAAGGTCCTGAGGGATAGGATTTATGACTATTTGGAAAGATGCAGCTTAATCCGGGATAGTCAACATGGATTCGTGAAGGGTAAGTCTTGCCTCACAAATTTGATTGAATTCTTTGAGGAGGTAACTAAGTGTGTAGGGGAAGATAGAGCAGTTGATGTCGTATACATGGATTTTAGTAAGGCGTTTGATAAGGTTCCCCATGGTCGGCTCATGAAGAAAGTAAGGAGGTGTGGGATAGAGGGAGATTTGGCTGATTGTATAAGTAACTGGCTATCTCATAGAAGACAGAGGGTGGTGGTGGATGGAAAATTTTCAGACTGGAGACCAGTTAGCAGCGGTGTACCACAGGGATCAGTGTTGGGTCCTCTGCTATTTGTGATTTTTATCAATGACTTGGAGGAGGGGGCTGAAGGGTGGGTCAGTAAATTTGCTGATGACACCAAGATTGGTGGAGTAGTGGATGAGGTGGAGGGCTGTTGTAGGCTGCAAAGAGACATAGATAGGATGCAGAGCTGGGCCGAAAAATGGTAGATGGAGTTTAACCCTGATAAGTGCGAGGTGATTCATTTTGGTAGGACACATTTGAATGGTGATTACAGGGTCAACAGCAGGGTTCTGAGGAATGTGGAGGAACAGAGAGATCTTGGGGTTCATATCCATAGATCTCTGAAGGTTGCTACTGAAGTGGATAGAGCTGTGAAGAAGGCCTATAGTGTGTTAGCGTTTATTAACAGGGGGTTTGAGTTTAAGAGCCGTGGGGTTATGCTGCAACTGTACAGGACCTTGGTGAGACCACATTTGGAATATTGTGTGCAGTTCTGGTCACCTCACTATAAGAAGGATGTGGAAGCATTGGAAAGAGTGCAGAGGAGATTTACCAGGATGCTGCCTGGTTTGGAGGGTAGGTCTTATGAGGATAGGTTGAGGGAGCTAGGGCTTTTCTCTTTAGAGCGGAGGAGGATGAGAGGCGACTTAATAGAGGTTTATAAGATGATGAAGGGGATAGATAGAGTGGACGTTCAGAGACTATTTCCTCGGGTGGATGTCGCTATTACAAGGGGGCATAACTATAAGGTTCATGGTGGGAGATACAGGAAGGATGTCCGAGGAAGGTTCTTTACTCAGAGAGTAGTTGGGGTGTGGAATGGACTGCCTGCAGTAATAGTGGAGTCAGACACTTTCGGAACTTTCAAGCGGTTATTGGATAGGCACATGGAGCACACTAGAATGATAGGGAGTCGGATAGCTTGATCTAGGTTTCGGACAAAGCTCGGCACAACATCGAGGACCGAAGGGCCTGTACTGTGCTGTACTGTTCTATGTTCTATCTCCAAGTTAGGATGCTGAGTGACTTAGAGGGGAACTTCCAGTTGGTAACATTCCCAGGTATCTGCTGCTCTTGATGGTAGAGGTCACAAGTCTGAGAGGTGCTGTTGAAGAATGCTTGGAAAGTTGTTGTAGATGGAACACACTGCCACTACTGTCTACTGTACATTGGTGATGGAGAGAGTGAATGTTTAAAGGTGGTGGGTCAGATGCAGATCAATCAGACCTCTTTACCCTGGATGATGTCGAGCTTTTTAAGTGTTGATGGAGTTGCACTCGTCCAGGTAATTGGAGAGTATTCCACCACATTCCTGACTTGTGCCTTGTAGTTGGTATACAGGCTTTGGGAAGTCTGGAGATGAGTTACTCACCACAGGATCCCTAGCCTCTGACCTGCTCTTGTAGCACAGTTTTTATATGGCTGGTCCAGTTCATTTTCTGGTCAATAGTAACCCCCAGGACGTTGATAGTGGGAGATTCAGTGATGGTATACCATTGACAGTCAAGAGGAGATGGTTAGATTCCCTCTTGAATGGTGTTCCTGGCACTTGTGTAGTGTTACATTTATAAGTCTGAGCCTGAATGTTATCCAGATCTTGCTGCATATGGATATGGACTGCTTCAGTATCTGAGGAGTTGCGCATGGTGCACATTGTGCAGTAATCTGCAAATATCCAGACGTTTGACCTTATGATGGAGGGAAGGTCATTGATGAAGCAGCTGAAAATTATTGGGCCTCGGACACTAACCCTGAGGAGCTCTTTCAGTGATAACCTGGGGCTGAGATAATTGACTTCCAACAACCACAACCATCTTCCTTTGTGCCAGGTATGACTCCAAACAGTGGAAAGCTTCCCCCGATTCCCATTGAGTTCAATTTTACTGTGCTTGCCTTGATGGCAAGGATAGTCACTCTCACCTCATCGCTTGAATTCTGTTTTCCTGTCCATGTTTGGACTAAGGCTGTAATGAGATCAGGAGCTAATTGGCCCTGGCAGAACCCAAACTAAGCGTCAGTGAGCTGGTTATTGCTGAATAAGTGCCACTTGAGAGCCCTGTTAATGACATCACATTGCTGATGATTGAGGGTGACCAATGGGGCAGTAATTGGCCGGGTTGGATTTGACCTGCCTTTCGTGGATGACATACCTGAAAAACGTTGTGTTCTGTCAGGCGGATGTCATTGCTGTAGCTGCAGTAGAGCAGACTGACTCAGGGCAGATCTTCAGCACCAGCACTGGGATATGTTCTTGGGCCATATCATTTCCTATATCCAGTGCGTTCAGTCATTTCTTATGATCACATATCCAACACAAACTAAACATAATCCAACAAAGATTCAACATAATCTAATACAGACCCAATGCGATCCAACACAATCCAACACAGACCTAACACAAACCCAATGCAATCCAGTACAGATACAGCGCAATCCAACATAGACCCAATGCAATGCAACACAGACCCAACGCAATCAACACAGACCCAACGCAATCTGACATAGACCCAACGCAATCTGACATAGACCCACGCAATCCAACACAGATCCAATGCAATCCGACACAGACCCAACGCAATCCAACACAGACCCAACGCAATCCAACACAGACCCAACACAATCCGACACAGACCCAACGCAATCCGACACAGCCCCAATGCAATCTGACACAGACCCAATGCAATCCAACACAGATCCAACGCAATCTGACATAGACCCAACACAATCTGACATATACCCACGCAATCCAACACAGACCCAACGCAATCTGACATAGACCCAACGCAATCTGACATAGACCCAACGCAATCTGACACAGACCCAATGCAATCCAACACAGATCCAACACAATCCAACACAGACCCAATGCAATCCAACACAGATCCAATGCAATCTGACATAGACCCAACGCAATCTGACATAGACCCAATGCAATCCAACACAGACCCAACGCAATCCAACACAGACCCAACACAATCCAATGCAGACCCAACACAATCCAATGCAGACCCAACACAATCCAACACAGACCCAACACAATCCAATGCAGACCCAACACAATCCAATGCAGACCCAACACAATCCAACACAGACCCAACACAATCCAACACAGACCCAACACAGACCCACTTGGGGAAATAAATAGTGATGTCTTGAGGAGTGTACATATTGCAGAGAAGGAGGTGCTAGAAGTCTTAAAGCGTATCAAGGTAGATAAATCCCTGGGATGCACAGAGAACAGTACAGCACAGGAACAGGCTCTTCAGCCACCAAGTCTGTGCCAAAATAGATACCTCTCCAATCTAATATTTTCTTGCCTTTATACGGTCCTCCAAACCAGGCAACATCCTGGTAAATCTCTTCTGCACCCTTCCCAATGCATCAACATCTTTCCGGTACAATGGCGACCAGAATTGTACACAATACTCTAGAAACGGCCTAGTCAAAGTCTTATACAGCTGCAACATGATTTTCCAATTCCTATACTCAACACCCCGACCGATGAAGGCCAGCATGCCATATGCCTTCTTGACCACCTTGTCCACCTGAGTTGCCACCTTTAGGGAACTGTGGATCTGCATGCCTAGATCCCTCTGTGTACTAATATTTCTAAGGGATCTACCATTTATTGTATACTTTCCTTCTGCAGTAGACCTTCCAAATCGCATCACTTTACATTTGTCCAGGTTAAATTCCATCTGTCATCTTTTGGCCCAGGTCTCCTGTCATTTTATATCCTGCTGTATCCTCTGACAATCCTCCTCACTATCCACTACTCCCCCAATTCTTGTATCATCTGCAAATTTACTAATCAGACCACCTACATTTTCCTCCAAATCATTTATATGTATTACAAACAACAGGGGCACCAGCACTGATCCTTGAGGAACATCGCTTGTCAGAGACCTCCAGTTCGAAAAGTATCTTTCCACTGCTACTCTCTGCTTTCAATGCCCAAGCCAGCTCACCTCGGATCCCATTTGACTTCACCTTCTGTATCAGCCTTCCATGAGGAACCTTATCTAACAATTTACTAAAGTCCATGCATACAACATCCACTGCCCTGCCCTGCTCAGTTTTTCTTATTTTTCAATTTTCCCATATCCCAGAATGTTGTGGGAGACTAGGGAGGAAATTAGTGGACCCTAGAAGAGATATCTGAATCATCGACAGCCACAGGTGAGGTGTCTGAAGATTGGAGGGTGGCAAATGTGCCTTTGTTTAAAAAGGGCTGCCGGGGAAAGCCTGGGAACTGCAGGCCGGTGAGCCTAACGTCTGCAGTGGGTAAGTTGTTAGAAGATATTTTGAGAGAGGATCTACAGGCATTTAGAGAGGCAAGGACTGATTAGGGACAGTCAGCATGGCTTTGAGAGTGGAAAATCATGTCTCACGAATTTGAGTTTTTTGAATGGGTAACCAAGAAAGTAGGTGAGGGCACTGCAGTCGAGGCTCTGTACATGGACTTTAGCAAGGCCTTTGACAAGGTACTGCATGGTAGGTTGTTGCATAAGGTTAAATCTCACGGGATCCAGGGGGAGGTAGCCAATTGGATACAAAACTGGCTTGATGACAGAAGACAGAGGGTGGTTGTCGAAGGTTGTTTTTCAAACTGGAGGCCTGTGACCAGCAGTGTGCCTCAGGGATCAGTGCTGGGTCCACTGTTATTTGTCATTTATATTCATGATTTGAATGAAAATTTAAGAGGTATGGTTAGTAAGTTTGCAGATGACACCAAGATTGGTGGCATAGTGGACAGTGAAGAAGGTTATCTAGGATTGCAACGGGATCTTGATCAATTGGGCCAGTGGGCTGACGAATGGCAGATGGAGTTTAATTTAGATAAATGTGAGGTGATACATTTTGGTAGATCGAACCAGGGCAGAATTTACTCAGTTAGTGGTAGGGTGTTGGGGAGAGTTATAGAACAAAGAGATCTCGGGGTAAAGGTTCATAGCTCCTGGAAAGTGGAGTCACAGGTGGACACGATGGTGAATAAGGCATTTGGCATGCTTGGTTTCATTGGTCAGAACATTGAATACAGGAGTTGGGACGTCTTGTTGAAGTTGTACAAGACATTGGTAAGGCCACACTTGGAATACTGTGTACAGTTCTGGTCACCCTATTTTGGAAGGATATTATTAAACTAGAAAGAGTGCAGAAAAGATTTACTAGGATGCTACCGGGACTTGATAGTTTGAGTTATAAGGAGAGACTGGATAGACTGGGACTTTTTTCTCTGGAGCTTAGGAGGCTGAGGGGTGATCTTATAGAGGTCTATAAAATAATGAGGGGCATCGATCAGCTAGATAGTCAATATCTTTTCCCAAAGATAGGGGAATCTAAAACTAGAGGGCATAGGTTTAAGGTGAGAGGGGAGAGATACAAAAGGGTCCAGAGGATCAGTTGTTTCATACAGAGGATGGTGAGTGTCTGGAACAAGCTGCCAGAGGTATTAGTAGTGGCGGGTACAAATTTGTCTTCTAAAAAGCATTTAGTCAGTTACATGGGTAAGATGGATATAGAGGGATATGGGCCAAATGAGGGCAATTGAGACTAGCATAATGGTAAAAAAAGGGCGGCATGGACAAGTTGGCAGAAGGGCCTGTTTCCATGCTGTAAACCTCTATGACTCCAACGCATACCCAATGCAATCCAACACAGACCCAACGCAATCCAACACAGACCCAACGCAATCCAACACAGACCCAACGCAACCCCACACAGACCCAACGCAATCCCACACAGACCCAACGCAATCCAACACCAATTGTTAAGAAATGAGAATGATAAAGGTTCTTCTGGGTCTCTGAGACAATGATTTTTGCATGATGTGTCAGAATGTTGACGTAACACTCACCTCGGTTAATTAGCCATTCCTTCACACTCTCGGTGACATCAAACGAGACCCACTCGCTGATGCCCTTAGTGAGGACCACTTTCCCCGCAATGTACCGCTGTTTGGCAATGTGATCATCGGGCTTTAGTATCTGAAACAGGAACAGTGAACACTGATTGAGAGTTCTTCTGTCAGTATGGCCCCGCCCCAGTTCCTTGACGCCTTCCTGCGCTGTTTTTTGTCTGCTCCCTGAAATTCTCTGGCCCACTTCCCAATCCAACCCCTCCCAGCAGTTTCATTTCCATATCACTTCTCCAGTTTTCTGCCCTGACAACCAGACTCCTTCTCCTCCTCCATTAGTTTGTTGAGCTCTCCCACAATTTTCTGAGCCCTTCCCCAGTTTCTAGTTCCCGCTCGCAGATTCCTGAGCTCCCCTCCTGAGGCTCTGGCCGTTTGGCTGCACATGCCTCACATCTCTGCCTGGCCTGGTCAGAAACTGGGTCCACGACTGTCCTTGCCTGAGCATCATAAATTCAATATCTGCAAGGATCCATTACATAGTGATCAGAAATTGCAATCCTGCTGAATATCTCCTCTTCACCAAGAATTATTCCCTCCAATGGAATGAAAGCAGCAACATTTTCACCCCAAAGACAAACACGTAAACAGAGTTAATTCCTTTGAATTTTAGATGAATCTAAAATAGACAAGGCCCATCAGTATGGTGGGAGAGAGACTTGGGAGGAGATGTGAGCTGCATTGATAAACATTATGAGTGAATCATTGGACATTAGTTGGTGCCAGTGGGTTAAAGAGGTCTCAGCCTCATACACTTAAAGTTCATTCTCTGTATATAATGAACTTGATCATTGGGAGTATAGTTGAGGATTATCTGTACAACCCTCAGTGTACCTGAACAGGCGCCGGAGTGTGGCGACTAGGGGATTTTCACAGTAACTTCATTGCAGTGTTAATGTAAGCCAACTTGTAACATTAATAAAAAAAAGGAAAACTGTTGGATAAAATTTTGAACAGATAGTAAAAACCATCATTTAGAAAAGCAAGATTAATCCAGGAAAGTCAACTTGCATTTGTTAAGGAAAGGCCAGCCTGGCTAGCTTGATCAAACCTTTCGGAGGTGACAAGGAACCTCAATCTGGATGAAGCATTTGATGGGGTCTGCATGGATTTTAACAAGGCTTTTGGTAAAGTCCCACATGGCAGACTGATCCAAAAACTACAGGATCCAAGAGAAAGTGACAAGTTGCATCCAAAATTGTCTTAGTGACAGGAAGGAAAAGGAAATGGTCACCGGGAGTTTCCGTTGCTGGAAGTTGTTCCCAGTTGGGTTTGACAGGGCTCAGTACTGGGTCATTTGCTGTTCATGATGTATATCAATGATTTAGATTTAAAGTTGGGGACCATGATGAAGAAGTTTGCAGACAATATAAAAAGTGGTGTTGTGATTGATAATGAGGAAGAAAGCTCCAGACTGCAGGAAGATGTTGATTGGTTAGCCTGATAGGTGGAAAAGTGGCCACAGAATTTAATGTGAATAAGTGTGAAGTGATGGGTTTGGGAGGACAAACAAGGCAATGGACTCGATAATAAATGGTATGATATCTTTAATCCTTAATGCATTAATCCTTTTACCAGTTACTTTATATCTAAGCCCCTGGTTATTGATATCTCTGCTGAGGAAAATTGGTCCTTCCATCCATTCTATTCCATGCCTCAGTTCCTCAGAGTAGTGTCCCTGCCCCAGAAACTACACTTCACAATGCAACCAAACAGGTTGTGTATCAATCTGCAAATTCTTCCAACACACGCCAATGTGATGGAAAGAACATTGGAGCCTCTACCATCACTGTCCATAGCTTCAGGCCACAACGTGCGTGTAAAGCATGTTGCCACATTAACCCAGACTCCCTGAGCGAACTGTAATACACTACCACCATTCACTCCATTTAGGCCCTTCATAATTTTATACACCTGAATTAGATGAAGAAGGTTATCTAGGATTGCAACGGGATCTTGATCAATTGGGCCAGTGGGCTGACGAATAGCAGATGGAGGCTAATTTAGATAAATGCGAGATGATGCATTTTAATAGGACGAATCGGGGCAGGACTTACTCAGTTAATGGTATTGTGTTGGGAGAGTTACAGAACAAAGAGACCTAGGGGTACAGGTTCATATCACCTTGAAAGTGGGTCACAGATGGACAGATGGTGATGCTTGGTTTCATTGGTCAGAACATTGAATACAGGAGTTGGGACATCTTGTTGAAGTTGTACAAGACATTGGTAAGGTCACACTTGGAATACTGTGTACAGTTCTGGTCACCCTATTATAGAAAGGATATTATTAAATTAGAAAGAATGCAGAAAAGATTCACTAAGATGCTACCAGGACTTGATGATTTGAGTTATAAGGAGAGGGTGGATAGACTGGGACTTTTTTCCCCTGAGCGTAGGAGGCTGAGGGGTGATCTTATAAAGTGCAGATCAGCTAGATAGTTAACATCTTTTTCCAAAGGTAGAGTCTAAAACTAGAGGGGATAGGTTTATGGTGATTGGGGAGAGATACAAAAGGGTCCAGATGGACAATTTTTTCAAACAGAGGGTGCTGAGTGTCTGGAACAAGCTGCCAGAGGTAGTAGTAGAGGCGGGTACAATTTTGTGTTTTAAAAAGCATTTAGACAGTTACATGGGTAAGATGGATTTGGGCCAAGCATAGGCAATTGGGACTAGCATGATGGTTAAAAAAAAAGGGCGGCATAGACAAGTTGGGCCGAAGGGCCTGTTTCCATACTGTAAACTTCTATGACTCTAAATCCCTCTTCAGTCTCCTCTGTTCCAAAGAATCCCAGCCTATCCAATCTTTCCTCATAGCTAGAATTTTTCATTCCTGGCAACATCCTCATAAATCTCCTTTGTACCCCCTCTGGAGCGATCGCATTCTTCATGTAATGCAGTGACCAGAACTGCGTGCAGTACTCAAGCTGCAGTCTAACAGTTTCTATACAGTTCCAGCATAACCTTCCTCCTCATATATTTTCTCTTTATCTAAATGGTTGAGCACTTCTTAACCCCACCACTGAAGTTGGGTAGAGTTAATATTTTCACCCAATTTGTTAGTCTGTAAACAAGATATCTCAAAAACTAATGGACAGAGTTCAATGAAACTTGGACACGGACAGTGTACGGGCCGAAGAAGAACCTGTTCATTTCTGGTAAACATGAAGATCCAGTTCCTGGAATTTTGATTTGATTTATTATTGTCACGTGTATTAACATACAGTGAAAAGTATTGTTTCTTGCGCACTATACAGACAAAGCATACAGTTCATAGAGAAGGAAAGGAGAGAGTGCAGAATGTAGTGTTACAGTCATAGCTAGAGCGTAGAGAAAGATCAACTTAATGCAAGGTAAGTCTATTCAAAAGACTGATGACAGCAGGGAAGAAGCTGTTCTTGAGTCGGTTGGTACGTGACCTCAGTCTTTTGTATCTTTTTCCCGAAGGAAGAAAGTGGAAGAGAGAATGTCCGGGGTGCGTGGGGGCCTTAATTATGCTGGCTGCTTTGCCAAGGCAGCAGGAAGTGTAGACAGAGTCAATGGATGGGAGGCTGGTTTGCGTGATGGATTGGGCTACATTCACGACCTTTTGTAGTTCCTTGCAGTCTTGGGCAGAGCAGGAGCCATACCAAGCTGTGATACAACTGAAAATAATGCTTTCTGTGGTGCATCTGTAAAAGTTGGTGAGAGTCGTAGCTGACACGCCAAATTTCCTTAGTCTTCTGACAAAGTAGAGGCGTTGGTGGGATTTCTTAACTATAGTGTCATGTGTATTGTGTAGTGTGATAAATGGATCTTTATCATCAAAGATAAGGCAGATTGACTATTTGTAATAGAAACATACAAAACAGAAGCAGAAACAGGCCATTCGGCCCCTCGAACCTGCTCTGCCATTCAATAAGGTCATGGCTGATATGTTTGCATTTTGAATTCCATGTTCCCATCCACCCTTGATAACCTTTTAATCCCTTGCTTAACAAGAATCTATCTACTTCCTTCTTAAAAATATTCAGTGACCCCGCTTCCACTGCCTTCTGAGGCAGAGAGTTCCAAAGTCACACAACCCTCCAAGAGAAACATTTCTCCTCACCTCTGTCTTACAAGGGTGACCTCTAATTTTAAAACAGTGCCCCCTAGTTTTAGTCTCACCCACAAGAGGAAGCATCATTTCCACATCCAGCTTGTCCAGACTGTTTAGGACTTTATATACCTACATTATGTCATGGGTTGTTTTATTTAGAATGTTGCTAATTTATTTAGAACATTGTGGATTGTTTCAGAATATTACAGATTGTCTTAACTGCTGTGGTGAAATTTGTCTCAGCTGTCAAAATGTGAGCAGAGTTTTCAGAGCAGCTTGTTGGATATGGTTTGGTCTGAAGCCTCCTCAGTGAGATGGAAGTCCTTAATGAAAATATTTATTTTTACTTGTATTTGCAGCATTAACGAGGCAAGAAAAAGCCTCAAGAGCTGCAAAATTGAAACAACATTGGGTTAACACAGGGTGGCAGAGGTATGAACTTTACTAAGTGCCCTCTTTACTTGTTCTGAGATTGTGACCCCAAGTTTAAAACTCCCCAGCCAGAGGAAACATCCTCCCAGCATCAACCCTGCTGAGCTCCTTCAGAATTTGACGGGCTGAATTTTCCCAGTGCTTTGCGTGCAGAGAGGGAGGTGAGAGGGCTGGCAATATGGACAGGAGAAGAATCAGGAAAGGAGCCATTGGTTTTCCCGCCACCATGCCAAGCTGTGGAAAACTTGGTGGCTCAGCCACCCACCTGGCAGTGAGGCACTGAGCCTCTTAAGTGGCCAATTATGGGCCATTCCCCACAGGCAGTTTACCCAAGTGGGAAGGGGCCCAATGCCATGTAGGGAGACAGCTGGGTAAATCCTGGTGGCCTCTCAGCAGGTCCAGGTGGGAAGCCCTCCTTTCTGGGTGCTCCATGACCCACAGAACGGAACTCTGGTGAGAATGGCTCCCCATGCCAACAGTGCCTCTAGTGCACCATGACTTCCTCCCTCCTACCCTCTCTCCAATTGTCAGGGCGTGCCTGCCTAAGCCAACCTACCTGTCTTTGAGGGCACCTGGCCATTGAGACACCCTTTCCCTGGATCTGCAGCCTCAGTCATGGCTACTGCTAGTTGTGGTACAGCTGAGACAGCTGTCAGCAAGGGTTGCTATCCTTAACTGGATGGCAGCCCCAGCCAGGTTACTTCATGACTCACCTCTCATTCTTCTGAACTCTGGGGAACATTGGCCAAATCTACTCAATCTCTCCTCATAGGACAATCACCTCATCCCAGGAACCAGTCTAATGTGTGTCTTAGTGAACGCCTCTAAGTCAGAATCCCGCTGACTTGGTGCAAGTATATCCCTCCTTAGTGAGGAGACCAAAGCTGCACACTCTATTCCAGGTCTGGCTTCACCAAGGCCTTGTATAATTGCAGTAAGACTTCTTTGTTCTGACACTGCAATCCATTTGTAATAAAGACTAACGTACCACTTGATTTCCTAATCACTTGCTCTACCTGTTTGGTGACTTTCTATGATTCATGTACAATATTACCCAACTCAAGAGTTATGGGGAGCAGACGGGAAAGTGGAGCTGAGACCACAATCACATCAGCCCCGATCTTATTGAATGGCAGAGCAGGCTCGAGGGCTGAATGGCCGACTGCTGCTACTACCTCTTGTGTAAGTCCTTCTGAATACCAACATTTCCCAGTCTTTCAACTTTAAAGAATATTTTACTCTTCTATTTTTCTGACCACAATGGGTAACTGCATTTTTCCACATTATATTCCATTTGACGTGTGTTCACTCAGCTAACCTGTCTATACCTAACCTGTCTATACCTAACCTGTCTATACCTAACCTGTCTATACCTAACCTTTGCTGATGACACCAAAGTCGGTGGTGTGGTAGACAGTGAGGAAGGGTGTCGTAGTTTGCAGGAAGACTTAGACAGGTTGCAAAGTTGGGCCGAGAGGTGGCGGATGGAGTTTAATGCGGAGAAGTGTGAGGTAATTCACTTTGGTAGGAATAACAGATGTGTTGAGTATAGGGCTAACGGGAGGACTTTGAATAGTGTGGAGGAGCAGAGGGATCTAGGTGTATGTGTGCATAGATCCCTGAAAGTTGGGAATCAAGTAGATAAGGTTGTTAAGAAGGCATATGGTGTCTTGGCGTTTATTGGTAGGGGGATTGAATTTAGGAGTCGTAGCGTTATGTTGCAACTGTACACAACTCTGGTGCGGCCGCACTTGGAGTACTGTGTGCAGTTCTGGTCCCCACATTACAGGAAGGATGTGGAGGCTTTGGAGAGGGTGCAGAGGAGGTTTACCAGGATGTTGCCTGGTATGGAGGGGAGATCCTATGAGGAGAGGCTGAGGGATTTGGGATTGTTTTCGCTGGAAAGGCGGCGGCTAAGAGGGGATCTTATTGAAACATATAAGATGATTAGAGGTTTAGATAGGGTGGATAGTGATAGCCTTTTTCCTCTGATGGAGAAATCCAGCACGAGGGGGCATGGCTTTAAATTGAGGGGGGGTAGTTATAGAACCGATGTCAGGGGTAGGTTCTTTACCCAGAGGGTGGTGAGGGATTGGAATGCCCTGCCAGCATCAGTAGTAAATGCGCCTAGTTTGGGGGCGTTTAAGAGATCCGTAGATAGGTTCATGGACGAAAAGAAATTGGTTTAGGTTGGAGGGTCACAGTTTTTTTTTTTAACTGGTCGGTGCAACATCGTGGGCCGAAGGGCCTGTTCTGCGCTGTAATGTTCTATGTTCTATGTTCTAACCTGTCTATACCTAACCTGTCTATACCTAACCTGTCTATACCTAACCTGTCTATACCTAACCTGTCTATACCTAACCTGTCTATACCCTTCTGCCGTGTCTCTGTATTCTTCTCATAGCTTGCATTCTCACGGAACTTTGTATCATCAGCAAACCTGGATCTATTACACTCTGGCCCCTCACAAAGTTATTAACATCGATTGTAAATAGCTGAGGCTCCAACTTGCTGTACCCCACTAGTTGCAGCCTGTCAATGCTAAAATTTCCCATTTATTCCTACTCTCTGTTTTCTGTCCATTAACCAATCCTCTACCCATGCTAATATATTACTCCCAATCCCAATGATTCCTATTTTTTGTTGCACCTTATCAAATGCTTTTGAAAATCCAAATTCATACATCCCTTATCTATCTGACCAGTTACCTCCTCAAAAAACTCATAACAGATTAGTCAAACATGACTTCCCTTCATAAATTCATGTTGATTCTGCAAAACCACATTGCAAAGTACACTGTCACTACATCAATAATAGATTGTAGCATGTCCCCTACTACTGATGTCAAACTAATGGGGTGGCACAGTGGTTAGCACTGCTGCCTTACAGCGCCAGGTTCCTAGGTTCGATTCCGGCCTTGGGTCACTGTCTGTGAGGAGTTTGCACATTCTCCCCGTGTCTGCGTGAGTTTCCTCTGGATGCTCCTGTTTCCTACCACAGTCCAAAGATGTGCGGGTTAGGTTGATTGGCCAAGCTAAATTGACCCTAGTGTCAGGGGGATTAGTAGGATAAATGTGTGCAGTTGTGGGAATAGGGCCTAGGTGGGATTATGGTTGGTACAGACTCGATGGGTCAAATGGTCTCCTTCTGTACTGTCGGGATTCTATGAACTGGCTCACACGTTCATCCTCTCCCTCAAATATGTGAGTGGACAGAAAGTTGGGAGATGAAATTTAGTCCAAGAGTGTAGAGGAAGGAAATATAAATCAGAGCTGGCAATTGTGTTTATAAATCTGGTATATAGCTGTTGTGAGCCATATCATGTTCAGGACAATTAACCGTGTGTTTATTATTCATTCTCAGCTCCTGTTTATTCTCCATCCCTAATTTTTCTTTATTCATTCGTGGGACATGGGCATCGCTGGCTGGTCAACATTTATTGCCCATCCCTAGTTGCCCTTATTCAGAGGGCAGTTGAGAGTCAACCACATTGCTGTGGCTCTGGAGTCACATATAGGCCAGACCAGGTAAGGACGACAGATTTCCTTCCCTAAAGGACATTGGTGAACCAGATGGGTTTTTCCGATAATTGACAATGGTTTCATCTGTAGATTCTTAATTCCAGATTTTTAAAATTGAATTCAAATTGCACCTCTGCGTGGTGGGGGTTCAAATCTGGGTCTCCAGATCATGAGGAGGCGGACACACTGGGAACGTTTAAGACTTATCTAGATAGCCATATGAATGGAGTGGGAATGGAGGGATACAAAAGAATGGTCTAGTTTGGACCAGGGAGCGGCACGGGCTTGGAGGGCCGAAGGGCCTGTTCCTGTGCTGTATTGTTCTTTGTTTTTTGTTCTGAGTTGCTGGATTAACAGTCTAGCGATAATACCACTAGGCTATCGCCTCCCCTGGGAAGTTGATGGTGGGACTTCTTCTTGAGCTGTTCTTAGGGGGTTTGATATGAACTGAATAGTTTGCTAGGCCACTTCAGTGGGAAATTATGTGGATGGGACTGGAGTCACATAGAGACCTTTACAAAAAAAAGAGTTGGGTTTTGACATCAATCCAATAGCTTCATGGGCACTTTTATTATTATTTCCAAAACTTTCATACCGACTACAGTTTCTAAAACTGCCAATGATGGGATTTGAACTAATCTTCTCTGACTTAATAGTCCAGTAACACAACACAACCAGCAACCTTTGTGATGTCAAAGATGACCTGGTGTCTGGCTGCACTGAGTACAGCTGATCAGTTTAGAATCCAGAACTGACCTCGATACACAAAGGATTAGGTGACTGCTTTTTCACAGTGTGTGGCTGAGGCAGAGACCATGACAGCATTGGAGAGAAAATTGGGTAAATACTTGAAGTAGCAGAAAGGTCAGGACAATGGGAAAGAAGTAAAGCTGTGGGATCATTCTAGGATGGGCTCAATGGGCTGAATGTCCACCTGCTGTGTCACAAACACTCATGGCTCTGTTTCACTGGTGCTAAGAGTTAGGTTATTACAATGACCCAATGTCTTGGCTGAGTGAGAGATAATGAACCAGGATTCTTGCTCCTGGACATGTCCTCTGCCTGGCAGCACCAGTTTATTTGGTAACAAATGCCATTAGCTTTCGGAGCGCTGCTCCTTCGTCAGATGGAGCAGCGTTCCGAAAGCTAATGTTATTTGCTACCAAATAAACCTGTTGGACTTTAACCTGGTGTTGTTAAAACTCTTACTGTGTTTACCCCAGTCCAACGCCGGCATCTCCACATCATGGCAGCACCAATCAGAGAGAAACAGGTTGAGTTGTGATGTTCTCAGGGTTGAATATCTTCAACATAGTTTATAAAGTTCACTGTCCCAAGGAATAGTGGCGACCATCGGTGTCCCTACCTGATACACTTCAATCCTCTGCTCGTTCCGTTTCGCGCTTGTGTTTGGAACACGGAGAGCCCGGAATTCTGCTCGGAACAGGTTGGAAACATTCTTCTCCATAGATGATACATTGAATCGGAAAACCTTTGATGTGATCCCACGGCAAGAACTAACATCATCTGGAAAAACAAATCTACATTGTCACTTCACATCATTGCTTCCAGGCCAGAAAATTGCAACATCACCAATGGGATCAATCCCAGATTGTAAAAACAACAAGAATATTGAGAATTACAGACTGGAATCTAATCGAGGGGTTCGGGGTGGTTTATATATAGAATAACAGATACCCGGGAGTGAGTTACAGACTGGAATCTAATCGAGGGGTTCGGGATGGTTTATATATAGAATAACAGATACCCGGGAGTGAGTTACAGACTGGGATCTAATCAAGGGGTTTGGGGTGGTTTATATACAGAATAACAGTTACCCGGGAGTGAGTTATAGACTGGAATCTAATCGAGGGGTTTGTGTGGTTTATATATAGAATAACAGATACCCGGGAGTGAGTTACAGACTGGAATCTAATCAAGGGGTTTGGGGTGGTTTATATACAGAATAACAGTTACCCGGGAGTGAGTTATAGACTGGAATCTAATCGAGGGGTTTGTGTGGTTTATATATAGAATAACAGATACCCGGGAGTGAGTTACAGACTGGAATCTAATCGAGGGGTTCGGGGTGGTTTATATATAGAATAACAGATACCCGGGAGTGAGTTACAGACTGGAATCTAATCGAGGGGTTCGGGGTGGTTTATATATAGAATAACAGATACTCGGGAGTGAGTTACAGACTGGAATCTAATCAAGGGGTTTGTGTGGTTTATATAAAGAATAGCAGATACCTGGGAATGAGTTACAGACTGGAATCTAATTGAGGGGTACAGGGTGGTTTATATATAGAATAACAGATACCCCGGAGTGAGTTACAGACTGGAATCTAATTGAGGGATTCAGGACGGTTTATATATAGAATAGCAGATACCCAGGAGTGAGATACACACTGGAATCTAATCGAGGGGCTCGGGGTGGTTTATGTATAGAATAACAGATGCCAGGGAGTGAGTTACAGTCTGGAATCTAATCGAGGGGTTCGGGGTGGTTTATAGAACATAGAACATAGAACAGTACAGCACAGAACAGGCACTTCGTCCCACGATGTTGTGCCGAGCTTTATCTGAAACCAAGATCAAGCTATCCCACTCCCTATCATCCTGGTGTGCTCCATGTGCCTATCCAATAACCGCTTAAATGTTCCTAAAGTGTCTGACTCCACTATCACTGCAGGCAGTCCATTCCACACCCCAACCACTCTCTGCGTAAAGAACCTACCTCTGATATCCTTCCTATATCTCCCACCATGAACCCTATAGTTATGCCCCCTTGTAATAGCTCCATCCACCCGAGGAAATAGTCTTTGAACGTTCACTCTATCTATCCCCTTCATCATTTTATAAACCTCTATTAAGTCTCCCCTCAGCCTCCTCCACTCCAGAGAGAACAGCCCTAGCTCCCTCAACCTTTCCTCATAAGACCTACCCTCCAAACCAGGCAGCATCCTGATAAATCTCCTCTGCACTCTCTCCAATGCTTCCACATCCTTCTTATAGTGAGGTGACCAGAACTGCACACAATACTCCAAATGTGGTCTCACCAAGGTCCTGTACAGTTGCAGCATAACCCCACGGCTCTTAAACTCCAACCCCCTGTTAATAAAAGCTAACACACTATAGGCCTTCTTCACAGCTCTATCCACTTGAGTGGCAACCTTTAGAGATCTGTGGATATGGACCCCAAGATCTCTCTGTTCCTCCACAGTCTTCAGAACCCTACCTTTGACCCTGTAATCCACATTTAAATTAGTCCTACCAAAATGAATCACCTCACATTTATCAGGGTTAAACTCCATTTGCCATTTTTCAGCCCAACTTTGCATCCTATCTATGTCTCTTTGCAGCCTACAACAGCCCTCCACCTCATCCACTACTCCACCAATCTTGGTGTCATCAGCAAATTTACTGATCCGCCCTTCAGCCCCCTCCTCTAAGTCATTAATAAAAATCACAAAGAGCAGAGGACCAAGCACTGATCCCTGTGGCACTCCGCTAGCAACCTGCCTCCAGTCCGGAAATTTTCCATCCACCACCACCATCTGTCTTCGATCAGATAGCCAGTTACCTATCCAATCTGCCAACTTTCCCTCTATCCCACACCTCCTTACTTTCATCATAAGCCGACCATGGGGGACCTTATCAAACGCCTTACTAAAATCCATGTATATGACATCAACTGCCCTACCTTCATCAACACACTTAGTTACCTCCTCAAAAAATTCAATCAAATTTGTGAGGCACGACTTGCCCTTCACGAATCCGTGCTGACTATCCCGGATTAATCCGCATCTTTCTAAATGGTCGTAAATCCCATCCCTAAGGACCTTTCCCATCAACTTACCAACCACCGAAGTAAGACTAACCGGTCTATAATTACCAGGGTCATTTCTATTCCCTTTCTTAAACAGAGGAACAACATTCGCCACTCTCCAGTCCTCTGGCACCATCCCCGTGGACAGTGAGGACCCAAAGATCAAAGCCAAAGGCTTTATACCCGGGGGTGAGTTACAGACTGGAATCTAATCGAGGGGTTCGGGGTGGTTTATATATAGAATAACAGATATCCGGGAGTGAGTTACAGACTGGAATCTAATCGAGGGGTTCGGGGTGGTTTATATATAGAATAACAGATACCCGGGAGTGAGTTGCTGACTGGAATCTCATCGAGGGTTTGTCTGGTTTATACTACCTTGAGGGACACCCCTTTATTTTTGGAAACATGACTTTTAAACTTTCAACTGATTATAAATGTTGCCATTTTAACTAAGTGCAAAAATGCAAGGCCTATTCCAAAGTGAAGGTGAGAAACAAACAAAAGACCCTGATGGGAGTATGTAGAGAGAGACATTCCGTATAATCCAGACACCCATCCAAGCTCATAATTGCCAAAGAAACAGACATCAAAAATGTAAAGTACTGGAAACTGAAGCAATGGCTGCCACAGAAAGACTCATCCAAAATCTCTTGGAAATACATAATGGGTGAAGTATTTCAATGTAAGGCTGCCCTGGCACGAGGGAGAGATTGCAAATAATACAGGTTGCGTCAAAACAAGTCTTCAGCAGGGAAAACAAGCTGAACGTTGCTCTCTCCCCCTTTTGGAATAAGTTTGTTTCCTAGTTCAAGAAGCCAACAGAAATCTACCAATGAACTAAGATTTCATAACAATTCCAACATCTTCTATCTCTGACTGCATCCAAGGAACCAGCTACCCTAAATCAGCCACAGTGTTTAATAAGAAATTAAGAACTAGGAGCAGGAGGAGGCCATTTGGCCCCTCAAGCCTGCTCCGCTATTCAATAAGATCTTGGCTGATCTTTTCATGGACTCAGTTCCACTTACCTGCCTGCTCACCGTAACCCTTAATTCCTTTACTGGTCAAAAATCTGTCTATCTTAGCCTTAAAAACATTCAACGAGATAGCCTCAACTGCTTCACTGGGCAGGGAATTCCAGACACTCACAACCCTTTGGGTGAAGAAGCTCCTCTTCAACTCAGTCCTAAATCTGCTCCCCCTTATTTTGAGGCCATACCTCTTAGTTCTAGTTTCACCCGCCAGGGAAAACAATCTCCCTGCTTTTATCTTATCTATTCCCTTCATAATTTTATATGTTTCTATAAGATCTCCCCTCATTCTTCTGAATTCCAATGAGTACAGTGCCAGTCTGCTCAGTCTCTCCTCATAAGCCAACCCTCTCAACTCCAGAGTCAACCTAGTGAATCTCTTCTTCACCCCCTCCAGTGCTAGTATATCCTTTCTCAAGTAAGGAGACCAAAACTGTACACAGTACTCCAGGTGTGGCCTCACCTGCACCTTATACAGCTGCAACATAACCTCGCTGTTTTTAAACTCCATCCCTCTCGCAATGAAGGACAAAATTCCATTTGCCTTCTTAATTACCTGCTACACCTCCAAACCAATTTTTTGTGAGTCATGCAAGAGGACACCCGGGTCCCTCTGCACAGCAGCATGCTGCAATTTTTACCATTTAAATAATAGTCCATTTTGCTGTTATTCCTACCAAAATGGATGACCTCACATTTACCAACATTGTACTCCATCTGCCAGACCCTCGCCCACTCACTTAGACTATCTATATCCCTTTGCAGACTTTCAGCGTCTTCTGCACACTTTGCTCTGCCACCCATCTTAGTGTCATCTGCGAATTTTGACCCACTACACTTGGTCCCCAACTCCAAATCATCTACGTCAATCGTAAATAATTGCGGTCCCAACACTGATCCCTGAGGCACACCACTAGTCACTGATCGCCAACCAGAAAAACACCCATTTATCCCCACTCTTTGTTTTCTGTTCGTTAACCAATTCTCTAAGCCTCAAGAACAATCTAAGGACACTTCACCATTCATTGTTTTACTTATTTTTACTGGACTCTAACTCCCCTCATTTCTGATGGATGTGTGTGTGTGTGTGTGTGCGTGTGTGCGTGCGTGATGGCTGAATGCTCTCTGTTATATTTTTATCATTTTTCTCAGGTGTAGTGGGTCATGAACCTACTCTTTTTTGAGTCAAGAAAACCTTGTTTGATTGGCTCCTCATTGCTCACAGCGAATAAAATGCATTCTGATTTTGAAAAAGAATATCCTCATGATACAAGGAATAACTGAGGAGGTTGGACAGAGAAGAGTCAGTTCATTCCTTCTCACCTGGTCGTAACAGAACTGGGGGTTCATATTCAGATTGTTCCCGCAGACCAACTACACAATTGGGGTGGGGAAAGTAGATTATTCCTTCAAAAGCAATTTAAAAAACTGGAAATTGGATTCTTGGGTGAATATAGTAAAGTGCTGAAGTGTCGACATTCCATGTCAATGCTTTGATAGGACAGGATGAGGTAACCGTCCTTGGAGAAAATAAGAGATGTCGCTCGGCCCTTTGTGGTGGAGTTCCTCCAAAAGTCAGACAAACTGAAATTTTGAAAAGGATGGCGGAACATCCAGTGGTGGAAATTTAGGACACTAAAAAACATAAACTAGAGATAGAGAAATTAAGATTGGAGCAGCAGAAATTGGAACTGGAATTTGAGGAAAGTGAAAGAGAGAAGCAGGAACGGAAGAGAGAATTCCACAAAAGGGAAAGAGAAAAGGGAAAGGAATTTAAAAGATTTCAGAGGAGGGAGGATTCTGCTGTGCCCATTGAAAACGCGACCAGCCAGACATAAGGGCTGAAGTATTCAAGTTTGCCCATTTTGAGTCTGGATGACCTCTCGCCAGAGCTTTTTGCTGCCTCATGGTTCCTTGCACTTTCCTCAGAGAGTAATACGGAGTAAGCCTTGAGAGCTTTTCCTGTCAGCTTACTGTATTAACCAGCATTGGGCTGGCCACTGTAACCATGGTACTAACCTTTGGCAAGAGATAAAGAAGGTGTCCACCTCTTTATCAAACTTAGGGACTGAATGGGCAAACTTGAATACTTCAGCCCTTATGTCTGGGCTGGTTGCGTTTTCAATGGGCACAGCAGAATCCTCCCTCCTCTGAAATCTTTTAAATTCCTTTCCCTTTTCTCGTTCCCTTTTGTGGAATTCTCTCTTCCGTTCCTGCTTCTCTCTTTCACTTTCCTCAAATTCCAGTTCCAATTTCTGCTGCTCCAATCTTAATTTCTCTATCTGTAGTTTATTTTTTTCAGTGTCCTAAATTTCCACCACTGGAAATTTCTCTATCTCTAGTTTATTTTTTTCAGTGTCCTAAATTTCCACCACTGGATGTTCCGCCATCCTTTTCAAAATTTCAGTTTGTCTGACTTTTGGAGGAACTCCACCACTAAGGGCCGAGCGACATCTCTTATTTTCTCCAAGGACGGTTACCTCATCCTGTCCTATCAAAGCATTGACATGGAATGTCGACACTTCAGCACTTTACTATATTCACCCAAGAATCCCATTTCCAGTTTTTTAAATTGCTTTTGAAGGAATAATCTACTTTCCCCACCCCAATTGTGTAGTTGGTCTGCGGGAACAATCTGAATATGAACCCCCAGTTCTGTTACGACCAGGTGAGAAGGAATGAACTGACTCTTCTCTGTCCAACCTCCTCAGTTATTCCTTGTATCATGAGGATATTCCTTTTCAAAATCAGAATGCATGTTATTATCTGTTCTCTCTCCACAGACACTGTCAGACCTGTTGAGATTTTCCAGCATTTTCTGTTGTTGTTGCTAAGGCAGCAAAAAGGGCGATTTTAGCAACAGCGGCAAACCATCAGAAATTCCATACCCTCAGGAAATGACCTGACCAGACATACCTGGAATTTGAACAGCTTAAGCAGTTTGCTTTTGACTGATGAGTATGGGTACTTAGAATTGAGGCCAACTATGAAAAATCTTTATGAAATAATTCTCCTCGAGGAGATCCTTGATAAGAACTCACATCGTGGAACAGAGGATAACAGGGGCAGGCAGGCTGCAAACTGAGCCGATGATTATGAGCTTGTCCACAAAACCTCATCCCAAAGGAACGCCTTCTCTATTCATCCCCAACCAACTGAGAAGCATTGAAGGTGGGAGAGAGAAAGGAAACTCATGGGAGAGAAAGGACAGCTGGAAACACTGGGGACCCTCTTCAGACCGGAAAGGATGGCCTGAGAGGAGAATTGAGGCTCAGAAGCCTGTGTATTCTAACTGCCAGGACATCTCTGTGTAGATTGCTGGAGGTTGCAGGAAAATACAGTGGGATTTGTTGGGACACACAAACCCCAGGGGGAAATTGGGAGTCAGACAGAGAGCATAGCAGAGCCGGCTTTGGCTCTGACTGTGGCTGCAAATCTCTGTAGAGGCACCACTGAGAATGTAGGAGGATAAGAGATGATTTGATCCAAGTTTTCAAAAGACAAAATGGCTCACTTCTGTTCCTATTTCTCTATAATATAATCTATACTCTGTTGTTATAACATGCATATATACAGGAGCGTGATTCCCAGCAACAGTGTACTAATATATAATATACATATATATAAGTAATGCATATGTTATTATATATTACCACAGGAGCATTATACCCAGTGGAGTCACCATCACCTGCAGGTTCTCCTCCAAGGCATGCACCATGTGGACTTTGATCTTCATCGCTGTTCCTTCATGGTCATTCATTCTCTCAACATTAAATGTAATAATGAGGATAATATATAAAAGATAAAGCCACTGATTTATAGTTTTCACAGAATAATGAGTACAGTTGTGGAACTCAATCTGCACAGCAGTGGGAAGAGTTCCAGAATACATTCAATAAAAACCAGAATAAAAGCAGAAGATGCTGTAAAAACTCCGCAGCTCTGGCAGCGTCTGTGAACACAGTAAGAAGTTTAACAACACCAGGTTTAACAACACCAGGTTTAACAACACCAGGTTTAACAACACCAGGTTTAACAACACCAGCATCTGTGAAAACAGAAACTGAGCTCACATCTCAGGTCAATGACTTTTCATCAGAATCTTTGTGAGAAGAGGTGACCGATCTTTGAGGATTCTGACCTTGATTTAGTAACTGGAACTTGAACTATTGAAGAGAATGCTTTCAGCATTTTCCTGATCAGTGCTAACTTCAGGAGGTGGGCGGGAATTCCGATCACGTGTGTTAACTGGAGTTTCTGCCCAGGTTATAGGTTGTGATCATGGGAGTAGGTAATTCAGGATTGTCCTGGGATCCACAGATATTGGAGGTGAGTATTTCAGACAATGCTGTGCACAGAGCAGGAAGATCATTGGGCCATTAAAATAAAGTGGTGAATTAGTTATATAAAAAAGATATGAGGAATAAAGACCATTTGCCTGATAGGCAAGAATCATCCAATCGGGGGCTTCACATGGCCAATGGCAGGAGAGTGGGAGTGGGCTGTTGGAGGTGGGGGGGGTTGTGTTGGAACCTCCGCAAATACATCCAGACTTTGCGATCCTATTCAGAGAGCCTGATCTATGTCACATAATCACTGAGGTTGTGAAAACTACATAGGAATATTATAAATCTTGAATATATGAACACTATGGTCGAGAGCTTCAAGTTTTTAGTTGTCCAGATCACCAACAACCTGTCCTGGTCCCCCCATGCCGACACTATAGTTAAGAAAGCCCACCAATGCCTCTACTTTCTCAGAAGGCTACGGAAATTTGGTATGTCCACAACGACTCTCACCAACTTTTACAGATGCACCATAGAAAGCATTCTTTCTGGTTGTATCACAGCTTGGTATGGCTCCTGCTCCATCCAAGACCACAAGAAACTACAAAGGTTGTGAATGTAGCCCAATCCATCACGCAAACCAGCCTCCCACCCATTGACACCGTCTACATTTCCCACTGCCTCGGAAAAGTAGCCAGCATAATTAAGGACCCCACGCACCCCGGACATTCTCTCTTCCACCTTCTTCCATTAGGAAAAGGGTACAAACGTCTGAGGTCACGTACCAACCAACTCAAGAACAGCTTCTTCCCTGCTGCTGTCAGACTTCTGAATGGACCTACCTCATATTAAGTTGATCTTTCTCTACACCCTAGCTATGACTGTAACACTACATTCTGCACCCTCTCCTTTCCTTCCCTATATACAGTATGCTTTGTCTGTATAGCGCGCAAGAAACAATACTTTTCACTGTATACTAATATATGTGACAATAATAAATCAAATCAAACTTCCCATCAACCTTTTCTGTAACAACTCCTATGTCAACATTGCTAATGGAAAATTCCAATGTAAACTTGTCATGCTGTAGCTCCTCCTCCAATGCGGGTGCTTCAATGCCACCACTTGTGGCAGGGTATAATTACATCCTTATAAGTTGATATAGGGACCAGCACAACCGAGATAATGAGGGGTGTTATAATGAAAATGTAAAAATATGGACAGAATGTAAGATTTTAAATTGGGGATTGATAGCTATCTCTGCACTTCTGGTCCAATTATCCTGCGCCCTCTCTGGGGGGGGGGCAGGGGGAGGTGGGGTGGAGTTGGCAGAATGTGAAGCTGAGATCACAATCAAATCAGCCATCATCTTACTGAACAGCAGAATAGGCTGAGGGGCCGAATGGCCTCCTGCTCCTAATTCATAACTCCACTTGAGGACCATACTTGGACTTCGCTGAGTGCAATGCTACTGGAGATTGACTTGATGTGGAGATGCTGGCATTGGACTGGGGGGGTGGGGGGGTGGTGGGGGCTGAACAGTAAGAAGTCTCACAACACCAGGCTAAAGTCCAACTGGTTTATCTGGAATCACGAGCTTTCAGAGCGCTGCTCCTTCATCAGGTGAGTGGAGAAGTGGGTTCACAAACCCGGCAGATTGACTAGTATTTGAAGTCTGGAAGGAAATGTTGAGGAGAGATTGGTTCAGCTGGGTCTGTATTCACTGGAGGTTAGAAGGATGAGAGGAAATCTAATTGAAATGTATAAAATTCTAACATCTTGGCAGACTAGATGCAGGGAGGATGTTTTCCCTAAAGTTTAAAGTTTATTTATTATTTTCATCATAGACTTACATTAACACTGCAATGAAGTTACTGTGAAAATCCCCTAGTCGCCACACTCGGGCGCCTGTTTGGATACACTGAGGGAGAATTTAGCACGGCCAATGCACCGAATCAGCACGTCTTTTGGACTGTGGGAGGAACCGGAGCACCCAGAGGAAACCCACACAGACACGGGGAGAATGTGCAAACTCCAGATCACCAACAACCTGTCCTGGTCCCCCCATGCCGACACTATAGTTAAGAAAGCCCACCAATGCCTCTACTTTCTCAGAAGGCTCTGGCACTGTGAGGCAGTAGTGCTAACCACTGTGCCACCATGCCACCCTGGCTGGGGCATCTAGAACCAGGGGACACAGTCTCAGGAAAGGGGTAGACTGTTTAGGACTGAAATGAGGAAAAATGTCTTCACTCAAAGGGGGTGAACCTATCGAATTCTCTCCTGCAGAAGGCCATGTTTCAAGAAAGAGACAATTATTTTTCAACTTTAATAGCATCGAGGGGTATGGGAAGAAAGTGGGAATATAGCATTGAGATTGAGGATCAACCATGATCATATTGAATGGTGGAGTAGGCTTGAAGGGCCGAATGACCTACTCCTGCTCCTAGTTTCTGTTTCTCTGTGAAACATGTAAGATCTGGGGTTACGAGCACTGACTCATAGTTCAGCCAAGTTAGCTCCACCTGAGTTACCATTAACAACCTCCTATTGGAGAATTCTAGTCCAATGACAGAGCTGAGCTCAAAGCAATGACAAGAGCCTAACTTATCTCAGTAACGGCAACGTAACTCAGGACAATGATTGCATAGACCATGAACAGGAACCCTGCTCAGGTCCAGCAATAGTCAATGACTCGGCTAAGTGACGGAGCCCTTCTTCCTCAGTCCAGTGAAGGTCAACACTGGTCTAAAGAAACTGACATTGCTTAGGCACTGACCTTAACAGCTTCTTTCCAAATCATGGCCCAGGACAGAATTCCTGCCCCTACTGACCCAAGATACCAAAACTGCCACTACACCAAACACCTGGTCAGAAGGAGTCAATATTTATATTTGCTCTCAGGATGCGATTGACATTGCAAACCCTGTAGCCCCAACTCCCCTGAAAATGGGAAGTGAGACTGGAGTCAGGTGCAAGTCCAGCTGGCAAAGAGTTCAAGGGTGAAGCAAAATAAAGAACCTGTGAGAATTCCACAAAGTGTACACTGAGTACAAAGTGTACACTGAGTACAAAGTGTACACTGCAGCCTGAGAGTTTGCTGTTTATTCTGTTACTGCCCTTGAATGTTTGCTGAATTTGTGCAGGGAGAGGCTAGTGTCAGTGTGTAGAGGTCATGTTCCTGTGTGAATTATGCCCAGTGTCAGTGTCGAGACTCTCGTGTCCACATTCTCCTGCCTGGGGTCAGTGAGCAGGGTATTCCGTGATTGCAGGTAGTCCTGCAATCAGCCTGAGTTTGGCAGGAGTAAAGTTGCACAATGGTTTATAAATAGGATAAAGCAGCTGAACAGAGAAATATCCCGCCTGATTCACATCCCGTCCATTCTGGTGAAATGGCAATTTGCTCCCCCTGCTGGCTGTCAGATTCTGTGCAAGGATTCCAGGTCCTGGAGCTCAGGGCCCTCAGTGTTACAACAGGCACCGAATGACAGCTACAGGAAAGATTACACTCAGTCTGTACGGACACTTGGCTGGCCTTGGAGTTAACATTCAATCTTTCCAAGGGCATGAGGAGCTCCTGGTGAGGGGAACTCTGTTTACAAGAAGCTGACGCTTGGAATTCAATCACACACTGCACACTAGTGGATTTTTACTGTAACTTCATTGCAGTGTTAATGTAAGCCTACTTATGACACTAATCAATAAACTTTTAATTAAAACATTAAATTTAATGGGCAAATCTTCAGGTAAAGAACATATGAGAATTCTCAACATGGGCTTAAATACAGGATCCTCACTGAGACCACAGTTTTAACATTATCTCTTATACTTAACCTTTGCTGTACCTGTCCTGGGAGTGTTTGATGGGGACATTGTAGAGGGAGCTTTACTCTGTATCTAACTGCGTGCTGTACCTGTCCTGGGAGTGTTTGATGGTGAAGTTATCGATAATCTTTAGCATTGAGTATTTTAATATATGTATTAATATTGGTTGATTTCTGACATTAGATAATTCTGTATGTGAACATGTATGAAGGTGGATGTTAATATGGTAACTTGTGTTGTGTGGCCTGTATTTTATCCTGAATTCACATCACTGATTTTCTGATCATTCAGAATGCAGTATGTGGGATCTTGCTGTGCACAATTTTACTTCTGCCTTTCCTGTATTACAGCAGTGACTATATTTAAATATATTTCATTGATTGTGAAGCATTATGGGGCATCCAGAGGTATTGACAGGCGCTATAGAAATGCACATTCTTCCCACGCTATCATTGTATAAGATTAGTCAATGTGCCCACATTGATGGTGGGATCACCTTCTGATTTGTACCCTGCTAGGCCAGGGACCAGGGTTACTCTGTGACCTCTCTGTCCCTGTGCCTATCGCCCGCTGCCTTGCCTTCCCCTGTAAGGGAATAGAAACTTTTCCCTGGTACTGGGGACTGCCCTGCCCCCAGAATATCCATCTAGTGTCCAGCCAGAGGAGGAAATACTGACCACATCGCTACGGAGCAGGGTGAACAGCGCAGGGGGAGGACAGTGTTGGAGGGGATTACTGGAACAGAGTGTCACTGGCCAGGAGATGTCACAGACCCATCCAGCTCTGAGTGCGCAGGTGAGGACTGCTGTGTGAGGGGGTGTTACCTGATGGATTAGGTCTAAATCAGAATGAATTTAGTGAATCTCAGTCAGAGTTTGCTGAGTGTGGGATCCAGCCGCTCACCCCATCTCATTGTGGAGGTTTTTTTGCCGTTGCTCCCTCACTTTTGTGAGCGAATGTGTTGATTAGTTTAGCGTGGAGGATTTCTGTCTGTCTGTCTGTCTGGGTCACACTTACTGTCCACGGCCGGGCCCTGGATCATATCAAACTTGTACACCTCCTTGGCATAGTACTCGAAGTCGGTGTTGTGAGTAATGCAGCTTTGCTCCCGGTCTGTGCGCAGCTCCTGCAGTAACTCGCGTGTGCTGTTGTACATGGCTAGTACCTGGACTGGGACCTCAGCGGGACTCGCTTCCTCGGGAGGGCTGGTGAGGCGCAGCTTGCTGAGGATCTGACCCCTGATGGCTTCCACTCGTTTCCTCTTAATGTGTTCCGTATCCAGAGTGGTGCAGGTGGAAAGAGACCAAGTCATAGCCAGTAGATCCAAGGCAGCCAGGGCAAACAGCAACCTCTGTGTACACATTGTTCCCGGGAATCCAATCCCAGTGCCGAGCTGCCCTTGTACTGATCCCGCCTGCACTCGCCGCAAACTTCCAATCAACTTTTATGGCAAAACTTCCTCGCTGCTCAGTGTTGCTGGCGGAATCCGCTTTGTTCTCGGTTCCCTTTCCTCTCGCGTTTTAAAGCCAGGATACAGACCCCCCCTCCTCGATGTCCCGATATCACTCTGATCCCTCTCTCACTCTCACTGTCTGGGTCTCTGCTCCCGGCTTTTTATATCCTGGCTCGGTGACGTTCAGAGAGGGCTGGATCATTCGGGGCTGACCCCGATCACAGCGTCATCTTCTAGCAGCACCGGGACTTGACACAGATTGAAAGACACAGAGAAAACTAATCACACAAAACTCACACAGTGACATTCAGAGACACTAAAATACAGGAGGATTGCAGACATTCCCTCCCATTTCGCACATTCCTGCTCTCACCCACCCCCTCCCAGAATCAGGACAGAGCCCCCTTTCATCCACCCCCACCAGCCTCCACACTCAACACATCATTCCACTCTCACGAAAACATCCTCAACTCCCTCCACTTTCAGCGTTCTGGAATATTTTTGCTGAGAGTAAGGTGTCCTCCCTCTCCCCTACCTCGGCAGTAAGAAGCCTCAACATCAGGTTAAAGTCCAACAGGTTTAATTGGAATCATGAGCTTTTGGAGCGCTGCTCCTTCTTCAGGTGAGACTCCCCTGCCTGCAATAGCAGGTTGTAGCTATTTCTGTGCTGGGGCAATCCCAGACATTGAACTGGACCTGCCATATAAATACTGTGACAAGAGCAGGTCAGAGGCTGGGAATCCTGTGGAGTGTAACTCATCTCCCAACTCCATAAAGCTCAAGTCAGGAGTGTAATGGAATACTCTCCGCTTCCCTGGATGAGTGCAGTTTCAACAACACTCAAGAAGCTCAAGGCCATCCAGAACAAAGCAGCCCCGCTTGATTGGCACCCCATTAGAACAGAGATGAGGAGAAATTTCTTCAGCCAGAGAGTGGTGGGTCTGTGGAATTCATTGCCACAGAGGGCTGTGGAGGCCGAGACGTTGAGCGTCTTCAAGACAGAAATTGATAAATTCTTGATTTCTCGAGGAATTAAGGGCTATGGGGAGAGAGCGGGTAAATGGAGTTGAAATCAACCATGATTGAATGGTGGAGTGGACTCGATGGGCCGAATGGCCTTACTTCCGCTCCTATGTCTTATGGTCTTATCTACAAACATTCACTCCTTCCACTGCCAACACTCAGTGGCAGCCCTGTGTACCATCTACAAGCTGTACTGCAGGAACTCACCAAGGTTTCTTAGGCAGCACCTTCCAAATCCATGACCACTACCATCTAGAAGGGCAAGGGCAGCAGTCTCTTGGGAACACCACCACCTGAAGGTTCCTCTGCAAGTCACTCATTATCCTGACTTGGAAATATATTGCCATTCCTTCACTGTCACTGGGTCAAACAGCATTGTGGGTGCACCTACACCACACGGACTGCAGCTGTTCAAGAAGGAGTTCAACACCACCTTCTCAAGGGCAGTTAGGGATGGGCAATAAATGCTGGCGATGATGCTCATCTCCAATGACAGACATGGGCCCTCCAGCTTGGAGTGCCCACCCATCCTCCTCATTGGACAGGGAGCCTCTGACCACTAATTGGTCAACTGAGCACAAATCAATGTTGGCTACTGTTCCCGGCATGGTGCAGGTCTGGGAGACACATTTGACCCTGACATCAGGGTCCTGAGAGCTATAACAGAAAAATCTGCCTCTGTTCTTTCTCCACAGATACTGCCAGATCTGCTGAATATTTCTAGCATTTTTTTGTTTTCATTTCACATTTCGAAATTAAATTGATTTAATTTATGTTAAAGTTCAAATGTAATGAGTGGGGGAACCAGAGAGCGCAAAGCAAAGACATTTATCGAGACAGAAAGAGAAATAGACAAACGGTACAAGAGAGAAATCTAGGACATATGAAGATATGAATGAGGAGCAGGAGTAGGCCACTCAGCCCCTCGATCCTGCTACACCATTCAATAACATGGCTGATCTGATTTACTCTGCTCTGAACAAATCATACAGACTCAAAACATTAACTGTTTCTTTCTCCGCAGATGCTGCCAGATCTGCCAAATATTTCCAGTATTTTCTAATTTTTATTTCAAATTTCCAGCATCTGCAGTATTTTGCTTTTATTGTGGCTGACCTGATTGTGCCCACAGTCTCAATTTCCTTCCAACCCCCGACACTCTGATCCACTTGTCCATTAAGAATCTGTCTGATTCAGCCTTCAAAATATACATTGATCCTACCCTGAAGAAGTACTGTTCTTCTGTCTGACAGGATTTCCATATTCTCCCCCCCCCCCCTCCATCCATCTTCACTGCTTTCCATTTCTCTCTTAGTGTTGGATAAGGTATTTAGAACATAGAACATAGAACAGTACAGCACAGAACAGGCCCTTCGGCCCACGATGTTGTGCCGAGCTTTATCTGAAACCAAGATCAAGCTATCCCACTCCCTATCATCCTGGTGTGCTCCATGTGCCTATCCAATAACCGCTTAAATGTTTCTAAAGTGTCTGACTCCACTATCACTGCAGGCAGTCCATTCCACACCCCAACCACTCTCTGCGTAAAGAACCTACCTCTGATATCCGTCCTGTATCTCCCACCACGAACCCTATAGTTATGCCCCCTTGTAATAGCTCCATCCACCCGAGGAAATAGTCTTTGAACGTTCACTCTATCTATCCCCTTCATCATTTTATACACCTCTATTAAGTCTCCCCTCAGCCTCCTCCGCTCCAGAGAGAACAGCCCTAGCTCCCTCAACCTTTCCTCATATGACCTACCCTCCAAACCAGGCAGCATCCTGGTAAATCTCCTCTGCACTCTTTCCAGCGCTTCCACATCCTTCTTTTGTGAGGTGACCAGAACTGCACACAATATTCCAAATGTGGTCTCACCAAGGTCCTGTACAGTTGCAGCATAACCCCACGGCTCTTAAACTCCAACCCCCTGTTAATAAAAGCTAACACACTATAGGCCTTCTTCACAGCTCTATCCACTTGACTGGCAACCTTTAGAGATCTGTGGATATGGACCCCAAGATCTCTCTGTTCCTCCACAGTCTTCAGAACCCTACCTTTGACCCTGTAATCCACATTTAAATTTGTCCTACCAAAATGAATCACCTCACATTTATCAGGGTTAAACTCCATTTGCCATTTTTCAGCCCAGCTTTGCATCCTATCTATATCTCTTTGCAGCCTACAACAGCCCTCCACCTCATCCACTACTCCACCAATCTTGGTGTCATCAGCAAATTTACTGATCCACCCTTCAGCCCCCTCCTCTAAGTCATTAATAAAAATCACAAAGAGCAGAGGACCAAGCACTGATCCCTGCGGCACACCGCTAGCAACCTGCCTCCAATCCGAAAATTTTCCATCCACCACCACCCTCTGTCTTCAGTCAGACAGCCAGTTACCTATCCAATCGGCCAACTTTCCCTCTATCCCACACCTCCTCACATTTACCAAGACTCGCTTCCACAGCCACATCTCCTTCCTCAGTGACTGTCTTTGTCTCCGACTTACCCCATGTGGATTTCAACTCAAATTCCACCCCACATGTAACCTCCAGGATTACAGGTACCTCCAGGATATACGAGACTCTTCGAACTGCTGTTCTCGCTGCATCCTGAAAGCCACACTCAGTGCCCTGCGCCGCCAGATGAAGACACTCGACATCTCTCTCCAGCAACACCGTCTTACTCTCTCTCAAAGCTGTCCCTGTCCCCAGTTTCATTTCATCCTCCGCATCATTCGACGTCTTAACAAGTTTTCCCTGGTTTCTATGGCTGTGACTCATCTTTCATTCCCTCACCCTCCAGTATAAATATCTCCCACTTTCTATGCCTTTTAGCTTTGACGAAAGGTCATCTGGACTCTGAACGTCAGCTCTTTTCTCTCCTTACAGATGCTGCCAGACCAGCTGAGATTTTCCAGCATTTTCTCTTTTGGATACATTGATCCAGTCTCCACCACTCTCCAGGGAAGAGAATCCCACAGACTAACAACCCTCTGGGAGAAACATTTTCTCCTCGTCGCTGTCTTAAATCAGAGAACACAGTAAGAAGTCTCACAACACCAGGTTAAAGTCCAACAGGTTTATTTGGTAGCAAAAGCCACTAGCTTTCAGAACAGGCTGTCCCTTCGTCAGGTGGGTGGGAGTTCTGATTACAAACAGGGCACAAAGACACAAACTCAATTTACATGAATAATGATTGGAATGTGAGTCTTTACAGCTAATCAAGCCATAAAGGTACAGACAATGTGAGTGGAGGGAGCATTAAGCACAGGTTAAAGAGATGTGTATTGTCTCCAGGCAGGACAGCCAGTGAGACTTTGCACATCAGGCAGGTTGTGAGGGTTACAGATAGTGTGACATGAACCCAATATCCCGGTTGAGGCCGTCCTCATGTGTGCGGAACCTGGCTATCAGTCTCTGCTCAGCGACTCTGCACTGTCGTGAAGGCCGCCTTGGAGAAGCTTACCCGGAGTCATCCTTTCCTGCAGCGTAACAGGTAGACAACGTTGACCAAGTTGTACCTGGTGGATGGTGTTCACATGTGAGATGATGGCATCCGTGTCGATGATCCGGCACGTCTTGCAGAGGTTGCAGTGGCAGGGTTGTGTGGTGCCGTGGTCACTGTTCTCCTGAAGGCTGGGTAGTTTGCTGCGGACAATGGTCTGTTTGAAGTTGTGCGGTTGTTTGAAAGCAAGAAGTGGGGGTGTGGGGACATATTCTTGCAACTCGGCCAACGTTGTCTACCTGTTACGCTGCAGGAAAGGATGTCCCGAGGCATGGTACATTGGGGAAATCATGCAGATGCTACGACAATGGATGAATGAACACCGCTCGACAATCACCAGGCAAGACTATTCTCTTCCTGTTGGGGAGCACTTCAGCGGTCACAGGCTTTCAGCCTCTGATCTCCGGGTAAGCGTTCTCCAAGGCGGCCTTCACGACACACGACAGCGCAGAGTTGCTGAACAGAGACTGATAGCCAGGTTCCGCACACATGAGGACGGCCTCAACCGGGATATTGGGTTCATGTCACACTATCTGTAACTCCCACAACCTGCCTGGATGTGCAAAATCTCACTAGCTGTCCTGCCTGGAGACAATACACATCTCTTTAACCTGTGCTAATGCTCCCTCCACTCACATTGTCTGTATCTTGAAGACTTGATTAGCTGTAAAGACTCACATTCCAATCATTATTCATGTAAATTGAGTTTGTGTCTTTGTGCCCTGTTTGTAATTAGAACTCCCACCCACCTGACGAAGGGACAGCCTGTTCCGAAAGCTAGTGGCTTTTGCCACCAAATAAACCTGTTGGACTTTAACCTGGTGTTGTGAGACTTCTTACTGTGTTTACCCCAGTCCAATGCTGGCATCTCCACTACATGACTTAAATCGGAGACCCCTTATTCCTAAACTGTGTCCCCGACCACTCAGGAACACTGACCAATCCCTGTCCAGTGTCCAGGAGCACTGACCAATCCCAGTCCAGCGTGGAGGAACACTGACCAATCACAATTCAGTGTCCAGGAATTTGTTATTGAGCTCCAAGCAGCAGAAAGGTAGATGCTGCCCTCAGGTGGAAAACAGGAGGAAAAACAGAGATACCAGCCTCTCCAGCAAACAGACCCCACTTTCAAATCAACGTGGGATTGAAATTTCATGTGATCTCAGGGATTATCCACAGCCCATAGAAACATACAAAATCGGAGCAGGAGTAGACCATTCGGCCCCTCGAACCTGCTCCACCAGTCCCATGGCAGATGCTCTATCTCAATACCATAATCCTGCTCCCTCCTCATACCCATTGACACCTTTAGCATCCAGAAATCTCTTTCCATCTTAAATATATTCAGTGATTTAGTCTCCAGCTTCTGTGGTGGAGAATTCCACAGATTCACTACTCTATGGGCCCTATTTTACATCCGAATCCGAGCAGATCGTGGCTTTACCGACACCCAATTCGGGCACGGGTCCGGTCCGCGCCCGAATTGGGCAGACCGACGATTTAAATGCATTAGCTTGCATTTAAATTGACTTAATGAACCGCGCGCCCAACTCTACCGCCAAATCCCACTTTACCGTCTTCTGGTCCATTCCGGATCCGTGCTGTAAGCGACCTGCAGAATAAAAATCCAACGCGGATTTCGATTCTGCAGGGGAACCTCTGAAGCCCATATATTTCAAAATATGGATGGGGGGATATATATTTTGAAATATTTTCTCAAATTTTTGACTGTCAGGTTTTTAGTTCCTGCGATTATAATTTTGACATTATCTTCCAAAGGGAATTCATCTAATTCTGTGCAATGTTCAGATGAAAACAAGATGAATGTTGGACCCTTGGAGGACGAGAGGGGGGAGTTAATAGTGGGAAATGAGGATATGGCTGAGTCTTTAAATAAGTTTTTTGTGTCAGTCTTCACGGTGGAGGACACAAATAGTTTGCCAAATATTAACGATAGAGGGTTGGCAGCAGGAGAAATACTTAATACAATTAATGTTACCAGAGAGGCAGTGCTGGGTAGACTAATGGGACTGAAGGTGGACAAGTCCCCGGGTCCGGATGGAATGCATCCCAGGGTATTGAAAGAAATGTCAGAGGTAATAGTGGATGCGTTAGTGATTATTTATCAAAACTCGTTGCATTCTGGGGTAGTGCCGGTTGATTGGAAAACGGCTAATGTTACGCCGCTGTTTAAAAAAGGAAGGAGACAAAAGGCGGGTAACTATAGGCCGGTCAGCTTAACGTCTGTAGTAGGGAAAATGCTGGAATCCATTATTAAAGAGGAGATAGCAGGGCATCTGGATAGAAATGGTTCGATCAATCAGACACAGCATGGATTCATGAGGGGAAAGTCGTGCTTGACGAACATGTTGGATTTTTATGAAGATGTGACTAGGGCGGTTGATGGAGGAGAACCGGTGGATGCGGTGTTTTTGGATTTCCAAAAGGCGTTTGATAAGGTGCCCCATAAAAGGCTGCTGAAGAAGATTAGGGCATACGGAGTTGGGGGTAGTGTGTTAAAGTGGATTGGGGACTGGCTATCCGACAGGAAGCAAAGAGTCGGAATAAATGGGTGTTTTTCCGGTTGGAGGAAGGTAACTAGTGGCGTGCCGCAGGGATCGGTACTCGGGCCGCAACTGTTTACCATTTATATAGATGATCTGGAGGAGGGGACGGAGTGTAGGGTAACGAAGTTTGCAGACGACACAAAGATAAGTGGAAAAGTGAATCGTGTGGAGGACGGAGAAGATCTGCAGAGAGGTTTGGACAGGCTGAGTGAGTGGGCGAGGATATGGCAAATGGAGTATAACGTTGATAAATGCGAGGTTATACACTTTGGAGGAAATAATAACAAATGGGATTACTATCTCAATGGAAACAAATTAAAACATGCTACCGTGCAAAGGGACCTGGGGGTCCTTGTGCATGAGACGCAAAAGCCCAGTCTGCAGGTACAACAGGTGATCAAGAAGGCAAATGGGATGTTGGCCTATATTGCGAGGGGGATAGAATATAAAAGCAGGGATGTCTTGATGCACCTGTACAGGGCATTGGTGAGGCCGCAGCTGGAATACTGTGTGCAGTATTGGTCCCCTTATATGAGGAAGGATATATTGGCATTGGAGGGAGTGCAGAGAAGGTTCACCAGGTTGATACCGGAGATGAGGGGTTTGGATTATGAGGAGAGGCTGAGGAGATTGGGTTTGTACTCGTTAGAGTTTAGAAGGATGAGGGGGGATCTTATGGAGACTTATAAGATAATGCGGGGGCTGGATAGGGTGGAGGCGGAGAGATTCTTTCCACTTAGTAAGGAAGTTAAAACTAGAGGACACAGCCTAAAAATAAAGGGGGGTCGGTTTAAGACAGAGTTGAGGAGGAACTTCTTCTCCCAGAGGGTGGTGAATCTCTGGAATTCTCTGCCCATTGAGGTGGTGGAGGCTACCTCGCTGAATATGTTTAAAGCGCGGATGGATGGATTCCTGATCGGTAAGGGAATTAAGGGTTATGGGGATCAGGCGGGTAAGTGGTACTGATCCACGTCAGATCAGCCATGATCTTATTGAATGGTGGGGCAGGCTCGAGGGGCTAGATGGCCTACTCCTGCTCCTATTTCTTATGTTCTTATGAAAGAAAGGATCCAAGGCTGCTCCAGAGGCAGATTAGCTGCACCCAGCGTTGCCCATGCAAATCACATTCATAAGTAGGGGCACATCTGCCATGGAATGTGAGAGAAGAGTTGCCAATACAAACTTCTTTTCACTATGGTTGATTTCCCAGATTTAGTAATCTCCTTGAATCTTATTTCCAACCAAGTTCCACCACGGGGACAATTCTTCCAAGTTCACCACATGACTCTGAACATTTGAGCACCTGGCTCATTGCTACAGGGACATCAACAATCCAGTTACAGATCACAAATGTATTATACAGGTCACTAATTGCTCATTAGGACACTGTAGTTTAATTACCTTTCCCATAAATAATTAGGCAGCACAAAGAAGATGCTACATTATTTTCAGTTTGCAAGATTCTCCCACGTCCATCCTCCCCCCGCCCCCCCCCCCCCGCCCCCCCGTCAGAGGGTCAGTACTGAGGGAGTGCCGCACTGTCAGAGGGTCAGTACTGAGGGAGTGCCGCACTGTCAGAGGGACAGTACTGGGGGAGTGCTGCACTGTCAGAGGGTCAGTGCTGAGGGAGTGCCGCACTGTCAGAGGGTCAGTACTGAGGGAGTGCTGCACTGTCAGAGGGTCAATACTGATGGAGCACTGCACTGTCAGAGGGTCAGTGCTGAGGGAGTGCTGCACTGTCAGAGGGTCAGTACTGAGGGAGTGCCGCACTGTCAGAGGGTCAGTACTGAGGGAGCACTGCACTGTCAGAGGGTCAGTGCTGAGGGAGTGCCGCACTGTCAGAGGGTCAGTGCTGAGGGAGTGCCGCACTGTCTGAGGGTCAGTACTGAGGGAGTGCCGCACTGCCAGAGGGTCAGTACTGAGGGAGTGCCGCACTGTCAGAGGGTCAGTACTGAGGGAGTGCCGCACTGTCAGAGGGTCAGTACTGGGGGAGTGCTGCACTGTCAGAGGGTCAGTACTGGGGGAGTGCTGCACTGTCAGAGGGTCAGTGCTGAGGGAGTGCCGCACTGTCAGAGGGTCAGTTTTGGGGGAGTGCTGCACTGTCAGAGGGTCAGTGCTGAGGGAGTGCCGCACTGCCAGAGGGTCTGTACTGGGGGAGTGCTGCACTGGCAGAGGGTCAGTGCTGAGGGAGTGCCGCACTGTGAGAGGGTCAGTACTGAGGGAGTGCCGCACTGTCAGAGGGTCAGTACTGAGGGAGTGCCGCACTGTCAGAGGGTCAGTGCTGAGGGAGTGCCGCACTGTCAGAGGGTCAGTGCTGAGGGAGTGCCGCACTGTCAGAGGGTCAGTGCTGAGGGAGTGCCGCACTGTCAGAGGGTCAGTGCTGAGGGAGTGCCGCACTGTCAGAGGGTCAGTGCTGAGGGAGTGCCGCACTGTCAGAGGGACAGTACTGAGGGAGTGCGGCACTGTCAGAGGGTCAGTACTGAGGGAGTGCCGCACTGTCAGAGGGTCAGTGCTGAGGGAGTGCCGCACTGTCAGAGGGTCAGTGCTGAGGGAGTGCAGCACTGTCAGAGGGTCAGTACTGAGGGAGTGCCGCACTGTCAGAGGGTCAATGCTGAGGGAGTGCAGCACTGTCAGAGGGTCAGTGCTGAGGGAGTGCCGCACTGTCAGAGGGTCAGTGCTGAGGGAATGCCGCACTGTCAGAGGGTCAGTACTGAGGGAGTGCCGCACTGTCAGAGGGTCAGTGCTGAGGGAATGCCGCACTGTCAGAGGGTCAGTGCTGAGGGAGTGCCGCACTGTCAGAGGGTCAGTACTGAGGGAGTGCCGCACTGTCAGAGGGTCAGTGCTGAGGGAATGCCGCACTGTCAGAGGGTCAGTACTGAGGGAGTGCCGCACTGTCAGAGGGTCAGTACTGAGGGAGTGCCGCACTGTCAGAGGGTCAGTGCTGAGGGAATGCCGCACTGTCAGAGGGTCAATACTGTGGGAGTGCCGCACTGTCAGAGGGTCAGTGCTGAGGGAGTGCCGCACTGTCAGAGGGTCAGTGTTGTGTCTCGGTTGCTAGGGGTGACGGGCCGCTGGCGGCTGCGCAGTGGGAGCGGGAAAGATGGAGAATGTTCTGGAGGAAAATCCGCGGGTGAGAAACCGGCCCCGGGAGAGAGAGAGAGACCCGGGACAGGGGAGCGGGGTCCGGGGGAGAGAGACCCGTCCCAGGGACCGGGCCCGGGACCGAGAGAGACCCGGGACAGGGGAGCGGGGTCCGGGGGAGGAGAGGGGCTCAACTCCGGGACAGCGGCCCGGACCGGGGAGAAGGGGGGGGGGGGGCTGCGGAGACTGGGAGTGACCGTTCGGCCCCACTGTTTATACTGGCGCCGCCGGGAGTCCTCGAGCCTCACTAACCTCTGAACCCTGGGACCTGCATTCACCTAGCGCCTGGATCATCATAACCCCCCAGCAGCAAAGCTGAGAGTGAGATAACCGGGCAGCGGCCTGTGTGTCAGAGAGGGGCAGGGGGGCAGTTCCAGACCGGGACCCCCAGCAACTACACACCAGTGCTGCAAACTGGCAATGCTGGAGAGGCTGGAGTCACAGGGATCTGAGAGAACCCCAGGGTCTGGGAGAGATGTTCAGGATAGAGGAGGGTGAGGGCGATGGGGGGGATTGGAAACCAGGGACAGAGAACAGGAAAGTCCAATGAGTACAACGGTGGCAGCGGAATGAGACTCAGTGTGAGTGGAAGCACAGGCAGCAGAATTTAAGGATAACATCAAGTGTATGAAGGGTAAAACACGGGCGGCATGGTGGCACAGTGGTTAGCACTGCTGCTTCAGAGCACCAGCGACTCGGGTTCGATTCCCGGCTTGGCTCACTGTGTGGAGTTTGCATGTTCTCCCCGTGTCTGCGTGTGTTTCCTCCGGGTGCTCCAGTTTCAAAGAACAATACAGCACAGGAACAGGCCCTTCGGCCCTCCCAGCCTGCGCTGCTCATGTACCCACTAGACCATTCTTTTGTGTCCCTCTATTCCCAGTCTGTTCATGTGTTTCATAGAACATTGAACATAGAAAAGCTACAGCACAAACAGGCCCTTCGGCCCACAAGTTGCGCTGAACAATTTCCTTACCTTCTAGGCTCATCTATAACCCTCTATCTTACTAACCTCCATGAACCTATCCAACAGTCTCTTAAAAGACTCAATCGAATCCGCTTCCACCACCACTACCGGCAGCCGATTCCACGCACCCACCACCCTCTGAGTGAAAAACCTACCCCTATACCCACTCCCCAGCACCCTAAACCTGTGGCCTCTCGTGACAACCATTTCAGCCCTGGGTAAAAGCCTCTGAGAATCCACTCTATCAATACCTCTCAACATCTTATACACCTCTATCAGGTCACCTCTCATCCTTTGCCTCTCCAAGGAGAATAGACCTAGCTCTCTCAACCTAACCTCATAAGGCATACCACTTAATCCCGGCAACATCCTCGTAAATCTTCTCTGCACCCGTTCTATGGCTTCCACGTCCTTTCTGTAATGAGGCGACCAGAACTGGGCACAGTACTCCAGGTGGGGTCAGACCAGCGTCCTATACAGCTGCAGCATTATCTCCCGATTTCTAAACTCAATTCCTCTATTGATGAATGGTTGCGGGGTGGGAATCAAAATATGGTGACTGGGAGAGAGGAGGTTAGAGTAAAAATAAGAGGAGCTGGTCGGCAGTGTGAGAGGGAGGATAGGCAGGTGAAGGGGAGCTCTCAGACCGAAGGGTTGAGGTGTGTTTATTTTAACGCAAGGAGTATAGTGAACAAAATGGATGAGCTTAGAGCGTGGATCACTACTTGGAAGTGTGATGTGGTGGCCATTACAGAGACTTGGTTATCTCAGGGACAGGACTGGATACTTCAAGTGCCGGGTTTCAGATGTTTCAGAAGGGACAGGGAAGGAGGCAAAAGAGATGGGGGAGTGGCACTGTTGATCAGGGATAGTGTCACAGCAGTAGAAAAGATGGATGCCATGGAAGGATTGTCTACGGAATCTCTGTGGGTGGAGGTTAGGAACAGGAAGGGGTCAATAACTTTACTGGGTGTTTTCTATAGGCCACCCAATAGTAGCAGAGATGTGGAGGAGCAGATTGGGAAGCAGATTCTGGAGAGATGTGATAATAACAGAGTGGTCGTGATGGGAGATTTTAATTTCCCAAATATCGATTGGAATATCCCTTGGGTAAGGGGTTTAGATGGAGAGGAGTTTGTTAGGTGTGTTCAGGAGAGCTCCCTGACACAGTATGTGGATAAGCCTACAAGAGGAGAGGCTGTGCTTGATTTAATATTAGGGAATGAACCTGGGCAGGTGTCAGATCTATCAGTGGGAGAGCATTTTGGGGATAGTGATCATAACTCTATCTCCTTTACATTAGCATTGAAGAGAGATAGGATCAGCCGAGCTAGGAAAGTGTTTATCTGGAGTAAGGGCAACTATGATGCTATTAGGCAGGAAATTAGAGGCATAAACTGGAAGGAGGTTTTCTCAGGGAAATGTACGGAAGAAATGTGGCAAATTTTCAAGGAAAATTTGTCAGGAGCTCTGCACGGTAATGTTCCGGTGCGACAGGGGAGTTATGGGTGGGTTACAGGAACCGTGGTGCATGAAAGCTGTAACGGATTTAGTCAGGAAGAAAAGAAAAGCCTACAAAAGGTTCAGGGTGCTAGGTAATGTTAGAAATCTAGAAGAGTATACGACTTAGTAGGAAGGAACTAAAGAGGGAAATTAGAAGAGCCAGGAGGGGACATGAGAAGGCCTTGGCAGACAGGATAAAGAAAAACCCCAAGGCATTCTACAAGTATGTGAAGAGCAAGAGGATAAGATGTGAAGGAGTAGGACCTATCAAATGTGACGGTGGGAAAGTCTGTATTGAACCGGTTGAAATAGCAGAGGTACTCAATGAATACTTTGCTTCAGTATTCACAGTGGAAAAGGATCTTGGTAGTTGCAGTGCAGACTTGCAGTGGACTGAGAAGATTGAGCATGTGGGCATTAGGAAAGAGGATTTGTTGGAGCTGTTGAAAAGCATCAAGTTAGATAAATCGCCGGGACAGAATGGGATGTACCCCAGGTTACTGTGGGAGGCGAGGGAAGAGATTGCTGATCCTCTGGCGATGATCTTTGCATCATCAATGGAGACGGGAGAGGTTCCGGAGGATTGGAGAATGGCGGATGTGGTTCCGTTATTCAAGAAAGGGAGAAGAGATAGCCCAGGAAATTATAGACCGGTAAGTCTAACCTCAGTGGTAGGTAAGTTGATGGAGAAGATCCTGAGAGGCAGGATTTATGAACATTTGGAAAGGAATAGTATGATCAGAAGTAGCCAGCACGGCTTTGTCCGAGGCAGATCATGCCTTACGAGTCTGATTGAGTTTTTTGAAGATGTGACTAGACACTTAGACGGGGGAAGAGCGGTAGATGTGGTTTATATGGATTTCAGTAAGGCAAAGAGTGGTTGTAGATGGGTCTTTTTCAGAGTGGAGGTCAGTCACCAGTGGGGTGCCCCAGGGATCTGGGGCCCCAGGGATCAGGGACCCTTGCTCTTTGTGATTTTTATAAATGACCTGGATGAGGAAGTGGAAGGATAGGTTGGCAAGTTTGCTGATGACACAAAGGTTGGAGGTGTTGTGGACAGTGTAGAGGGATGTCAGCAGTTGCAACGAGACATTGATAGGATGCAAGACTGGGCGGAGAAGTGGCAGATGGACTTCAACCCAGATAAGTGTGTGGTGGTTCATTTTGGCAGGCCGAATAGGATGGAAGAATATAATATTAAAGGTAAGACGCTTGGCAGTGTGGAAGAACAGAGGGATCTTGGGGTCCGGGTTCATAGGACGCTCAAAGCGGCGTCGCAGGTAGAGGCTGTGGTTAAGAAGGCGTATGGATTTCCTCCCACAGTCCAGAAATGTGTGGGTTCGGTGGATTGGCCATACTAAATTGCCCCTTAGTGTCAGGGGGACTAGCTAGGGTAAATGCATGGGGCTATGTGGATAGGGCCTGGGTGGGATTGTGGGTGGTGCAGACTCAATGGGTCGAATGGCCACCTTCTACACTGTAGGATTCTATGAACAGTCAGGCATTCATTGGGGTAATAAAGTCTAGAGGTGGCAGTAATCCATAGAATACAGTGCAGAAGAGGCCATTCAGCCATCAAGTCTGCACCAACCCCTCGAAAGAGCACTCTACCTAGGCTCTCTTCCCCCACCCTAACCCTGTAACCCCACACATTGATCATGGCCAAACCACTAGCCATCATATCTTTGATGTGGAGTTGCTGGGGTTGGACTGGGGTGTGCACAGTAAGTAGTCTCACAACACCAAGTTAAAGTCCAATAGGTTTATTTGGTAGCACGAGCTTTTGCAGCGTTGCCCCTTCATCAGGTGAGTGAAGAGTTCAGTTCACAAACAGGGCATATATAGACACAAACGCAATTACAAGATAATGGTTGGAATGCGAGTCTTAACAGGTAATCATGTTTTTACAGATGCAGACAATATGAGTGGAGAGAGGGTTAAGCACAGGTTAAAGAGGTGTGAACTGTCTCCAGTCACTAACTGTCCTGGCTGGAGACAATTCACACCTCTTTAACCTGTGCTTAACCCTCAGGGTGCTGTGAGAATACTTACTGATCATATCTTTGGACTGTGGGAGGAAATGGGAGCACCCGGAGGAAACCCACACAGACACGGGTGAACATGCAAACCCCACACAGACAGCCACCCACAGCCAGAATCAAACCTGGGTCCCTGGCGTTGTGAGGCAGCAGTGCTAACCGCTGTGCCACCCTTTTCCTCAATTTTTCCATTATTTCCTCATTCTCAAGTCCCTCTCCAACTCTCTCAACATTATTTAAGGATTCGGCAACCAAGATCATTTCACGTTAAATATTCCAGAATCAAACAGCTCTCTTGGGTGAAAATGTATCTCCTCAGCCACAGAATATCCACAGTGCAGGAATAAGCCATTCTGCCCATCGAGACTTATCTCCCCTTTAGATCACAATCCAATGATTTTAAACCTGTGATCACTGGTTACTGACCCTCTCCCCAGAAGGAATAGTTTTTCTCTCCATCAAAACCTCTCATCATCTTCTAAACCTCTTAGTTGCAAGAACCACCCTAACTTTTCCAAATTCTTCTCGTAACTGAAATCCTTCACCTTGCTAACATCCTGGTAAACCTGTTCCTTTGCTGAGATCTTTAAATCTTCCCTCAACTGTGGAGCCCAAAATTGTCTTCAATATTCCAGTTGAGGCCTAACCACTAATGTAGAAAGTTCCAGCACCATCTTTGCTTTAAAAGTCTATTTCTCCTGTTTGAAATGCAAGTAACCCTAACAACTTTTAACCACCTTTGCATCCTGTCCTGCCACCCTTAAAGTTTAATATTTATGGACACCAAGGTCTTTCTACTCTTCTCCACTCAAAGTTATAGTGGACTGTCTTTCTATATTAGGCCTCACAAAATGCATCACTTCACACTTCTCCCCAGTGAACTCATCTGCCAAGATTCTGCCTACTCCACCGTCCAGTCTGTCATCTTGAAGTCTCTAACAGCCTCAGCACTATCCACTACAATGCCAGGTTTTGTATCATCTGCAAGTTTTAGAATGCTGCTCCCTACACCCAGGTCAAGGTTAAAAGAGTAATTGATCCAAATCTAAACCCTGGGGAATTTCACGGCGAATCTTCCAGTCTGAAAAGCATCCATCTCTATGTCCTGTCACTGAGCCAGTTTGACCTGTGCTTGGAGTCTTGGATCATTCATTCGTTTTCAATCACCAGAGAGGACTTATGGGTCAATTGTTGACAGGTGGGATTAGCTGGGAGTTCAAGTGTTTCTAATGTGTTGGTGCAGACTCGATGGGCCAAACGGCCTCTTCTGCGCTGTATGATTCTGTGATTCCATGAGGGCAAAATGGGTCCTTAGTTTAACATCTCATCTGAAAGACAGCACCTCTGCTGATGAGCACTCCCTCAGTACTGCACTGGCAAGGGGGAGTGGGGGGGAGTGGAGGCACCTCTCAGGAGTGGGACCTGAACCCATGACCCTCTGATTCAAGAGGTGAGAGTGCTCAGGCTGAAACCTGTTATTAAAATGACCTGAAAGAGTTCAGGGGAGGTGGAGGACGACTCAACTATGAATGATGTGGTTTGAGTGAAACATAGACAAAGAAATACAGAGGGAGCAGGAAAGCATGTGGCACATCTGTGCACACTGACTTGAGGTTAATATATGCTGTGTCCATCCTGGGGCCCTGGGCCAGTTTATTGGACTGCTGGATTCTGATCTACTTCCTTTGTGTAAACCCTCTCACCTTTGCCACTCTTTCCAGATCGTGAAGACTGGGCGTCGAGCCCGCCAGTCCCTGGATACCTCGCAAGATGAACCCAGGCCAAGCCATAAAGCATCTTCCAGCACCATTGGGACAGAGGTGAGTGCCAACATGTGCCAGCTTTTAACCCTCTCCGAAGATTTGTCTTTCCTTACAATACTTTGTGTTATTTATTTAAAAAGGGATGCAGGTTGCTTTAGGAGCTGATCACATGATTTGACGGTGATGTTGTTAGGGTTTGTGTTCAGGCTGTTCTTTTGCTTTCCGTTTTGTATTCTGATGCAGAGTGGAAAGCAGCTCTTCAATAAAACCTGCTATGTGTTTGTTTGAATCTATGCATGCAAACTAAGTCTTTTCTTTCTGTTAAAACCCACAACCCCTAACATAGTTTAGGACATTACCAAAAGAAAGGTGATGTGTCAGGATTTTGTCTCATTGAGAACATTGAGAAAAGATCCTTAAGGTAAAACATTGTGGGTCCTCACAGTTCGAATAACGGAGGGCTGGAAAAAAAGCAGCAAGAGGATTAAAGATTGAAGTGCTGGTGCCAAGAAGACCAAGTGAGAACAAAAGTTCTCTGTGTGGTTTTAAAAGAGGGTTTTTTCCGATCAGAGGAGGGTGAGATTCCAGAGTGTATCTGGCATATTTGTAAAGAAGGAACGCTTTGCTCTATGGCTGTGGCCATTAGAAAGAAAACATCAGGTCAACAGTCTCCAGATTATAAAGGAGAATATCAGAAAGACAGTAAAAAATTACACTGAGCATTCTCGAGTTGCTAGTGCCTGGAAGAGAAATGGCAGAGAAATAAGAATACATGGACCCTTTCAATGAAGAAAATTAATCATGGAGTTCTTATGCCGAGCATTTTCAATGCTTTGTACAAGGGAATACAATTGTAAACAAGTTGCTTGTACCAGCTTTTCTCAGTACAGTGGGAAGTAAAACATTCAAATAGCTCAGGAGCTTGGTTCATCCAACAAGAGCAGGAACCAAAACTTAGGATGACTTGACAATGAGCCTCGAAGAGCATTGCTCTCTGAAGCCAAGCATTGAATGGTTCAGATTTCACTGAAGAAATAAAGTGGAAGGAAAAAACATTGCTCAGGCTGGCACAGCATTGTGAGTTTGGTGAGTTGTTAGAAGATTCTCTTCGTGATTGTTTAGTTGTGGTCTCCAAAATGAGGTTATCCAAAGAAGATTATTCGCTGAACATGCTTTGACTTTAAAGACAGCAGTAGAAATCGCAGAGTCAATGGTACTGGCTGCTAAAAAGGCTTCACAATTTGGTGCAGAAATGAAGATCCACAATTTGTGAACTGTTCATAAGAATTCAAAACAGAAACCAGCATGTGACAGATGTGCCAAATTGGGCTATTGAGTGAGTGAATGTTGGAGCAAGGATAGTTAATGTAAGAGTTGTAGCAAAATGGGTTACATTGGAAAAGCTTGTTGAGCGAGACTGGCTTCCACTGAGAAGAATATTGAGAAGAAGAATCTGGATATTTTCAAGAAGAAGAACAAGTTGCATTCTACACAAAGAATTTACAACATGGAAGAAAAGAATTGTGACTGTGAAGAAGGGAATGTCCAGAAATACGATGAAGAACTCTAACTGACCGTCTTATCCACACAGGGTGTATGATGTTAGTGTACCTTTAAGAATTTCTAAAAAATCATTTTCTCTGCAGTTTCTGGCCTTTTGATTTCACTTGGCACCAGCTGTCTGTTGGACATCCTTTTATTGTTGCTTAAATGGGGTTTTGTTTATTTTTACTCTGGGCCTCAGGTACTTTCTGGGATTTGTTTCCTGACCCTGATCGTCAGGAGGAAGACTGGTTGGCAGGTCAGGTGACAAGAATTCTTACATTTTTAGCTTTGAGCTGCTGTTTTAGTTTAGTAGGGGGGGGGGGGGTGGGTGGACAGAAAAGCAGTGTTTCTCTCTCTTTCCTTGGTATTGGAAGTTCTGCTGGCTCGCTGGAAGAATTGCTTTTTGCCATCCTGGAGTAGGAAAAAAAATCTGTTGTTGGTGGTTGGTTTGCCGAGAGTCTCTCTCCCTGGTGTTTTGGGAAGTTGTTCTGACTCCAAGCTTGTCTGTGTATGCATCAAGAGAACTGTAGCATTCAACCAAAGAACGAACTTCCAGCATCACGTGAGCATTCGTATTTTCTGTGTTAAAACTGTGGCAAGGGTTTTTACTGAGGAAACGGTCATGGAGTCTACAGAAATAGGGCAAACAGGTAGGGAGGTCATGGAACCTTTACAGATTAAAGGGGAGGAGGTGCTTGCTGTCTTGAGGCAAATCAGAGTGGATAAATCCCCAGGACTGGACAGGGTATTCCCACGGACCTTGAGGGAAGCTAGTGTTGAACTTGCAGGGGCCCTGGCAGACATATTTAAAATGTCAGTATTCACGGGGGAGGTGCCGGATGATTGGAGGGTGGCTCATGTTGTTCCGTTGTTTAAAAAAGGTTCCAAAAGAAATCCGGGAAATTATAAGCCAGTAAGTTTGACGTCGGTGGTGGGCAAGTTATTGGAAGGTGTGATGAGGGATAGGATCTATAAATATTTGGATAGACAGGGACTTATTAGGGAGAGTCAACATGGCTTTGTGCGTGGTAGGTCATGTTTGACCAATCTATTAGAGTTTTTCGAGGTTGTTACCAGGAAAGTGGATGAAGGGAAGGCGGTGGATGTTGTCTACCTGGATTTCAGCAAGGCCTTTGACAAGGTCCCTCATGGGAGGTTAGTTAGCTGGGTATACATGGGGAGGTAGTAAATTGGATTAGACACTGGCTCAATGGAAGAAGCCAGAGAGGGTTGTGGAGGATTGCTTCTCTGAGTGGAGGCCTGTGACTAGTGGTGTGCCGCAGGGATCGGTGTTGGGTCCATTGTTGTTTGTCATCGATATCAATGATGTGGATGATAATGTGGTAAATTGGATCAGCAAATTTGCTGATGATACAAAGATTGGAGGTGTAGTGGACAGTGAGGAAGGTTTTCAAAGCTTGCAGAGGGATTTGGACCAACTAGAAAAATGGGCTGAAAAATGGCAAATGGAGTTTAATGCAGACAAGTGTGAGATATTGCACTTTGGAAGGACAAACCAAAGTAGAACGTACAAATGGTAGGACTCTGAAGAGTGCAGTTGAACAGAGGGATCTGGGAATACAGGTACAGAATTCCCTAAAAGTGACGTCACAGGTGGATAGGGTCGTAAAGAGTGCCTTTGGAACACTGGCCTTTATAAATCGGAGTATTGAGTATAAAAGTTGGAGTGTTATGGTAAGGTTATATAAGGCATTGGTGAGGCCGAATTTAGAGTATTGTGTACAGTTTTGGTCACCGAGTTACAGGAAGGATGTAAATAAGGTTGAAAAAGTGCAGAGAAGGTTCACAAGGATGTTGCCGGGACTTGAGAAGCTGAGTTACAGAGAGAGATTGAATAGGTTGGGACTTTATTTCCTGGAGCGTAGAAGAATGAGGGGAGATTTGATAGAGGTGTATAAGATTTTGATGGGTATAGATAGAGTGAATGCAAGCAGGCTTTTTCCACTGAGGCGAGGGGAGAAAAAAACTAGAGGGCATGGGTTAAGGGTAAAAGGAGAAAAGTTTAAAGGGAATATTAGGGGGGGCTTCTTCACGCAGAGAGTGGTGGGAATGTGGAATGAGCTGCCGGATAAAGTGGTAAACAAGTGGTAACATTGAAGAAAAACTTGGACGGGTTGATGGATGAGAGGGGTGTGGAGGGATATGGTCCAAGTGCAGGTCAGTGGGACGAGGCAAAAAATGGTTCGGCACAGACAAGAAGGGCCAAAAGGCCTGTTTCTGAGCTGTAATTTTCTATGGTTCTATGGTTTTGTTTATGGGATTTGTTTGGATGGAACAGTGTTTAGCTGTTAAAATGTATACAAAATCATGGTTGTTTTTTTGTTTATAATTGGTAAAAGTTACTGCGAATTTTCTTTCTAGACATGTTAACTGTCTTCTTAAATAAACTTTGTTTGATAAAAGCTCCCTAGTGGGTCAGTTGAATCACACCCAAAGTGAAATATCTCTTGCTCACCCTGGCTAAGTTCAAACTGCAAAACTTACAATCCAGGCGGACTTCAGAAAACACTTTGGAGTTTCTGACCTGAATTATAACAGGTGAATCACACAGATTCTGGGTGATTCCAAAGTTAAATGGACAACCTATTAGGATGGAGGTTGATACTGGAGCTGCTGTATCTTTAATTCCTGGGACTACATACCAGCAAAAACTGAAGCATCTTCCTTTAAAACCAGCTGATGTGAGTTTAAGATCATACACGGAAGAGATTGGGCCATTGAAAGGTTACATCATGGTCAATGTAGAGTTCATAGAATCATAGAAGAGGCCCTTCAGCCCATCGAGTCTGCACTGACACATTAGAAACACTTGAACTCCCACCTAATCCCACCTACCAGCACTTGGCCCATAGCCCTGAATGTTCTGATGTGCCAAGTGCTCATCCCGATATTTTTTAAAGGATGTGAGGCATCCCGCCTCCCCCACCCTCCCAGGCAGCGCATTCCAGACCGTCACCACCCTCTGGGTAAAAGCGTTTTTCTTCGCAACCCCCCTAAACCTCCTGCCCCTTGCCTTGGACCTATGTCCCCTTGTGACTGACACTACAACTAAGGGGAATGGCTGCTCCTTATCCACTCTGTCCATACTTTCTTATGAAGAAAGTAAGGATGTGTGGGATAGAGGGAAGTTTGGCCGATAGGATAGGTAACTGGCTATCTAACTGAAGACAGAGGGTGGTGGTGGATGGAAAATTTTCGGACTGGAAACCGGTTACCAGCGGAGTGCCACAGGGATCAGTGCTTGGTCTCTGCTATTTGTAATTTTTATAAATGACTTGGAGAAGGTGGCTGAAGGGTGGATCAGTAAATTTGCTGATGACACCAAGATTGGTGGAGTAGTGGATGAGGTGGAGGGCTGTTGTAGGCTGCAAAGAGATATAGATAGGATGCAGAGCTGGGCTGAAAAATGGCAAATGGAGTTTAACCCTGACAAATGTGAGGTGATTCATTTTGGTAAGACAAATTTAAATGTGGATTACAGGGTCAAAGGTAGGGTTCTGAAGAATGTGGAGGAACAGAGAGATCTTGGGGTTCATATCCATAGATCTCTGAAGGTTGCCACTCGAGTGGATAGAGCCGTGAAGAAGGCCTATCGTGTGTTGGCGTTCATTAACAGGGGGTTTGAGTTTAAGAGCCGTGGGGTTATGCTGCAACTGTACAGGACCTTGGTGAGACCACATTTGGAATATTGTGTGCAGTTCTGGTCACCTCACTACAAGAAGGATGTGGAGACACTGGAAAGAGTGCAAAGGAGATTTACCAGGATGCTGCCTGGTTTGGAGGGTAGGTCTTATGAGGAAAGGTTGAGGGAACTTGGGCTTTTCTCTTTGGAGCGGAGGAGGTTGAGAGGAGACTTGATAGAGGTTTATAAGATGATGAGGGGGATAGATAGAGTGAACGTTCAAAGACTATTTCCTCGGGTGAATGGAGTGGTAACTAGGGGGCATAACTATAGGGTTCATGGTGGGAGATATGGGAAGGATGTCCGAGGTACGTTCTTTACTCAGAGAGTGGTTGGGGTGTGGAATGGACTGCCTGCAGAGATAGTGGAGTCAGAAACTTTAGGAACATTTAAGAAGCTATTGGATAGGCACATGGAGTACTTCGGGATGATAGGGAGGAAATAGCTTGATCTGGGTTTCAGACAAAGCTCGGCACAACATCGTGGGCCGAAGGGCCTGTTCTGTGCTGTACTGTTCTATGTTCTATGATTCTCATAATCTTGCATAACCCGATCAGGTCGCCCCTCAGTCTTCTCTGCTCCAATGAAAACAACCCAAGCCTACCCAACCTCTCTTCATAACTGAAATGTTCCATCCCAGGCAGCTTCCTGGTGGATCTCCTCTGCACTTCCTCCATTGCAATCACATCTTCTGATAATGTGGTGACCAGAACTGCACACAGTACTCCATCTGTGGCCTCACCAAAGTTCTATACAACTCCAACATGATTTCCCTGCTTTTGTAATCTATGCCTTGATTGATAAATACAAGTCCCATATGCCTTTTTCACCACCTCACTAACATGCCCTTTCGCCTTCAGAGATCTGTGGATAAACACACCAAGGTTGTTTTGTTCCACAGAACTTCCTAGTGTCCTATCATTCATTGAGCACTTTCTTGTTAAATTACTCCTTCCAAAGTGTATCTCACTCAGGCCCTATTTCCATAACATACTTACCCTGCTAATCCCCCTGAGAGTAGGATCAATTTCGCAGGGCCAATCCACCTAACCTGAACATCTTTGGACAGTGGGAGGAAACCAGAGCACCCGGAGGAAACCCATGCAGACACGGGGAGAAAGTGCAAACTCCACACAGACAGTGACCCAGACCGGAATTCAACCTGGGTCCCTGGAGCTGTGAGGCAGCAGTGCTAAGCATTGTGCCCCCGTGTCTCCAAGAGTGCAAAGAAGGTTCATCAGGATGTTGCCGGGTCTCGAGGGTGTCGGCTATGAGGAGAGGTTGAATAAACTAGGATTGTTTTCACTGGAAAGCTCTTACCTGGGGGAGGGCTTTCATTGTTCAACCGGAGCAAGAGAGAGAGGAATGTTTGGTGGACACAGTTAAAAGGGTAAGGGAGCGACTTTAATTATTTATTTTTTTCGCGGGGTTTTAGTTATTTAAGAGTTTATGTGTAAACCGGAAATAGACTGGGCGCGGGGTGACGTGTGGCAGACATTTTGTAGTTTTTTTTTAAGCGTGCAAAGTATAAAAGGTAGGCCGCACTATACAGCGGGCAGCGTCGGGAGCGGGCAGGGGAGTGAGTGGGAAGCAGAGTGTGAGCTGTAAGGGCTTTGGCTCACAGGGCTTCGGTGAAAGGGCGAGCAGGGGTGAGTTGTATTTCTTAGTTTTTAATTCTTATTTACTTTTCTCTGTGTACCTTGGTAAAAAGGGTGAAATATGAATGTGAAGCCAGTGTGTTGTTCCCAGTGTAGGATGTGGGAGGTCCTGGAGGCACCTGGCCTCCCGGACATCCACATCTGTGAGGGGTGTGTTGAGCTGCGGTTCCTGAGGGACCGTGTTAGGGAGCTGGAACAGCAGCTCAAGGATCTTAGGCTGGTAAGGGAGTATGAGGAGGTGATAGACAAGAGCTATCATCAGGTGGTCACACCAGGGCCAAGGGAGGAGGCCAAGTGGGTGACGGCCAGGAAGGGTAAAGCTTGGGTGATTGAGAGCACCCCGGTGGATGTGCCCTACACAACAAGTACTCCTGCCTGAGTACTGCTGGAGGGGACAGCCCGCCTGGGGGAAGCGACAGTGGCCGTGTCTCCGGAGTGGAGGCTGGCCCTGTAACTCAGAGGGCTAAGGAAAAGAGGAGGAAGGCAGTGTTAATCGGGGACTCGACAATAAGGGGGTCGGACAGGCATTTTTGCGGAGGCAGGCGGGAGTCTCGGATGGTGGTCTGCCTCCCTGGGGCCGGGATCCAGGATGTCGCTGGTCGAGTCCCGGAAATCCTGAGGGGGAGGGAGAGGAGCCAGAGGTAGTGGTACTGCTGATGTGGGAAGGAAGGGGGAAGGGGTCATGAAAAGAGAGTATAGGGAATTAGGGAGACAGCTGAGAAGGAGGAAAGCAAAGGTAGTAATCTCAGGATTGCTGCCTGTGCCACGGGAAGGTGAGGGCAGGAATGGAGTGAGGTGGAGGATGAATGTGTGGCTGAGGGACTGGTGCAGGGGGCAGGGATTCGGGTTCCTGGACCATTGGGACCTCTTTAGGGGCAGGTGTGACCTGTACACAAAAACGGGTGGCACTTGAATCCCAGGGGGACCAATATCCTGGCGGGAAGGTTGGCTAAGGCTACTGGGGAGAGTTTAAACTAGATAGGTTGGGGGGAGGGGATCGAGACGAGGTGACTGGGAGCGAGGAAGTTAGCTCGCAAACAGAGAAGGGTTATAGACGGTGCAAGAGGGAGGATGGACGGGGGATAGAGAAGGGGAGAGCTCAGACCAAAGGATTGAGATGTGTTTACTTTAATGCCAGGAGTATAGTGAATAAAGGGGATGAGCTCAAAGCGTGGATCGATGCCTGGAAGTGTGAAGTGGTGGCTATTACGGACACTTGGATGTCTCAGGGACAGGACTGGATACTACAGGTGCCGGGATTCAGATGTTTCAGGAAGGACAGGGAGGGAGGCAAGACAGGGGGTGGAGTGGCACTGCTGATCAGGGATAGTGTCACAACTGTAGAGAGGGTGTATGCTGTGGAGGGATTGTCTACAGAGTCTCTGTGGGTGGAAGTTCGGAGTGGGAAGGGGTCGATCACTTTGCTGGGAGTTTTCTATAGGCCGCCCAATAGTAAAGATTGAGTATGTGGACTTTAAGAAAGAGGTTGTGCTGGAATCTTTGAATGGCATCAAGATAAATAAGTCGCCGTGTCCGGATGGGATGTACCCCAGGTTACTGTGGGAGGTGAGAGAAGAGATTGCAGAGCCTCTGGCGATGATCTTTACATCGTCGATGGAGACGGGAGAGGTGCCGGAGGATTGGAGGATTGCGGATGTGGTTCCTATTTTCTAGAAGGGGAATAGGGATAGCCCAGGAAATTACCGACCGGTGAGTCTAACCTCAGTGGTTGGTAAGCTGATGGAGAAGATCCTGAGGGACAAGATTTATGAGCATTTAGAGAGGTTTAGTATGCTCAAGAAAACTCAGCATGGCTTTGTCAAAGGCAGATCGTGCCTTACGAGCCTGGTGGAGTTCTTCGAAAATGTGACTAAACACATTGACGAAGGGAAAGTGGTAGATGTGGTTTATATGGATTTTAGCAAGGCGTTCGATAAGGTCCCCCATGCAAGGCTTCTAGAAAAAGTGAGAGGTCATGGGATCCAAGGGGCTGCTGCCCTGTGGGTCCAGAACTGGCTGTCCCAAAGGAGGCAGAGAGTGGGTAGAGATGGGTCTTTTTCTAAATGGAGGTCAGTCAATAGTGGTGTGCCCCAGGGATCTGTTCTGGGACCCTTGCTGTTTGTCATTTTCATAAATGACCTGGATGAGGAAGTGGAGGGATGGGTTGGTAAGTTTGCCGACGACACGAAGGTTGGTGGGGTTGTGGATAGTCTGGAGGGATGTCAGAAGTTACAGAGGGACATAGATAGGATGCAAGACTGGGCGGAGAAGTGGCAGATGGACTTCAACCCAGATAAATGCGTAGTGGTCCATTTTGGCATGTGATATGGGATGAAGGAGTACAATATAAAGGGAAAGACTCTTAGTACTGTAGAGGATCAGAAGGACCTTGGGGTCCGGGTCCATAGGACTCTAAAATCGGCCCCGGAGGTGGAGGAGGTGGTTAAGAAGGCGTATGGTGTGCTGGCCTTTATCAATCGAGGGATTGAGTTTATGAGTCCGGGGATAATGAGGCAGCTATATAAGACCCTCGTCAGACCCCACTTGGAGTACTGTGCTCAATTCTGGTTGCCTCATTACAGGAAGGATGTGGAAAAGATTGAAAGGGTGCAGAGGAGATTTACAAGGATGTTGCCTGGATTGAGTGGCATGCCTTATGAGGATAGGCTGAGGGAGCTCGGTCTTTTCTCCTTGGAGAGACATAGGATGAGAGGAGGCCTAATAGAGGTGTATAAGATGTTGAGACGCATAGATCGGGTGGACTCTCAGAGGCTTTTTCCCAGGGTGGAAATGGCTGCTATGAGAGGACACAGGTTTAAGGTGCTGGGGGGTAGGTACAGGGGAAATGTTAGGGGGAAGTTTTTCACACAGAGGGTGGTGGGCGAGTGGAATCGGCTGCCGTCAGTGGTGGTGGAGGCAAACTCAATGGGGTCTTTTAAGAAACTCCTGGATGAGTACATGGGACTTAATAGGATGGAGGGTTATAGGTAGGCCTAAAAGGTTCGGCACAACTTGTGGGGCCGAAGGGCCTGTTTTGTGCTGTAGTTTTCTATGTTTCTATGTTTCTTTGTGGAAAGATGGAGGCTGAGAGGAGACCTGATAGAGGTCTACAAAATTATGAGGGCCATAGACAGGACGGATAGTCGGAAATTTTTTCCGAGGGTGGAAGTGTCAATTATAAGGGGGAACAAGTTCAAGGTGAGAGAGGGAAAGTTTAAGGGAGATGTGTGGGGGAAGTTTTTCACACAGTGGTGGGTGCCTGGAACGCGCTGCCAGAGGAGGTGGTGGAAGCAGGAACATTAGCAACATTTAAGAGGCATCTGGATGGGATAGGGATATGGACCGAGTCAGGGCAGAAGGTTTTTATTTTAGTTTAGTTAGAGCATCATGATCAGCATAGACTTGGAAGGCCGAAGGGCCTGTTCCTGTGCTGTACTGATCTTTGTTTGTTCTTTGTGGCACCAGCTTTCTGTGTTCCGTCAGAAAGGGACCCTCATGCTGAACAGCAGGATCTTCCAGAATCCTGGGAGACTACTCTGGAGAAGATTGCTGAAACAAGGAACCAGCTGATATAAAACCGCCATCCCCCTGATAGAGTCATTATGTGCGTGTGAACTGTCTGAAGGGACATTACGTTGGGGACTGTGATAGTTTGCTATGCTCTTATATAAATATTTACTTCTGTTTCTTCCTTGTTTGTACATGTGTTTTGGTTGGAGAGGTTTTGGATTAAAGGGGGAGAGTTGTGATATATGTGTATATTGTACGTTGGGATTTGGGGTCAGGTGACCCCTCGGCAATTATCTCCACCCAGTGGGGGACACAGTTGGGCAGTCTGAGATCCGACGTGGAACAGTGCACACTTCTAATAAAGAGCTCCCAGTGTTCGAATGACCAAGCCTACCTCGTGATTCTTCATGCACCCTTAGTCCATGGAGGCATACATAAGACATCCCAAATTTTCATCACCCCATCATTAGCAGCAAAGAGTCTTCACTCACCTGAAGAAGGAGCAACACTCCGAAAGCTTGTGCTACCAGATAAACCTGTTGGACTTTAAGCTGGTGTTGTGAGACTTCTAACTGACAATGGAGTCACAGGATGGAGAAGGTAGAGAGCAAAGTAGATTGAAGGTCACAATCAGATCAGCCACCATCATATCTTGGTGGAGCAGACTCGATGGGCTGAATCACCTTCTGCTCCAAATCCGTATGTTTGTATATGTGTAATATGTTGGGTGATGTGGGTAGCGCGCCCATTATGTGACTGGCTATTAATCCAGAGATATGTGTTCAAATGCCAAAATAGCAATTTGAGAATTTGAATTCTACTTAAAACTCTGGAAATAAACGCCAGTGTCAATAAAACTCATCAAGAAATTCTCGATTGCTTTAAAAACCCAACCAGTTCACTGATATCCTTTAAGGAAGGAAACCTGAGGTCCTTACACAATCTGGCCGACATGTGACTCCCATTGGAGTACAGGTCCCCCTCCTCTCCTGAAGATGCTGACTCTCACTGGGGTACAGGTCCCCCTCCTCTCCTGAAGGTGCTGACTCTCACTGGGGTACAGGTCCCCCTCCTCTTCTGAAGGTGCTGACTCTCACTGGGGTACAGGGTCCCCTCCTCTCCTGAAGGTGCTGACTCTCACTGGGGTGCAGGTTCCCCTCCTCTCCTGAAGGTGCTGACTCTCACTGGGGTACAGGGTCCGTCTCTTCTCCTGAAGATGCTGACTCTCACTGGGGTACAGGGTCCCCCTTCTTTCCTGAAGGTGCTGACTCTCCTGGGGTACAGGGTTCCCCTCCTCTCCTGAAGGTGCTGACTCTCACTGGGGTACAGGGTCCCCCTTCTTTCCTGAAGGTGCTGACTCTCCTGGGGTACAGGGTCTCCCTCCTCTCCTGAAAGTGCTGACTTTCACTGGGGTATGGGCCCCTTCTCTCCTGAAGGTGCTGACTCTCACTGGGGTATGGGCCCCTTCTCTCCTGAAGGTGCTGACTCTCACTGGGGTATGGTGCCCCTCCTCTCCTGAAGGTGCTGACTCTCACTGGGGTACAGGGTCCCCCTCCTCTCCTGAAGGTGCTGACTCTCACTGGGGTACAGAGTCCCCTCCTCTCCTGAAGGTGCTGACTCTCACTGGGGTACAGGGTCCCCTCCTCTCCTGAAGGTGCTGACTCTCACTGGGGTACAGGGCCGCTCCTGTCCTGAAGTGAGGAAGGGAAGTTTCAGATCAGAGTCTGTGTGCCTCTTTATGTGTTATGACTGGGAACATTATTGTTCTGCATTACAACCTATATAGGGTAAAAATGGGTGCCTTGTGGCCTTAAATAAGAGAATAAGTGAACTCTCCTGGTGAGCTTGTCTCTGGTCAGCTGTTTTGAGTCATTGGCTGCTGAAGAATGCCAGATATGTAGTTGCATCGACGATGCCAAATTAGGCTACGTGCCCGGGTAAAGCCGGGTGTCTCAAGGCCCTGGTGACCCTATCTCCAAATAAAATGCATTTCTTTTCTCCCAAAAGCATTGCAGAAATGTTTGACTCTGGTCTGAGCTGCCAGAACACTATCGGGTAGGCATCTTCTCCCACTGCCTGGTTCAGGAGTACACTTTCAGCCTGCACATGATCAGTTGTGGATGGTTCAGGATCGATAGAGAGAGAGGGTCGTCGACAAAATGTAATTACTGTCCTAGAGCCCAGTGTGTGACTGATTCCGTATCATCTTATAATTGTACCAGACTTCAGGAAGGATGGCAATGTCTTGGAGAAAGTGCAGGGGGGTGGTTTACTGGGATGTTAACAGTTACCAGAAAGATTAAAGAAGCTGGGGTTGGGACAATTTTAAAAGGCATGCAGGGACAGGGAGATATGGATGTCGTACTGCAGCTGTACAGGGTCTTGGTGAGAGCACACCTGGAATATTGTGTGCGGTTTAGGTCTCCTTATCTAAGAAAGGATATATTTGTTGTAGAGGGAGTGCAACAAAAGTCCACCAGACTGGTTCCTGGGATGGCAGAATTGTCGTATGAGGAGAGATTGTGTCAACTGGGTCTGCATTCACTGGGGAGGGGATCTCATTGAAACATAAAACGCTGACAGGGCTAGACAGACTGGATGCAGGAATGCTGTTTCCTTTGGCTGACGGGGTTTAGAACAAGGGTCACAGTCTCAAGATGTAAGGTAGGCCATTTAGGCCTGAATTGGGGAATCATGTGAAATTTTCTCCCACAGAAAGTTGTGGAGGCAAAGTTACTCAATATAATTAAGAAGGAAATAGATTTCTAGACACTGAAGGCGTCAAGGGGTTTGGGTGGGAGAGTGGGGATAAGGGCGCTGAGATAGAGAATCAGTAACTTAATTCCAGTATTAATGTAAGCCTTACTTGTGACAAATAAATAAACCTAAAGGAGCAGGCTGAAGGGGCCGAATGGCCTACACCTGCTCCTATTTTCTATGTTTTTAAAGTACCCAAATCTTTGAACCTGGCAGGACAAGTTGACAAGGCTGATTAAAAAGGACAGGTTGCCTTGGCTTTAATAATTACCGAGCACACTGAGCCACGTAAGGAGATATTAGGACAGGTGACCAAAAGCTTGGTTACGGAAGTAGATTTTAAGGAGCATCTTAAAGAAGGAGAGATGTTGAGAGGTTTAGGGAGGGAATTGTAGAGCTTGGGATCCAGGCAACTGAACGCAGAGCTGCCAATGATGGAGCAAAGATAATCAGGACAAAAGGTCAGATCTGGAGGAGTGCAAAAATCACAGAGGATTGTAGAGAGGAATATTACTGAGGTAGGTAGGAGCAAGATCATGGAGAGATTTGAAAACAAAGATGTGATTTTAAAATGGAGGTGTTGCTGGGCCAGAAACCAGTGGAGGTCACTGAGCACAGGGGTGATGGGTGAATGGGTTTGGTGTGCGTTAGGATACAGACAGTCGAGTCTTAGATAAGCTCAGGGGCATCAAAGATGGAATGTTAGCCAGGAAGGTATTGGATAGTTGGTGGTAGCAATGGGGGTATGGAATCTGTCGGTCTCTATAAAGTCTAGGATCCCATATGATTTATTAACCTAACAGCCCTGTGGGTGTACCACAATCACATGGACAGCAGCAGTTCTAGAACACAGCTCACCAACACATTACTCAAGGGAAATTAAGGATGGGCAATAAATGCTAGCCTAGTCAGCAATTCCCACATCTTGTATATTAATAAGAAAAAACACTTTCTCAATCCTGCCACCACATATAGCCATGATGTGGAGATGCCGGCGTTGGACTGGGGTGAACACAGTAAGAAGTTTAACAACACCAGGTTAAAGTCCAACAGGTTTATTTGGTAGCAAAAGCCACACAAGCTTTCGGAGCTCTAAGCCCCTTCTTCAGGTGACCGTCCTTAATGGAGCTGCGTGTGACTACATAGACTACTATGTAGACTATGTAGACTACTACATAGACTACTCTCCGGAATCGGTTGCATTCTTGGACACACGCATCTCCATTAAGGATGGTCACCTCAGCACCTCATTGTACCGCAAGCCCACGGATAACCTCACGATGCTCCACTTCTCCAGCTTCCACCCTAAACACGTTAAAGAAGCCATCCCTACGGACAAGCCCTCCGTATACACAGGATCTGCTCGGATGAGGAGGATCGCAACAGACACCTCCAGACGCTGAAAGATGCCCTCATAAGAACAGGATATGGCGCTCGACTCATTGATCAACAGTTCCAACGCGCCACAGCGAAAAACCGCACCGACCTCCTCAGAAGACAAACACGGGACACAGTGGACAGAGTACCCTTCGTTGTCCAGTACTTCCCCGGAGCGGAGAAGCTACGGCATCTCCTCCGGAGCCTTCAACATGTCATCTCGCCAAGGCCATCCCCACACCCCCACTTCTTGCCTTCAAACAACCGCACAACCTCAAACAGACCATTGTCCGCAGCAAACTACCCAGCCTTCAGGAGAACAGTGACCACGACACCACACAACCCTGCCACAGCAACCTCTGCAAGACGTGCCGGATCATCGACACAGATGCCATCATCTCACGTGAGAACACCATCCACCAGGTACACAGTAAATACTCTTGCAATTCGGCCAACGTTGTCTACCTGATACGCTGCAAGAAAGGATGTCCCGAGGCATGGTACATTGGGGAAACTATGCAGACGCTGCGACAACGGATGAATGAACACCGATCGACAATCACCAGGCAAGACTGTTCTCTTCCTGTTGGGGAGCACTTCAGCGGTCACGGGCATTCGGCCTCTGATATTCGGGTAAGCGTTCTCCAAGGCGGCCTTCGCGACACACGACAGCGCAGAGTCGCTGAGCAGAAACTGATAGCCAAGTTCCGCACACACGAGGACGGCCTCAACCGGGATATTGGGTTCATGTCACACTATTTGTAACTCCCACAGTTGCGTGGACCTGCAGAGTTTCACTGGCTGTCTTGTCTGGAGACAATACACATCTTTTTAGCCTGTCTTGATGCTCTCTCCACTCACATTGTTTTGGTTTCTTAAAGACTTGATTAGTTGTAAGTATTCGCATTCCAACCATTATTCATGTAAATTGAGTCTGTGTCTTTATAAGCTCTGTTTGTGAACAGAATTCCCACTCACCTGAAGAAGGGGCTTAGAGCTCCGAAAGCTTGTGTGGCTTTTGCTACCAAATAAACCTGTTGGACTTTAACCTGGTGTTGTTAAACTTCTTACTGTGTTCACCACATATAGCCCCAGGTCCCTCAGCTGCTGAACCTGCTTCAGAATTATATCCTTTATCTTGTATCGCCTCTCCTCATTCTTCCTATTTCACACTTCTCTGCATTAAATTTCATCTGCCATTTGACTCTCCATTCCACCTAAACAAGTCCTCTTGATGTTTATCACTGTACCTGTCATAGTTCACAGTGCTTCCAAGTTTTGTGTTACATGCAAATTTTGAAATTGTGCCTGTGCATACAAGCCAAGGAAATTGATATGCATCAAAAGAAGCAGTAGTCCTAATTTCAACCTCTGGGGAACCCCACCATATCCATTACTCTAGTTTCAAAATCTACCTGAGATGGCAAATGTAATCTTGGTTTTTGACGGTGAATAGCTGCCTCAGTAATGTGCTAGAGTGTCAGCCTAGAATTAGGAGTTCAAGTGTCCAGAATAGGAATTGAACCCATAAGTTGAATCTTTTTAAAAAGAGAAACATGTTGCCAAAATCTTTTTGTCTTGCACTCATCAATGGATCTATTATTAAAGAGTTATAGTGGGGCACTTAGAAAATCTAAATGCAATCAGACAGAGACAACATTGTTTTGTGAAAAGGAAGTCATCGTAGAATCCCTACAGTGCAGAAGGAGGCCATTCGGCCCATCAAGTCTGTACCAACAACAATCACACTCGATCCCCAAAACCTCCTGTATTTTACCCTGCTAGTCCCCCTGACACTAAGGGGCAATTTAGCCTGGCCAATTAACCTAACCCGCACATCTTTGGACTGTGATTAATTTATTGGAGTTCCTTTAGGAAGTAACAAGCAACATGGATAGAAGGGAACTGGTGGATCTGCTATACTTAGATTTCCAGAATACATTTGACAAGGTGCCACATCAAAGGTTGCGAAGCACTCATGGCATCGGGTGGAACATATTGCTATGGATAGAGAATTGGCGGCTGACAGGAAGGTAAGAGTAGGGATAAGTGGCTCTTTTTCAGCTTGGCAAGTGCAGGGACCTCATCCCATTACAATTTAAATCAATGACTTGACTGAAGAAACGGAATGTAAAGTTGCTAAATTTACTAATACAAAGACAGGTAGGAAAGTAAGTAATGGAGAGGACATAAGGAATCTGCAGGGGTACAGATTGGTTAAGAGAGAGGGCAAAAGTTTGGCAGATGGATTATAATGTGAGAAAATGTGAACTTATCCACTTTGGCAGGAAGGATAGAAAAGCAGCATATTGTTTAAATGGAGAGAAATTGCAGAGATTGCAGGGGACAGCATGGTGGCACGGTGGTTAGCACTGCTGCCTCACCGCGCCAGGGACCCGGGCTCAATTCCCGGCAGCACGTTAGCACAGTGGTTAGCACTGCTGCCTCACCGCGCCAGGGACCCGGGTTCAATTCCAGCCTCGGATCACTGTCTGTGTGGAGTTTGCACATTCTCCCCATGTCTGCATGGGTTTCCTCAGGGTGCTCCGGTTTCCTCCCACAGTCCAAAGATATGTGGGTTAGGTGGATTGGCCATGCTGATAATTGCCCCTTAGTGTCAGGGAGACTAGCTAGGGTGAATGCCTGGGGATATGGGGATAGGGCTTGTGTGGGAATGTGGTTGGTGCAGACTTGATGGGCCCAATGGCCTCCTTTTGCACTGTAGGATTCTATGAGTTCTGAGGCACAGAGGGATCTGGGTGTTTGTTATATATTTAAGTGGTTGCATGATTGCTTTAAGAGCTTGTCACATGATTTAATGGTGATGTCATTGGATGTTTCACAGGTGCCTGTTAAGTTTGATTTCCACTCTGTACAGGCAACGACTCCTCAATAAACCTTGTTATTTTGAATCTGCACATGTAAACCATATCTTTTCTTTTTGTTTAAAACTCACAACCCCTAACATAGTTAGGCCATTACAAAAAGTAAACTGGAATGTGTCAGCATTCTGTTTCATCAAGAACATCGAGAAAAGATCCTAACTTCGAATATTAGAAGGCTGGGGAAAATCAACAGGAAGTGCCAGTGTAGGAAGACCAAGTAAGACCAAAGAAAAGGGAAAATAATATTGTGTTTCTTACCAAGGAAAAAACTTGAGTGGACTTGCCTAAGCTGCAGGGTCCATGCACGTCACAGTGTGTAGCGACAGAGCGGAAGTTAAAAAAGGGTGGCAAACTCTCTGAGTGGTTCTAAAAGAGAGGGATTTCCTGATCAGAGAAGGGTGAGATTCCAGGAAACATCTGGCAGATTTGAAAAGAGTGGGTGTACAGAAGGGGCCACGTGAAACTAAAAAAAAAATCAAAAACTGTCTCCAGATTATAAAGGGAGTACTGGGAAGACAGTAAAAAGAATACTGAACAGTCTTGCATCGCTAGAAATGGCAGGTCAGTTAGGATTCATGGGTACTTTCAATGAAGAGAATGTTACAAAAGTGTCCAGAGGGACAATTTTTTCACACAGAGGGTGGTGAGTGGCTGGGTGAGCTGCCAGAGGTAGTAGTAGAGGCGGGAACAATTTTGTCTTTTAGAAAGCGTTTAGATAGCTACGTAGGTAAGATAGGTATAGAGGAATATGGGCCAAATGCGGGCAATTGGGACTCGCTTAGTGGTTAAAAAAAGGGTGGCATGGAGAAGTTGGGCTGAAGGGCCTGTTTCCATGCTGTAAATCTCTATGACTCTATGAATCATGGAGTTCTTTTGCCAAACATTTTCAGTACTGTATACAAGTCAATAAAATTGCGAATTGTTCGTATCAACTTTTCTGAGTTTAATATGTTTAATAATCCTCTATGCCAGGCAGAGAGGAAATGGCCGAGTGAGGGAACCATGGTTCACAAAAGAGGTGGAATGTCTCGTCAAGAGGAAGAAGGAAGCGTATGTTAGGTTGAGAAAATAAGGTTCAGTTGGCTCGATGGAGGGTTACAAGTTAGCAAGAAATGAGCTGAAAAAGGGGCTTAGGAGAGCTAGGAGGGGGCATGAGAAGTCCTTGGCGGGTCGGATCAAGGAAAACCCCAAGGCATTTTACTCTTATGTGAGGAATAAAAGAATGACCAGTGTGAGGCTGGGGCCGGTCAAGGACGGCAGTGGGAATTTGTGCATGGAGTCAGAAGAGATAGGAGAGGTGATGAATGAATACTTTTCTTCGGTGTTCACCAAGGAGAGGGGCCATGTTTTTGAGGAAGAGATGGTGTCACAGGCTGATAGGCTGGAGGAAGTAGATGTTCGGAGGGAAGATGTACTAGCAATTTTGAATAAACTGAAAGTTGATAAGTCCCCTGGGCCTGATGAAATATATCCCAGGATTCTTTGGGAGGCAAGGGATGAGATAGCAGAGCCTTTGGCATTGATCTTTGGGTCCTCACTGTCCACGGGGGTGGTGCCAGAGGACTGGAGAGTGGCGAATGTGGTTCCTCTGTTTAAGAAAGGGAATATAAATGACCCTGGTAATTATAGGCCGGTTAGTCTTACTTCGGTGGTCAGTAAGTTGATGGAAAAGGTCCTTAGGGATAGGATTTACGACCATTTAGAAAGATGCAGCTTAATCCGGGTTAGTCAGCACGGATTTGTGAAGGGCAAGTCTTGCCTCACAAATTTGATAGAATTTTTTGAGGAGGTAACTAAGTGTGTAGATGAAGGTAGTGCAGTTGATGTCATATACATGGATTTTAGTAAGGCGTTTGATAAAGTCCCCCACGGTCGGCTTATGAAGAAAGTAAGGATGTGTGGGATAGAGGGAAGTTTGGCTGATTGGATAGGGAACTGGCTATCTAACAGAAGACAGAGGGTGGTGGTGGATGGAAAATTTTCGGACTGGAAACCGGTTACCAGCGGAGTGCCACAGGGATCAGTGCTTGGTCCTCTGCTATTTGTAATTTTTATAAATGACTTGGAGGAGGGGGCTGAAGGGTGGATCAGTAAATTTGCTGATGACACCAAGATTGGTGGAGTAGTGGATGAGGTGGAGGGCTGTTGTAGGCTGCAAAGAGATATAGATAGGATGCAGAGCTGGGCTGAAAAATGGCAAATGGAGTTTAACCCTGACAAATGTGAGGTGATTCATTTTGGTAGGACAAATTTAAATGTGGATTACAGGGTCAAAGGTAGGGTTCTGAAGAATGTGGAGGAACAGAGAGATCTTGGGGTTCATATCCATAGATCTCTGAAGGTTGCCACTCAAGTGGATAGAGCTGTGAAGAAGGCCTATTGTGTGTTGGCGTTCATTAACAGGGGGTTTAAGAGCCGTGGGGTTATGCTGCAACTGTACAGGACCTTGGTGAGACCGCATTTGGAATATTGTGTGCAGTTCTGGTCACCTTACTACAAGAAGGATGTGGAGACAGTGGAAAGAGTGCAAAGGAGATTTACCAGGATGCTGCCTGGTTTGGAGGGTAGGTCTTATGAGGAAAGGTTGAGGGAACTTGGGCTTTTCTCTTTGGAGCGGAGGAGGTTGAGAGGAGACTTGATAGAGGTTTATAAGATGATGAGGGGGATAGATAGAGTGAACGTTCAAAGACTATTTCCTCGGGTGAATGGAGCGGTAACTAGGGGGCATAACTATAGGGTTCATGGTGGGAGATATGGGAAGGATGTCCGAGGTACGTTCTTTACTCAGAGAGTGGTTGGGGTGTGGAATGGACTGCCTGCAGAGATAGTGGAGTCAGAAACTTTAGGAACATTTAAGAAGCTATTGGATAGGCACATGGAGTACTTCGGGATGATAGGGAGGAAATAGCTTGATCTGGGTTTCAGACAAAGCTCGGCACAACATCATGGGCCGAAGGGCCTGTTCTGTGCTGTACTGTTCTATGTTCTATGTAATAGGAAGAAAAACCTTCAATTTGCTCCAGAGTTTGATTCATCCAGCAAAGCCGGAACCCCCAAAACCAACGATGACTTGACAAAGATCCTGAAGGAGCTTTACTCTCCAACGTCACTGATCATCGCAGAGCGGTTCAAGTTTCACTGAAGGAATCAAATGGAAGTTGAAAGCATTGCTCAGTTCATAGCAACCTTAAAAAGTTGGTGAGTTTTTGGAGGATGCTCTTAGAAATCGTTTAGTTTGTGGTCTCCAAATTGAGGCTACCCAAAGAAGATTACTTACTGAACATGCTTTGACTTTAAAGATAGCACTAGAAATTACAGTGTCGATGGAAATAAATCGACACTGCTAAAGAGGCTTCACAATTTGGTGCAGGAACGAATATTCACAAGTTGGGAACTCCCCATAAGAAGTTAAAACAGAAACAAGCATATCACAGATGTGCCCAAATGGGCCATTCAGTGAGTGAATGCTGCAGCAAGGATAGTCAATGCAAGAATTGTGGCAAAATAGGTCACATTGCAAAAGCTTGGTGGACTAGACCAGCTTCCCTTGGGAAGAATATTCAGAAGAAGAATCTGAGTACCTTCAAGGAGAAGAACAAGTTGATTCTACACAAAGAATTTGCAACAAGGGAGAAAAGAGTTATGACTGGGAAGAAGAGAATGTCCAATGATGTGATGAAGAGCTCCAACCGACTGTCTTATCCATACAAGGTGAATCACATAGATTCTGGGTGATTCCAAAATTAAAGTGGACAGCCTATTAGGATGGAAGTTGATAGTGGTGCTGGTGTACCTTCAATTCCTGAGATGACCAGATGGTTCGGTTCGTATTTGTGGTGATTTTAACACGACCATTATTCCAGTGTTGTGCGCTGATCAATATCCACTTCCATGAAATTGAAGATTTGTTTGCTGGGTTATCAGATGGACAGAAATTCAGCAAGGTTGATCTTTCACAAACATATTTGCAGATGAATTTAGTTACCAATTCTCAACCATTGCTTACCATCATTACTCATAAAGGTCTTTTTCATTATAAAAAGATTGTCTTTTGGAATAACATCTGCACCAGCCCTATTCCAAAGATTGATGGATCAGATTTTTAGTGGTCTCTCTGGTGTACAATGTTACCTGAATGATATTATTGCAGGGTCCAGTGAATAGGGAGATTTGAATAATTTAGAGGGAACATTGGAACTATGCTCAGCTGGAAAAAGAAGCATCGAGTATAATTTTTGGCATGATTGTTTCCTCATTATTTATAAGGTCATCATTTCACATCACTGACTGATCATCAACCTTCAATTACTATTTTTGAGCCATATAAAGGCATACCTTTGTTAGCTGCTTGCTGATTGTAAAGTTGGTCACTGATCTTATCTGCACACATATACTATAAAGTATCGTCAATCAGAATGCCATGCTAATGCTGATGAATTGTCATACTTACCTTTACCTATTGAGCAGATGTCACCAACCAGTTTCGCTAATATTCTTTTTTTTCATTAGTTGGCCATTTGCCTGTGACAACTTCTCAAATCCAGAGACATACCAGAAATGATCTCATAATGGATACGGTATTGAAAGGAACGATAGCTGGAACACATCGAATGCATCCTGATTTAAAACCTGTGTGTCAATAAAGCTTGAGTTGTCTGTCTAAGGTGGGTGTCTACTGTGGGGAATCCAAGTGATTATTCCTCCTCGCCTGCATGGAAGAGTTCTTGAACAACTACATGAAGGACATCCTGGTATAGCCCGGATGAAGGAATTAGCACAAAGTTCTTTTTGGTGGCTGGATCTGGATGCTCAGATTGAAGAAAACGTGGGACAGTGTTGATCCTGTGCATGAAAATATACACCACTGATGTTTCCTTTAGTGGCTTAAAATGCCATGGTAATGATTACATGTAGATTTTTCTGATCTGTGAGAGTTACACGTTCTTTATCATAATTGATGCACAGTCAAAATGGCCAGTAGTTCTGATCATGAGATCTACTACAACTGAACAAACGATTGAAAAACTTGACAAAACATTTGCGAGATTTCATAATCCGGAGTAGATTGTTGGTGATAATGGTTCACAGTTTACTTCATAAGACTTTAAAGATGATCTCAAAGTTAAATTGTATTCAGTATATAAAACCTGCATTTTACCATCACCATCCATCAACCAATGCATTAGCTGAAAGATTCATACAACCCTTGAAACGTTCTTTAAAAGCTTCAAGAGAGCAAGGTTCGTTATCACATCGTGTGAATAACTTTTTGGCATCTTATCGAAACACTCATGCAACTACCCAAAATTCACCTGCATTGCTATTCTTAAAGAGAAACCTGAGAACTGCGTTAGATTTGTTATTACTGCAAGAAACTTCAGAGATAGTAGAGATTCAACAACAATCTCAGGTTGTTAGATGTTAGCGTGTAATTATGCCACGGGAGAGAAATGGGTGCCAACCATAGTTTTAGCAAAAACAGGTCCAATTTCTTTCACGGTTCGGACTGAAAATGAACTAGTTTGACCACACCACGCTGACCAATTATTTCCATCTCAAAATGATTTCTCAGAATCATCTCCAGAAATACCAATTTCTTCAGTCTTGAGTGTTGTGGATACTGTTACGGAAACCTTAGTTAACTCTGAGTTGCCTTTGATTGTGTCACTGCTACTACACCGAGTGAGAATGATACAGACTCAGTTCCAAGAGAAGAAATGTCTACTGAAGTTCCAAATCATTCTCTGGGTCATGGACAGCCAAATTCCAGAATGCCATATACAACTAAAGAGGAATAGATATCCTCATGATCGACTTTCTTATTGGCTGTAGATAATAATTTATGCTGCATAGTACTGTGTCTTGAGTATTACTGACCCTCTGTATAATCTGGTAGTAATTTGTTGATATGACCACAGAAGTAAAGAGGGAGGGATGTTATAGATTTAAGTGGTTGCACAGCTGTTTTAAGAACTAGTCACATGATTTAATGGTGATGTCATTGGGGTGTTTAACAGGCTCCTGTTTAGCTTCATTTTCTACTCTTTACAGGGAATAGCTTCTCAATAAACCTTGTTGTTGTTATTTTGAATCTATGTGCGCAAACCACATATTTTTTTGTTTAAAACCCACAACCCCTCAACATTGTTAGAACATTGCAATGCTTGATTCATGAATCAGGAAATGTTAATATGCAGATACAACAAGTGATTAGGAAGACAAATGGAACCTTATTTATTGCAAGGGGAATTGAATATGAAAGTAGGGATGGTTTGCCATGGTTATGAGGGCTTTGGTGAGAGCACATCTGCAGTATTGTGTACAGTTTTATGCTCCTTCATGAAGAGGATTGTAAATGCATTGGAAACAGTTCAGAGGAGGTTCATTCGACTGATCCGTGGGAAGGAAGTTATATTGCGAGAAACTTTTGGACAGACTGATCCAGTATTCATTGGAGTTTAGAAGATTGAGAGGTGATCTTATTAAAATATATAAGATCCTGGGGGGACTTGACAGGGTAGATGCTGAGATGATGTTTCTCCTTACAGGAGAATCTAGAACCAGGAGACACAGTTTAAAAATAAAGGGTCTCCCATTTAAGGTGGAGATGAGAAATTTTGTCTCTCTGAGGGTTGTGAATCTTTGAAACTCTCCTCCCCAGAAAGTGGTGCACTGAATAGTTTTAAGGCCGAGATAGATAGATTCCTGACGAACAAGGGAGTTAAAGGTTATCAGGAGTAGCAGGAATGTGGTGTTCAGGCCACAGTCAGATCAGCCATGACCTTACTGAATGGCGGGGTAGGCTCAAGGGGCCGAATGGACCTTATTGGTATTTTCATATGCATCAGGACAAACACATGAATGCCAAATTTCAAACAATCACAACAATTTATACGTCAGGAGGAAGGGTGCTGATTGGCAAGTTGAATCTGATTGGCTCAGGTATTGCCATGGAGAAAGCAGTGGGTTACTACAGTGTTGGTTCCCTATGCTCCCACAACCATCTGATTCAGAGGCAAGAGTCTTACCAACTGAGCCACAGCTGACAGCTAGAAACACAAAGAGCTATTAACATTCAATATAAGGGATAAGTTAGTGTGTCTTACACAATATTTCACTCTTGTAACAGGAGGAAATTAGGGTCATGATACCATATAGATGTGAGTGCATACAGCAGACACCCACAAACCCATGGACACAACATACCCTGCTGCTGTGTGTATCTGCCCTGAGGCCACTGCATTCAAGCAGCTTTGCCTTCTCCCTCTGACTGAACGAAGTATAATGCTGTGATCCGGCCCCTTTAGCGGGAGAGCCTATCTTTGGACAGGCTAAGGGTGGATTAATTCTTGCTGTATCTGTGCCAGGATCATAGATTCCCGGGAAGAGAATGTGCCCTCAGCCTCCCAGACAGCCTTTTCCCACACTCCAATTAGTCATCTCTTATTTTAAGCAACGTGATCTCTCAGCATTCCTCAGAAATTTATTTTTGACAATTAAGTTGAAACAAATCAAACGTTTATTTAATCAAGAGTGTCCCCTTCTGTAAAACCAAAATATGAAATCCTTACTTAGCCACATGTTAGACCATAATACATAGGAGCAGAAATAGGCCACTCAGCCCATTGAGTCTGCTCCGCCATTCAGTCTTGGCTGATATAACACCTGATACCCTTATTAATCAAGAACCTATCTATCTCTGTCTTCAAAGACACTCAATGACCTGGCTTCCACAGCCTTCTGCGGCAAAGAGTTCCACAGATTCACCTCTCTGGCTGAAGAAATTCCTCCTCCTCCCTGTTTTAAAGGATTGTCCCATTAGCCTGAGGTTGTGCCCTCTGATTCTAGTTTTTCCTATTAGTGGAATGCTGAGAGATCACGTTGCTTCATGTCCACTCTATCCAGGCCTAGCAGTATCCTGTAAATTTCAATAAGATCCCCCCTCATCCTTCGAAACTCCAATGATTACAATCCTCAACCGTTCCTCATACGACAAGCTCTTCATTCCAGGGATCATTCTTCTTAACCTTCTCTGGACCCTTTCCAAGGCCAGTACGTCTTTCCAACTTCGGCATTTTTGCTTTTAACAATCACTGGGTTACAGGTTCCACACACATACTGACTCTCACTGGGGTACGGGTCCCACACACACTGACTCTCACTGGGGTACGGGTCCCACACACACTGACTCTCACTGGGGTACGGGTCCCACACACACTGACTCTCACTGGGGTACGGGTCCCACACACACTGACTCTCACTGGGGTACGGGTCCCACACACACTGACTCTCACTGGGATACGGGTCCCACACACACTTACTCTCACTGGGGTACGGGTCCCACACACACTGACTCTCACTGGGGTACGGGTCCCACCCACACTGACTCTCACTGGGATATGAGTTCCACACACACTGACTCTCACTGGGGTACGGGTCCCACCCACACTGACTCTCACTGGGGTATGACTTCCACACACACTGATTCTCACTGGGGTACAGGTTCCACACACACTGACTCTCACTGGCGTACAGGTTCCACACACACTGACTCTCACTGGGGTACGGGTTCCACACACACTGACTCTCACTGGGGTACGGGTTCCACACACACTGACTCTCACTGGGGTACGGGTTCCACACACACTGACTCTCACTGGGGTACGGGTCCCACACACACTGACTCTCACTGGGGTACGGGTTCCACACACACTGACTCTCACTAGGGTACGGGTCCCACACACACTGACTCTCACTGGGGTACGGGTTCCACACTCACTGACTCTCACTGGGGTACGGGTTCCACACACACTGGCTCTCACTGGGGTACGGGTCCCACACACACTGACTCTCACTGGGGTACGGGTTCCACACACACTGGCTCTCACTGGGGTACGGGTCCCACACACACTGACTCTCACTGGGGTACGGGTTCCACACTCACTGACTCTCACTGGGGTACGGGTTCCACACACACTGACTCTCACTGGGTACGGGTCATGATTTCCTTCGCAGTAATTTGAGGAGTGCATTTGACAAAATGTCAGTTCCTGAGAGAGGGAAGTTTGCTGTCAGTTTGTTTTACCCTGTTGGACAGTTGGTTTATTCAAACAAAACACTGCTGTCTGTGCTTTTTGCTGTGGAATTGGTGTTTATCGCACATCAGGGAAGATCAGCAATGATTTCAAACGAAGCACGAGGAAACCTTTCCCAATGAAGCAAAATTGTGGACATCAAAGTTATAAAATCTGCAGAGTGCACGTGAAGCTACTGAGTGAGATGATGGGGCCTGAATTGTGAACTGAATGGCTGTTCCTGTCTGAAATTTCACTGTTGAAAGAGAATTGCTTTGCAATGCTCTCAGAGACAGCATGTCTCTGTGTGAACAGGTCGTTTCACACATGGAGGCAATCCTCTGTCCCTCGCTGAGAAGCCTGTGAAGTATAAAGTAGGAAAATGCATGGCGGACATTGGAAAACTCAGCAAGGAAAGGCAAGGGTAAGGACTACGCTAAACTGATAAAATCTGCATTTAATTTAATTTCATTGAAGCTTGCTTCTTAAGCATTTTAACAATCTTTATTACTTTACATACAATAATTAATTCTATATCAAGACCCGTATTAACATTGCAGAAGCACAAAGAACCTTCAATTAGTATGAACAAATGAAGAGTGAGCATGCAACTTCTGAGTGGGTGGTGCGCGGGCCATGTTTCCATTTCATTTCAGGGGCCGATGAGCGAATTTCTGAAAGATACAAAAAAAATCAAAAAACAAGTTGAGTTCGAAGGAAAGAAACAACTTGCTGAGCAAAAATAAAGCAAGGTCGAAGAAACCTGAGATTTAAAATAAAAGAGTAATAAAAATGGTCATGAGACTATACGAGAGCGAGAGTGTGTGTCTATGTCTAGCTCAGTCCTCGTCTCAATGTTGACATGCACGCTTTGATCACAGAAACAATTAATCTTCAAGGACAAAGAACATGTAACAGTTAACCACATTGCTGTGGCTCTGGAGTCACATGTTGGCCAGACCAGGTAAGGATTTCCTTCCCTCCACCTCCAAACTCTGTGGCCTGGTGCTCGGCTCCTCCCTCTACGACTGGATCCTAGACTTCTAACCCACAGATCGCAATCAGTAAGGATTGGCAACAACACCTCCTCCACGATCACCTTCAACACCGGTGCCCCGCAATGCTGTGTCCTCAGCCCCATACTATACTCCTTATACACCTATGACTGGTGAAATTCCCCTCCAACTCGATTTTCAAGTTTGCTGATGACCGTAGTGGGTCGGATCTCACACAATGATGAGACGGAGTACAGGAAAGAGATAGAGAATCTGGTGAACTGGTGCGGTGATAATAATCTCTGCCTCAATGTCAGTAAAATGAAGGAGATTGTCATCGACTTCAGGAAGCGTAGTGGAGGACATACCTCTATCTACATCAACGAGGATGAAGTGGAAATGGTCGAGAGCTTCAAGATGCTAGGTGTCCAGATCACCAACAACTTGTCCTGGCCCCTCCACATCGATGCTATAGTTAAGAAAACCCACCAACGCCTCTACTTTCTCTGGAGGCTAAGGAAATTTGGCATGTCCGCTATGATTCTCATCAATTTTTACACCATAGAAAGCATTCTTTCCGGATGTATCACAGCTTGGTATAGCTCCTGCTCTGACAAAGACTGCAGGAAACTACAAAGGATTATGAACGTTGACCAGTCCATCACACAAACCAGCCTCCCATCCATTGACTCTGCCTCGGAAAAGGAGCCAGCATAATTAAGGACCCCATGCAGCCTGAACATGCACTCTTCCCCTTTTTATGTCAGGCAAAAGATACTGAAGTCAATTCACATACCAGCCGACTCAAGAACAACTTCTTCCCTGCTGCCATCAGACTTTTGAATGGACCTACCTTATATTAAGTTGATCTTTCTGTACACCCTATCTATCACTGTAACACTACATTTTGCACCCTCTCCTTTTCTTCTCCCCTATGTACTTTATGAACATGATGGGGAGAGTCCGGTGTTGGACTGGGGTGGGCACAGTAAGTAGTCTCACAACACCAGGTTAAAGTCCAACAGGTTTATTTGTAATCACAAGCTTTCATCAGGAGCAGCGCTCTGGAAGCTCATGCTACCAAATAAACCTGTTGGACTCTATGAACGGTATGCTTTGTCAGTATTGCCCATGATTAACAATGCTTTCCACTGTATCCCAATACATGTGACAATAATAAATCAAATCACTTACTCACTGACACATTTTCACTGGGGTTCTCACGCATTGACTCTCCTAGGGTACAGTCACACACATACTGACTCTCCCGGGGTACAGTTACACACATACTGACTCTCCCGGGGTACAGTTACACACACACTGATTCTTGCTGCACTGTGTTCTGGTGGTGGGAAACTCTGCTAATGAAACCACTTTGCATTTGTTGCAGGGTCCCTCGAGTAAACCTGCACGCCGGCAGGGTGGATGGGCAGATGACACCCCTCGCTCATCCAAGTAAGTGCCAAGTACAAGGATTTTAAAGGGCTCTTCCTCCAGTGTGAATAGTTTTGCTGAACCGTATAGATCTGGCTTTGACTCCTGACATCAGTTGACAGAAAATTGCCAGAATTGATAATTCTGAAAGGCTTAACAAGGCACTTAGAAAATCACAGTATAGTCAGACAAAGTCAAGATGGTTTTATGAAGGGAAACCACAGTTAACAAATTTATTAGCATTTATGGAGGATGTAATTAGTAGAGTAATTAAAGGGAAGACAGGAGATATACCCGGATTTCCAATAGACATTCAGTAAAGTACCACATAAAGAGTTAAGAATACACATGACGTGGTCTCATAGAATCCCTACAGTGCAGAAGGAGGCCATTCAGCCCATCAAGTTTGCACCAACTCTGCAAAAGAACATCTCAACCAGGCCCACCTCCACACCCTATTCCCATAACTCTTGTTGAGTTGGGAGTAATATATTAGCATTGTGACATAAGTGTACCTTTAAGAGATTTTTTTAAAGTCATGTTCTGTGCAATTCTCAGTGATGCCGAGTTGTCTGTAGAAATCCTTTTATTGCTTCTTAAATGGAGATTGTTTATTTTTACTCTGGGATCTTTTATGATCCTACATTGTTAGGAGGAAGGACATGTGTTTTGGACAGTTTGTTTCCCTTTAAGGTTTCATTTTTTGTTTTGGCTGGCAGCAGTTTTAGTTTAGAAGGGACATCAAGCTGAAAATAAGTGTTTCTCTCTCCCTGGTTTTGGAAATTCTGCTGGTTAGCTGAAAGTAAGGCTTCTTGCCTTCCTGGAGTAGAGAATCTGCTGTTGGTGGCTCAACCAGAGTCTCTCCCTGGTGTTCGGGGAATTGTTCTGACTCCAAGCTTGTCTGTATGTGTATCAAGAGAACTGCAGCATTCATCCAAAGGATTCAGTCCCAGTATTGCTTGCTGTGTTAAACCTGTGGAAAGGGTTTTATTTCTATGGAAAGTTTTGTTTAATTGGAACATTTTAAATATATTTTGTTACACATTATCGTGATTGTTTTGTTTGTTTGTAATTGATAAACATTATCGCTAATTTTCTTTCCATACATATTGACTATATTCTTAAATAAACTTTGTTTGATAAAAACTCCCGAGTGGGTCATTTGAATCATACCTGAAGTGAAGCATCTCTTGCTTACCCTAGCCAAATTCAAATTACAAAACTTACAATCCAGGTGGACTTCATAAAACACTTTGGAATTTCTGACCTGAATTATAACGGCGTAGATTAAAGATTGGTTAAAGGACAGGTAACAAACTGCAGTGATAAATGTAGAATTTTCAAACTGACAAGATGTAATGAGTGGAGTGCTGCAAGGATCAGTGCTGGGGCCTTGGCAAATAGCAATAAATATTGATGACCTAAATGAAGATGCAGAGAGTAATATTTCTAAGTTTGCAGAGGTCATGGAGGGTTGTGGAGCTGGTGATGATTAACATAGAAACATATAAATTAGAGCAAGAATAGGCCATTCGGCCCTTCGAGCCTGCTCTGTCATTCATTATGATCATGGCTGATCATCCATCTCAGTAAGCTGTTCCCTCTTTCCCCCCATGTCCTTTGATCCCATTAGCCCCAAGAGCTATATCTAGCTCCTTCTTGAAAACATACAATATTTTTCTCTTAACTGTTTTCTGTGGTAGAGAATTCCACAGGTTCGCCACGCTAGGTGAAGAAATTTCTCCTCATCTCAGTCCGAAATGATTTATGAAGATATAAACCATTAATATTATTGTTATATATTTAAATAGTTGCATGATTGCTTTAAGAACAGGTCATATGATTTGATGTTGGTGTGATTGGGCTGCTTCAGAGGCTCCTGCTTTTAGTTTCAGTTTGTTCTCTGTACAGACAACAACTCTTTCAATAAATCTGTTGTTGTTAGTGTGAATCTACGCGTGCCAACCACATCTTTTTCTTTTTGTTTAAAATCCACAACCCCTAACATAGGTTAAGACGTTTCAAAAAGAAAATTAGCGACGTATGGGGATTTTGTTTCATTGAGAACATTGGGAAAGGATCCTAAAGTAGAAATAAATCACTGTGGGTCCTCACACTTTGAATATTAGAAGGTTAGGAAAATCAACAAAAGGATTAACAACTTAAGGGTCAGTGCAGGAAGAGCAAGTAAGAAAAAAGAAATCTGTGTGGTTTTAAAAGAGCGGGTTTTTCCGATCAGAGACGGTGGGATTCCAGGCAGTATCTGACATATTTGAAAAGGAATGCTTTGCTGTATGGCTGGGGTCGTTTAGAAAAAAATACACCAAGTCACTGATCTCCAGAGTTTAAAGGGGAGTATTGAGGAGACAGTAAAACAAAATAAATATACTGATCAGTCTTCAGTTGCCAGAGCCAGCTGGAGAAATGGTGGGACAATTAGGATCTATAGATCCTTCCAATGGAGATCCTTGAAGAGCATTACTCTCCAAAGCTAATGATCATCATGGAGTGGCTCCAGTTTCACCCAAGGACTCAAGTGGGAGGCGAAAGCATTGTTCAGTTTGTGGAAACTTTAAACAGGTTGGCACAGCATTGTGAATTTGGTGAGTTGTTAGAAGATTCTCTTCGAGATTGTCTAGTTTGTGGTCTCCAAAATGAGGCTATCCAAAGAAGATTGCTTACTCAACATGCTTTGACTTTAAAGACAGCAGTAGAAATCGCAATGTCGATGGAACTGGCTGCTAAAGAGGCTTCACAATTTGGTTCAGGAATGAAGTACTGCCCATAAGAATTCAAAACAGCAACAAGCATGTCACAGATGTCCCGTAATGGGCCATTCAGCGAGTGAATGCTGGAGCAAGGTTGTAGCACAATGAGTCACATTGGAAAAGCTTGTTGGGGCTAGACCAGCTTCCCTTGGGAAGAATATTCAGAAGAAGAATCTGGATATCTTCAAGAAGAAGAACAAGTTGCATTCTACACAAAGAATTTACAACCTGGAAGAAAAGAATGATGACTGTGAGACGAGAATGTCCAATGCTGTGATGAAGAGCTCCAACTAACTATCTTATCATACAGGGTGAATCAGATAGATTCTGGGTGATTCCAATGTTAAATGGACAATCTATTAGGATGGAGGTTGATACTGGAGCTGCTGTATCTTTAATTCCTGAGACTACATTCCAACAAAAACTGAAGCATCTTCCTTTAAAACCAGCTGATGTGATTTTAAGATCATACACGGAAGAGATTGCGCTGTTAAAACATGACATCATGGTCAATGTAGAGTTGAGTGGACAAACTGGAGTTCTCTATCCGTGTGGTCCGTGGTAATTTTCCAGCTCTGTTTGGGAGATCATGGCTGGAGAAGATAAAGCTTAACTGGAGTGCTGTCAATGGATTGGCCGATGTCAAAACGGACCTACTGCACCTTCTGGACAATTAAGAGTGTATTCGAAGAGACACTTGACTCAATAAAGGGAGTTGAAGTGAATGAAACCAGATGGTTCGGTTTGTATTTATGGTGATTTTGAAACAACAATAAATCCAGTGTTGTGCGCTGGTCAGTATCCGCTTTCTTCAGTTGAAGATTTGTTTGCTGGTTTATCATGCTGGTGCAGTATCACGCTTATGTTTACCGACTGAGCAGATGCCACCAACTAGCTTTGTAATATTTTTTATTTTTTACTAGTAGATCATTTGTGACAGCTTCTCCAGTTCAGAGCCATACTAGAAATGACCCTGTGAGGGGAAGGTGATGGATGTGGTATTGAATGGAACGATAACTGGAACACATTGTCCACATCCTGATATGAAACCATGTATGTCAAGAAAGCTTGAGTTCACCGTCCAGTCTGGGTATCTGTTGTGGGGAATCCGAGTGATCATTCCTCCTCATCTGCGGGGAAGAGTTCTTTAACAACGATATTAAAGAGATCCTAGTGCAGTCTGAATGGAGGAATTAGCACACAGTAATTACTGGTGGCCGGGCCTGGATGCTCAGATTGAAGAAAATGTGAGACAGTGTCAATCCTGTGCACGAATAAATACACCCCTGTCGTCTCTTCTACACTCATGGGAGTGACCTAAAATGCCATGGCAATGATCGTATGTAGCTTTTCCTGGTCAGAACAGCCTGGTTCATCCTGACAGAGTGATTAAATTGAGAGCTAGGGAATGGTGTTTTAGAATGTAAACAAATGGAACAAACGAGGGGATTTTCACAGTCACTTCATTGCAGTGTTAATGTGAGCCTACCTGTGACTGATAAATAAATAAACTTTGAAGGCAAAGGTGTTTCTACCCACTTGAAGTCTAATAAGTTCACCCATTTGAAGTGGCCGAGAGTATTTACATTCACTACAGATCATGTTTTTAAAATTATTCTTTCATGGATTTGGTATTGCTGACATCCCGAATTGTCCTTGAACTGATTGTCTCACTTGACCATTTTGAGAGGGCAGTTCAGCGTCAACCACATTATGGCTAAAATTGTACAGGGCTTCAGTGAGATCACATCTGGAATACATGCGCAGTTTTGGTCTCCATGTGTAAGAAAGAACATGTGGGCAATTCTCCAAGCCCGCTGCGCTGCACTAGCCCACCAGGAATTGGGCAGTGCCAAGGAGATGGGATCGGAGGGGGCAGGACCTAGTGGGAGGAGATCGGTGGGGTGGGGGGTCCCACTGCCACTCTGCATGGGGATCAGTGGCAGAGGGAGGGAAGGGACTGTCCCGGAGACTGGGAGGCCGGCAGTGCGGGCCGATTGTGCATGTGCCGATCTTTGCTGTGACAGGTGGGTGCATGCGCAGTCGCCCACTCAGTGCTATGCTGCCGGCCTCTCCAGCGGGAACAGGCCGTGCCTCTGGATTTTCAGCGTGAATCTGTGATGCACAATGTTGGAGATTCATTTTGAAAATCCCGCTTAAAAAAAAACAGCATGAGTTACTCCAGTTTTTAAGTGCATTCGGCACTTAGAATTATTTTGGGAGAATCCCCGGCCTATATCTCCATTGGATGTGGCACAGTGAAGGTTCACTAGGTTGGTTCCTGGGATGAGAAACTGAGTAAATTGGGTCTGTACTCTCTGGAGTTTGGGAAAATGAGACCTGATCTCATTGAAATCTCCAAGACTCTGAAGGACTTTGATAGGGTGTACACTGAGAGGTTGTTTCCCCGGCTGTGGAATCTAAAACCCAGGAGTACAGTCTCAGGGTAAGGGGCCAATCATTTAGGGCTATGAGGAGAAATATCTTCACTCAAAGGGATCTGAATCTTTGGAATCCTCTCCCCCAGAGAGTTCCGAATGCGCCATCACTGAACACATTGGAGATTGAGTTTGATGGACGTTTGATCTCTTGGAACCAAGGAATTATGAAGAGAGGACAGGAAAGTGGAATTGAGGCAGAAGATCAGCCATGATCATATTTATAACATATTTAAAGTGATAGCAACTCTTCTTGTAACACGTCACATGGACCTGTAGTGATGATAGCAGAGAGATTGGGGGGCTTTTATGGCTTTTCCATCTTAGACTTGGAATAAACAACACCTTCTTAATAACCTGCATCATGTTAAACTACAACCCATTAGTGTGGCACCTCATTACTTTCCTTCTTTGTACAGTTACTGGTTGATATGTAGCAAAGAAGAAATTGGCAACGCGAGTCAGATAAAAGTTTTTTTCACTGGATATAAAGAAAATGAAACCCAGCGCTTTAGATTGAAAAGTAAATCAAAGACAAGGGAAAGAAACCTCCTATACAAAAAGGTTCAGACAGGAAAGGAAACCGTGAGTAAGCAAGAAAGAAAGGTTAAACTTACTTGCCGATCAATAAGATGGGTAGAATTCCAAGCTGTGGAGAGTGCGCACAAGGAGAAGTGAAATGGGCTACGGGAACGGTGATTCACAGAAGCAAAAAACTCTGAGATCTTAAAGAGAAGCTACTACTCAGAAGAAAGGAAAAGTTTCCGGAAAAGGGAAACTGTGGCATTGTTAGCTAGGGTACTCTTTTGCAATGTGTGAGGGAGAGGGGTAAGACTGAGTTATAAGGAGAGGCTGGATAGACTGGGACTTTTTTCTCTGGAGCGTAGGAGGCTGAGGGGTGACCTTATAGAGGTCCATAAAATAATGAGGGGCATAGTTCAGCTAGATAGTCAATATCTGTTCCCAAAGGTAGGGGAGTCTAAAACTAGAGGGCATAGGTTTAAGGTGAGAGGGGAGAGATATGAAAGGGTCCAGAGGGGCAATTTTTTCCCACAGAGGGTGGTGAGTGTCTGGAACAAGCTGCCAGAGGTAGTAGTAGAGGCGGGTACAATTTTGTCTTTTAAAAAGCGTTTAGACAGTCACATGGGTGAGATGGGTATAGAGGGATATGGGCCAAATGCGGCAATTGGGACTAGCTTCAGGGTTTTAAAAAAAGGACGGCATGGACAAGTTGGGCTGTAAACCCTATGATTGAATAAAGTACTAACCTGGGAGCCAATAACCAAAAGTTTGAGAAAAAGGTAGTGCCATGGATGTATTTGATGAAGATTGTGAGACTTGGAACTCGTAGAAAGAAAGATTCCAAAGCTTTGGATGAACCTGTATCTGGGGTCACCATTGCAGATGTCAGAGCAGCTTTCTCGAAGGTCAACCCACGGAAAGCGACTGGCCCGGATGGGGTACCCGGACGAGCGCTCAGATCCTGCTGGCAGGGGTATTCGCAGACATCTTCAACCTCTCTTTACAACAATCTGAGGTCCCTATCTGCTTCAAGGAGACGACCATCAACTCAGCATCAAAGAAAAGCCAAGCAGCGTGCCTTAATGACTATCATCCGGTGGCTCTGACATCCATCATTGTGAAGTGCTTCGAAAGGTTAGTCATGGCACGAATCAATCCCAGCCTCCCGGACTGCGTGGAACCATTACAGTTCGCCTACCGCCGCAACAGGTCCACAGCAGATGCCATCTCCCTGGCCTTGCACTCAACCCTGGAACTAAAGACACCTATGTCAGACTCCTATTTATTGACTACAGCTCAGCTTTCAACACTATTATTCCGACGAAACTCATCTCTAAACTCCGTGGCCTGGGCCTCGGCACCCCCCTCTGTGACTGGATCCTGAACTTCCTAACTCACAGACCACAATCAGTAAGGATTGGCAACAACACCTCCTCCACGATCATCCTCAACACCGGTGCCCCACAAGGCTGTGTTCTCTGCCCCCTACTATACTCCTTATACACCTATGACTGTGTGGCCAAATTCCCCTCCAATTCGTTTTTTAAGTTTGCTGATGACACCACCGTAGTGGGTCGGATCTCAAACACTGATGAAACCGAGTACAGGAATGAAATAGAGAATCTGGTGAACTGGTGCGATGACAATAATCTCTCCCTCAATGTCAACAAAACGAAGGAGATTGTCATCGACATCAGGAAGCGTAAAGGAGAACATGCCCCTGTCTACATCAACCGGGATGAAGTAGAAAGTGTCGAGAGCTTCAGGTTTTTAGGTGTCCAGATCACCAACAACCTGTCCTGGTCTCCCCCATGCCGGCACTATAGTTAAGAAAGCCCACCAACGCCTCTACTTTCTCAGAAGACTAAGGGAATTTGGCATGTCAGCTACGACTCTCATCAACTTTTACAGATGCATCTTAGAAAGCGTTCTTTCTGGTTGTATCACAGCTTGGTATGGCTCCTGCTCTGCCCAAGACCATAAGGAACGACAAAAACTGCTGTGATAAGCAGTTCCAGCCTCCCAGACTACCTGGATCCACTACAGTTTGCCTACCGCCGCAACATGTCCACAGCAAATGCCATTTCCCTGGCCCTGCACTCAACCCTGGAACACGTAGGTAACAAGGACACCTGTGTCAGACTCCTATTTATTGACTACAGCTCAGCCTTCACAAGGCCGTGTTCTCTGCCCCTTACTATACTCCTTGTACACCTATGACTGTGCGGCCAAATTCCCCTCCAATTCGATTTTCAAGTTTGCTGACGACACCACCGTCGTGGGTCGGATCTCAAACAATGACGAGACAGAGAACAGGAATGAGATAGAGAATGTGGTGAACTGGTGCGGCAACAATAATCTCTCCCTCAATGTCAACAAAATGAAGGAGATTGTCATCAACCTCAGGAAGCGTAAAGGAGAACATGCCCCTGTCTACATCAACCGGGACGAAGTAGAACATGTTGAGAGCTTCAAGTTTTTAGGTGTCCAGATCTCCAACAACCTGTCCTGGTCCCCCCGTGCTGACACTATAGTTAAGAAAGCCCACCAACGCCTCTGCTTTCTCAGAAGACTAAGGAAATTTGGCATGTCAGCTACGATTCTCACCAATTTTTACAGATGCACCATAGAAAGCATTCTTTCTGGTTGTATCACAGCTTGGTATGGCTCCTGCTCTGCCCAAGACCGCAAGAAACTACAAAAGGTCGTGAATGTAGCCCAATCCATCACGCAAACCAACCTCCCATCCGTTGACTCTGTCTACACTTCCTGCTGCCTTGGCATAGCAGCCAGCATAATTAAGGACCCCACGCACCCTGGACATTCTCTCTTCCACCACTTTCCTTTGGGAAAAAGATGCAAAAGTCTGAGGTCACGTACCAACCGACTCAAGAACAGCTTCTTCCCTGCTGCCGTCAGACTTTTGAATGGAATTACCTTGCATTAAGTTGATCTTTCTCTACACCCTAGCTATGACTGTAACACTACATTCTGCACTCTCTCCTTTCCTTCTCTATGAACGGTATGCTTTGTCTGTATAGCGCGCAAGAAACAATACTTTTAACTGTATACTAATACATTACCCTGATGTCGGTTTATTCGGAATATTGTTAAGATTGAGATTTGGGGGACACAGGAAAAGTCTGAGTAACACTCTTTGTTAAACCAAGTCAATGAGACAACAAAACACAAGCCCGTGCATGCAGCGACTGAGATCTCATTGATGATATTCTCATTCCAATGATTTCTACAGAAAATTGCAAGCACATCTTCTGATTATTGATGCTAACCTCAGCAAAGTTCCCAAAAGCTCCAATGTCTGTTTCTTTTCTAGGTTTAATGAGATTGGCTAAATGTGGATCCCACATGTCAACATGTTTTGTACACTGTTACAATGTAAGCAGATTTTGTGGTGAGATTGATTGTTGTCATTTGCTGTGCAGTCATTGGCGACTGAGATTGTTCATTACTCTCTGGACATTGCACACATGAATGGCCATTAGTTCTCTGCGGTGTTCACACCTCAGCCTGTGCCATCATTGCAGACAATTGGTTTTTAACGTGTGAACATGTATATATATTTAATCTTAAAAACTGATTATCTCCTTCCATCTGATACATCTACACTTAAACACGCCTCCCGCTAGCACTGCGGGCCAATGCCCATGTCAGTGAGTGCACTGTCAGCCTCAGCTTTGCTGCTTCCTGTGGGTTAGTATATCGCTGATATTTGCTGTACTTGGGCAGGGAGAATGGCCACTTGGATGGGAGTATGGAACTTTGATTGATGCTCCTGGGATCCATATTCCAGTAAGGATCAGGAGTGGAGGGGAGAGCCTGGGCTGGAGGAGTGGACAGGTGGCTGGAGAGAGATTTAGTGGGAGAATCACAGAAACCCCACAGTGCAGAAGGCGGCCGTTCGGCCCATTGAGTCCACACCGACAACAATCCCACTTAGGCCTTATCTCCATAACCCCACATATTTACCCCACTAATCTCTCTAACCTATGCATCCTGGGACACTAAGGGGCAATTTAGCATGGCCAATGCACCTAACCTGCACATCTTTAGACTGGGAGGAAACTAGAGCACCTGGAGGAAACCCATGCAGACACGGGGAGAATGTGCAAACTCCACACAGACAGTGAACCAAGCCGGGAATCAAACCCAGGTCCCTGGCGCTGTGAGACAGCAGTGCTAACCACTGTGCCACCGTGCCGCCCTTGTTAGCTTAAAATAAATTCAGCTCTCTTAATGGAATTCGGCAAGTCAGCGTTCAAAGCACAAGTCAACAATGTTCCAAGGATCTACATTCCCTGGGGAAACCTGCAGCATCTCATCTAGTTTAAGCCTTGAGTAATGAGATTGTGAGGCCTAGTCCTCCCTAACTCATTAGAGTTGAAACAAACTTTTTCCAAACACCGTTGCTTCACTTCATCACCATATACTCGAAAATGACCCCAAGCTCTAAAATATAAAGACCTAACACTTTAGCGTCATTTGGTAATTCTGGGCTTGAAGAGTATAGAGGGTGTAGGAGTAGAGTTAAGAGAGAAATCAGGAGGACAAAAAGGGGACACGAGATTGTTTTGGCAGATAAGGCAAAGGAGAATCCAAGGAGCTTCTACAAATACATAAAGGGCAAAAGAGTAACTAGGGAGATCAAGTGTAGTATCGACATGCTGTACTTGGTTGAAGTCATTAGGTTACATTTTAGCTTCATTTGAAGCAGTTTTTAAAAGCGGCATCTCGGTCTTTTAGCTAAGATGCAAATGAGATCAAGCCTTGGAGGAGGAACTATGCCGACTCCAATCAGCTTGGATCATGTAGATCAAGCCCAAGACAGGAGGTGAGAGCCCTGTCTTGTCAGCTTGGATCGGGAATGTCTCAACTTGTTGAGACTCTGAATTGGACTTGATTTGATTGAAGTGGAATAAAAACAAAAAAAACTAGGGAGAGAGTAGGGCCTCTTAAGGATGAACATGGTCATCTATGTGCGGATCCACAAGAGATGGGCGAGATCCTAAATGAATATTTCTCATCAGTATTTACTGTTGAGAAAGGCATGGATGTTAGGGAACTTGGGGAATTAAATAATGATGTCTTGAGGAGTGTACATATTATAGAGAAGAAGGTGCTGGAAGTCTTAAAACGCATCAAGGTAGATAAATCCCTGGGGCCTGATGAAGTGTATCCCAGGACGTTGTGGGAGGCTAGGGAGGAAATTGCAAGTCCCCTAGCAGAGATATTTGAATCATCGACAGCTACAGGTGAGGTGCCTGAAGATTGGAGGGTGGCAAATGCTGTACTTTTGTTTGAGAAGGTCTGCAGGGAAAAGCCTGGGAACTACATGCCAATGAGTCTCACATCTGTGGTGGGTAAGTTGTAAGAAGGCATTTTGAGAGACAGGATCTACAGACATTTAGAGATACAAGGACTGATTAGGGACAGTCAGCATGGCTTTGTGAGTGGAAAATCATGTCTCACAAATTTGATTGAGTTTTTTGAAGGGGTAACCAAGAAGGTAGATGAGGGCAGTGCAGTTGATGTTGTCTACATGGACTTTAGCAAGGCCTTTGACAAGATACCGCATGGTAGGTTGTTGCATAAGGTTAAATCTTACAGGATCCAGGATGAGGTAGCCAATTGGATACACAATTGGCTTGATGGCAGAAGATAGAGGGTGGCTGTAGTGGGTTGTTTTTCAAACTGGAGGCCTGTGACCAGTGGTGTGCCTCAGGGATCGGTGCTGGGTCGACTGTTATTTGTCCTTTGTATTAATGATTTGGATGAGAATTCAGAAGGCATCGTTCGTAAGTTTGCAGATGACACCAAGATTGGTGGCATAGTGGACAGTAAAGAAAGTTATCTCCAATTGCAATGGGATCTTGATCAATTGGGCCAGTGGGCTGACGAATGGCAGATGGAGTTTAATTTAGACAAATGCGAGGTAATGCATTTTGGTAAATCGAACCAGGGCAGGACTTACTCAGCTAATGGTAGGGCATTGGGGAGAGTTACAGAACAAAGAGATCTAGGGGTACAGGTTCATAGCTCCTTGAAAGTGGAGTGGCAGGTGGACAGAGTGGTGAAGAAGGCATTCGGCATGCTTGGTTTTCATTGGTCAGAACATTGAATACAGGAGTTGGGATGTCTTGTTGAAGTTGTACAAGACATTGGTAAGGCCACACTTGGAATACTGTGCACAGTTCTGGTCACCCTATTATAGAAAGGGTATTATTAAACTAAAAAGAGTGCAGAAAAGATTTACTAGGATGCTACCGGGACTTGGTGGATTGAGTTATAAGGAGAGGCTGGATAGACTGGGACTTTTTTCCCTGGAGTGTAGGAAGCTTAGGGATGATCTGATAGAGGTCCATAAAATAATGAGAGGCATAGATCAGCTAGATAGTCAACATCTTTTACCAAAGGTAGGGGAGTCTAAAACTAGAGGGCATAGGTTTCAGGTGAGAGGGGAGAGATACAAAAGTGTCCAGAGGGGCAATTTTTTCACACTGAGGGTGGTGAGTGTCTGGAAAGCTGCCAGAGGTAGTAGTAGAGGCGGGTACAATTTTGTCTTTTAAAAAGCTTATAGACAGTTACTTGGGGAAGAAGGGTATCGAGGGATATGGGCCAAATACGGGCAATTGGGACTAGTTTAGGGGTTAAAAAAAGGGTGGCATGGACAAGTTGGGATGAAGAGCCTATTTCCATACTGTGAACCTCTGTGACTCTAGCTCTTTTAGCATCTTGTGGTACAGGATTGAGATAATCACCCTTGCTAGTCACAGTTCTGCTCGGAAGGATGGAGTGCCAGAGTAAAGCTCGTGGAATTGAAGTGCCACTGAGAATATGGATATAAAATTGGCTGAGCAACAGCAACCAGGGAGTAGTGGTGAATGGTTGTTTTACAGACTGGAGGAAGATTTATAGTCAAGTTCCCATGGAGTCAGTGTTAGAACCATTGCTCTTCTTAGAATCATAGAATCCTACAGTGCGGATTGAGGCCATTTGGCCCATCGAATCTGCACCGAGCACAATCACTCCCCCCCCGCTCCCCCCTATCCCCATAATCCCATGCATTTACCCTGACTAGTCCCCCTGACACAAACAAAGAACAAAGAACAATATAGCACAGGAACAGGCCCTTTGGCCCACTAAGCCTGCGCCGCTCATGTGCCCAACTAGATCATTCATTTGTATCCCTCTATTCCCAGTCTGTTCATGTGGTTATCTAGATAAGTCTTAAACTATCCCAGCGTGTCCGCCTCAATCGCCTTGCTTGGCAGTGCATTCCAGGCCCCCACCACCCTCTGTGTAAAATACATCCCCCTGACATCTGTGTTGAACCTTGCCCCCCTCACCTTGAACCTGTGACCCCTTGTGTTCGTCACCTCCGACCTGGGAAAAAGCTTCCCACTGTTCACCCTATCTATGTCCTTCATAATTTTATACACCGCTATTAGGTCGCCCCTCATCCTCCGTCTTTCCAGGGAGAACATCCCCAGTCTACCCAATCTCTCCTCATAGCTAAGACCCTCCATACCAGGCAACATCCTGGTAAACCTTTTCTGTACTCTCTCCAAAGCCTCCACGTCCTTCTGGTAGTGTGGCGACCAGAACTGGACGCAGTATTCCAAATGTGGCCTAACCAACGTTCTATACAGCCGCAGCATCATATGTCAACTTTTATATTCTATGCCCCGTCCAATAAAGGCAAGCATGCCATATGCCTTCTTCACCACCTGTGCTGCCACCTTTAAGGATCTGTGGACTTGTACACCCAGGTCCCTCTGTGTGTCTATACTCCTGATGGTTCTGCCATTTATTGTATAGCTCCCCCTTACATTAGATCTACCGAAATGTATCACTTCGCATTTATCTGGATTAAATTCCATCTGCCATTTCTCCGCCCAATGTTCCAGCCTATCTATATCCTGCTGTATTCTCTGACAATGTTCATCACTATCCGCAACTCCAGCAATCTTTGTATCGTCCGCACACTTACTGATCACACCAGCTACATCTTCCTCCAAATCATTTATATATGTCACAAACAGCAGAGGTCCCAGTACAGAGCCCTGCGGAACTCCACTAGTCACAGACCTCCAACCGGAAAAAGACCCCTCCACTGCTACCCTCAGTCTTCTATGGCTAAGCCAGTTCTCCACCCATCTAGCTAGCTCACCTTTTATCCCGTGAGATTTAACCTTTTGCACCAGCCTGCCATGAGGGACCTTGTCAAACGCTTTACTAAAATCCATATAAACGACATCCACGGCCCTTGTCAATTGTTTTTGTCACCTCCTCAAAAAACTCAACCAAATTTGTGAGGCATGACCTCCCTCGTACAAAACCATGCTGTCTATCGCTAATGAGATTATTTAGTTCTAAATGCGCATATATCCTATCTCTAAGAATTGTTTCCAACAATTTCCCTACCACGGACGTCAAGCTCACCGGCCTATAATTACCCGGGTTATCCATGCTACCCTTCTTAAATAACGGGACCACATTTGCTATCCTCCAATCCTCTGGGACCTCACCTCACACGAGGGCCAATTTAGCAAGACCAATCCACGTAACCTGCACATCTTTGGACAGTGGAAGGAAACCGGAGCACCCGGAGGAAACCCACGCAGACACAGGGAGAATGTGCAGACTCCACACAGACAGTGACCCAGGCCAGGAATTGAATCCAGGTCCCTGGCACTGTGAGGCAGCAGTGCTAGCCACCGTGCCACCCCTTGATAAATATTAACAGCCTAGACAGCAATTTCAAAATTTCTGGACAACACCTAGTGCTGTGAGCTCTGAGGAGGATCGTGTTAAACTCCAAAAGAACATTATTATGAACGTGCACTTTACAAGACACATTCCAGAAGTACATTAGCTCAGAGACACGCCTGTGTGATCTGGTTGATATAGGGTGAAACTCAAACAAAACCCTATGAAATTAAGTGACATTTTTCGCATCTTGACACAATAACTCACAGAAAGGGCGAAAGGGCTGTTTGAGACATACAGGGAGAGAAAGCAACTACTGCTGTGTGGAGAAACAGAGTAACTACTTCTGAGGAGAAGCAGGATGCTTGGAAGAATTTGTTTTCTGTTCGAATAGAAGGAGACAGAACCAACCGTTTGGAGACTTAAGGAACAAGGTGTGGCTGGATTGGGCTTTGTTGGTGGCAGTGGGATCTGGGAAAATCAGGCTGTGCAGAATGCATTTTGAAGAACACGGGAAGTTGCTCCCGAGCATGGCTGGGAAAAGTGAGACTCCGGGAGAGCCAGGAGTAACATTGGACTGATTGTTATTATGCTGTGAATCTGCCGCAAGTGTGGGGCACAGTGAAAAGTGTTGTAAGATGTATCTCGATGGTGTTAATTAATGCAAAAATAACTTTTCTGTCATCCAGTGTGTTAGTTGTACCTTAACTAATATTTAATCTATGTTGGTTTTAGCTTGTTTGTTACAATAAATGTCTCTAAATGGGAAATCTTATCCTTTAGTTACATTGTCACTCACATTGTCTGTACCTTTAAGACTTGATTACCTGTAAAGACTCGCATTCCAACCATTATTTTGTAAATTGAGTTTGTGTCTTTATATGCCCTGTTTGTGAACAGAACTCCCACTCACCTGATGAAGGAGCAGCGCTCCGAAAGCTAGTGGCTTGTGCTACCAAATAAACCTGTTGGACTTTAACCTGGTGTTGTGAGACTTCTTACTGTGTTTACCCCAGTCCACCTCCGGCATCTCCACATCATGGCAACCAGAGGGACACAGACTGAAGACGATTAGTAAAAGAACCAGATCGATACAGAGGTTTTATTTTGCAGTGAGTTCTGATCTGGAATGTGCTGTCTGAAAGGCAGTGGAAGCAGTTTCTGTAGTAAGCTTCGAAAGAGAATTGGGTAAATAGTTGAAGGAGACGGTTTCCGGGATTATGGGAGAAAAGCAGGACATTCGGTCTAACTGGAAATCTCTGCCAAAGACGTAATACAGGCCTAATGGACCGAATGGCTCCTACCTGTTTTGTGAGAGTAATTGGTTTGGTTTCTGCTTCATACTCGGAGCATTGATCTGCTCAAATGTGAAAGTAAAAAGTGAATTGGTATCCTTGCTAACAGACAAACTGTTGAAACTGTGCAGCAGAGGGCAGTATTGGCTTAGTCCTGGCAGATCCTGATGTCCTTGCAAGGATATTCTGGGTCTCAGTCACTGGTGCAGCATCGTCCTGTCAGATACAGTCACCAGTAATTTTCCAGAAAGATAATACATTATTGTTTAAAGGAGCAGCTATCCATGTCGGGTGCTCACCAAGATACAATTACATATGGTCACACAGTGACCCCCCTATCAGCTCGCAGCTTCATGACTGTCCTTTCGCATCCTGTTCTTTATCTCTGTTTCTCCCCCTCTCTCGTCTTATCTTATTCTCTCCCTGTCTCACTCTCTCTGTTCCCCCTATTTCTTTATGTCTACCTGACTTGCTCTCTCACTTTCTCCCCCTCTTGTCTCTCTCTTTCTCTCTCCCTCTCTTTTCCTGTCTCATTCTGTCTCTCTCCCTTTCTGTCTCCCTTTCATTCTCTCTCTTATTCTCTTTTATCTCCCCCTCTCTTTTTCTGTCACTCTCTTTTTCTCTATCTCTCTTTTCCTGTCTCTCTCCATGAATCATTCTCTCTCTCTCTCCCTGCCTCTTTGCCCATTTCACTCTCTCCCTTATTTGTTGCCATCACAGTCGGTGTTTCTGAATATTCTTCTCACTCTACACACCCTTCTTACTCCAAGCAACTCATAACACCATGGCTAACTCTGACTTATAATAAGAACATAAGAACATAAGAACTAGGAGCAGGAGTAGGCCATCTGGTCCCTCGAGTCTGCTCCGCTATTCAATAAGATCATGGCTGATCTTTTTGTGGACTTAGCTCCACTTAGCCGCCCGCTCACCATAACCCTTAATTCCTTTATCTATCCTTTCCTTAAAAATATTCAATGAGGTAGCCTCAACTGCTTCACTGGGCTGGGAATTCCACAGATTCACAACCCTTTGGGTGAAGAAGTTCCTCCTCAACTCAGTCCTAAATCTGCTTCCCCTTATTTTGAGGCTATGCCCCTTAGTTCTAGTTTCACCCGCCAGTGGAAACAACTTCCCTGCTTCTATCTTATCTATTCCCCTCATAATGTTATATGTTTCTATAAGATCTCCCCTCATTCTTCTGAATTCAAATGAGTATAGCCCCAGTCTACTCAGTCTCTCCTCATAAGCCAACCCTCTCAACTCCGGAATCAACCTAGTGAATCTCCTTTGTACCCCCTCCAGTGCCAGTATATCCTTTCTCAAGTAAGGAGACCAAAACTGTACACAGTACTCCAGGTGTGGCCTCACCAGCACCTTATACAGCTGCAATATAATCTCGCTGTTTTTAAACTCCATCCCTCTCGCAATGAAGGACAAAATTCCATTTGCCTTCTTACGGTGGCAGAAAGGACGTTTGATGAGGAGTCGTCTACTGAGGTAGTATGGGCTGAGGTTAGAAACAGGAAAGGAGAGGTCACCCTGTTGGGAGTTTTCTATCGGCCTCCGAAAAGTTCCAGAGATGTAGAGGAAAGGATTGCAAAGATGATTCTGGATAGGAGCGAAAGTAACAGGGTAGTTGTTATGGGGGACTTTAACTTTACAAATATTGACTGGAAAAGCTATAGTTCGAGTACTTTAGAGGGGTCAGTTTTTGTCCAATGTGTGCAGGAGGGTTTCCTGACACAGTATGTAGATAGGCCAACAAGAGGCGAGGCCACATTGGATTTTGTACTGGGTAATGAACCTGACCAGGTGTTAGATTTGGAGGTAGGTGAGCACTTTGGTGATAGTGACCGCAATTCAGTTGCGTTTACTTTAGCGATGGAAAGGGATAGGTATATACCAAAGGGCAAGAGTTATAACTGGGGGAAAGGAAATTATGATGCGATTAGGCGAGATTTAGGATGCATAGGTTGGGGAAGGAAACTGCAGGGGATGGGCACAATTGAAATGTGGAGCTTGTTCAAGGAACAGATACTGCGTGTCCTTGATAAGTATGTACCTGTCAGGCAGGGAGGAAGTGGTCGAGCGAGGGAACCGTGGTTTACTAAAGAAGTTGAATCTCTTGTGAAGAGGAAGAAGGAGACTTAGGTCAAGATGAGAGGTGAAGGCTCAGTTCGGGCGCTTGAGAGTTACAAGTTAGCCAGGAAGGACCTAAAGAGAGAGTTAAGAAGAGCCAGGAGGGGACATGAGAAGTCTTTGGCATGTAGGATCAAGGAAAACCCTAAAGCTTTCTATAGGTATGTCAGGAATAAAAGAATGACTAGGGTAAGATTAGGGCCAGTCAAGGACAGTAGTGGGAAGTTGTGCATGGAGTCCGAAGAGATAGGAGAGGCGGTAAATGAATACTTTTCGTCAGTATTCACGCAGAAAAAAGACAATGTTGTCGAGGAGAATACTGAGATACAGGCTATTGGACTAGATGGGATTGAGGTTAATAAGGAGGAGGTGTTAGCAATCCTGGAAAGTGTGAAAATAGATAAGTCCCCTGGGCTGGATGGGATTTATCCTAGGATTCTCTGGGAGGCTAGGGAGGAGATTGCAGCTTTGGCTTTGATCTTTATGTCGTCATTGTCTACAGGAATAGTGCCAGAAGATTGGCGGATAGCAAATGTTGTCCCCTTGTTCAAGAAGGGGAGTAGGGACAACCCTGGTAATTATAGACCAGTGAGCCTTACTTCTGTTGTGGGCAAGGTTTTGGAAAGGATTATAAGAGATAGGATTTATAATCATCTGGAAAGGAATAATTTGATTAGGGATAGTCAGCACGGTTTTGTGAAGGGTAGTTCGTGCCTCACAAACCTTATTGAGTTCTTTGAGAAGGTGACCAAAGAGGTGGATGAGGGTAAAGCAGTTGATGTAGTGTATATGGATTTCAGTAAAGCGTTTGATAAGGTTCCCAACGGTAAGCTATTGCAGAAAATATGGACGCATGGGATTGAGGGTGATTTAGTGGTTTGGATCAGGAATTGGCTAGCTGTAAGAAGACAGAGGGTGGTGGTTGATGGGAAATGTTCATCCTGGAGTTCAGTTACTAGTGGTGTACCGCAAGGATCTGTTCTGGGGCCAATGCTATTTGTCATTTTTATAAATGACCTGGATGAGGGCGTAGAAGGATGGGTTAGTAAATTTGCGGATGACACTAAAGTCGGTGGAGTTGTGGACAGTGCGGAAGGTTGTTGCAGGTTACAGAGGGACATATATAAGCTGCAGAGCTGGACTGAGAGGTGGCAAATGGAGTTCAATGCGGAAAAGTGTGAGGTGATTCACTTTGGAAGGAGTAACAGGATTACAGAGTACTGGGCTAATGGTAAGATACTTGGTAGTGTGGATTAACAGAGAGATCTCGGTGTCCATGTCCATAGATCCCTGAAAGTTGGCACCCAGGTTCTTAGAAACCCTACAGCACAGAAAGAGGCCATTCGGCCCATCGAGTCTGCACCGACCACAATCCCACCCAGGCCCTACCGCCATATCCCTACACATTTACCCACTAATCCCTCTAACCCACGCATCCCAGGACACTAAGGGCAATTTTTTTAGCATGGCCAATCAACCTAACCCGCACATCTTTGATGGGGTTGTTAAGAAGGCATACGGAGTGTTAGCTTTTATTGGTAGAGGGATTGAGTTTCGGAGCCAGGAGGTCATGTTGCAGCTGTACAAAACTCTGGTGCGGCCGCACTTGGAGTATTGCATGCAGTTCTGGTCGCCACATTATAGGAAGGATGTGGAAGCATTGGAAAGGGTGCAGAGGAGATTTACTAGGATGTAGAACCATAGAACCATAGAAAATTACAGCTCAGAAACAGGCCTTTTGGCCCTTCTTGTCTGTGCCGAACCATTTTTTGCCTAGTCCCACTGACCCGCACTTGGACCATATCCTTCCACACCCCTCTCATCCATGAACCCGTCCAAGTTTTTCTTAAATGTTAAAAGTGACCCCGCATTTACCACTTTATCCGGCAGCTCATTCCACACTCCCACCACTCTCTGCGTGAAGAAGCCCCCCCTAATATTCCCTTTAAACTTTTTTCCTGTTGCCTGGTATGGTGGGAAGGTCTTATGAGGAAAGGCTGGGGGACTTGAGGTTGTTTTCGTTAGAGAGAAGAAGGTGAAGAGGTGACTTGATAGAGGCATATAAGATGATCAGAGGATTGGATAGGGTGGATAGTGAGAGCCTTTTTCCTCAGATGGTGATAGATAGCACGAGGGGACATAGCTTTAAATTGAGGGGTGATAGATATAGGACAGATGTCAGAGGTAGGTTCTTCACTCAGAGAGTAGTAAGGGCATGGAATGCCCTGCCTGCAGCAGTAGTGGACTCGCCAACATTAAGGGCATTTAAATGGTCATTGGATAAACATGTGGATGATATTGGAATAGTGTAGGTTAGATGGGCTTTAGATTGGTTTCACAGGTCGGTGCAACATCGAGGGCCGAAGGGCCTGTACTGCGCTGTAATGTTCTATGTTCTTAATTACCTGCTGCACCTGCAAACCAACTCCTTGAGATTCCTGCACAAGGACACCCAGGTCCCTCTGCACAGCAGCATGCTGCAATTTTTTACCATTTAAACAATGGTCAATTTTGCTGTTATTCCTACCAAAATGGATGACCTCACATTTACCAACATTGTACTCCATCTGCCAGACCCTCGCCCACTCACTTAGATTATCTATATCCCTTTGCAGACTTTCAGCGTCCCCTGCCCACTTTGCTCTTCCACCCATCTTAGTGTCATCTGCAGATTTTGACACACTACACTTGGTCCCCAACTCCAAATCATCTATGTAAATCGTAAACAATTGCGGTCCCAACACTGATTCCTGAGGCACACCACTAGTCACTGATCGCCAACCAGAAAAACACCCATTTACCCCCACTCTTTGTTTTCTGTTAGTTAACCAATCCTCTATCCGTGCCAATACATTACCCGTAACACTGTGCACCTTTATCTTATGTAGCAGTCTTTGGTGCGGCGCCTTGTCAAATGCTTTCTGGAAATCCAGATACACCACATCTACAGGTTCCCCATTGTCCACTGCACATGTAATGTTCTCAAAAAATTATTCTCCCCGGAGTCGGAGTCTCTCCCTCTCCCTCTCCCTCAGGCGTGTCAATCTAAGTACCAGCCCTTAAAAAAGAAAGACTTGAAAGGCTTGCATTTATATAGCGTTTCTGCTAACCCCAGGACCTCTCAAAGAGTTTTGCAGCGAATGAAGTACTTTTGGAATATATTCACTATTGGAATGTAGAAAAACATGGTGACCATTTACTCTCAGCAAACTCCCACAAACAACAATGTGGCAATGATTACATAACTTGTTTTTGATGTTGAGTGAAGTATTAACCAGGAATCATTTCCCTCTTCTTTCAAATACTGACCATGGGATTGTTCATATCCACCTGATAATGCCTCGGTGTAATGTCACACCTGAGAGATGGTACCTCCAACAGCGCGGCATTCCCTCAGTACTGACCCTCTGACAGTGCGGCACTCCCTCAGTACTGACCCTCTGACAGCGCGGCACTCCCTCAGTACTGACCCTCTGACAGTGCGGCACTCCCTCAGTACTGACCCTCTGACAGTGCGGCATTCCCTCAGTACTGACCCTCTGACAGTGCGGCATTCCCTCAGTACTGACTCTCTGACAGTGTGGCACTCCCTCAGCACTGACCCTCCAGCAGCGCGGCACTCCCTCAGTACTGACCTTCTGACAGTGCGGCATTCCCTCAGTACTGACCCTCTGACAGTGTGGCACTCCCTCAGCACTGACCCTCTGACAGTGTGGCACTCCCTCAGCACTGACCCTCTGACAGTGTGGCACTCCCTCAGTACTGACCCTCTGACAGTGTGGCACTCCCTCAGCACTGACCCTCTGACAGTGCGGCACTCCCTCAGTACTGACCATCCAACAGCGCGGCACTCCCTCAGTACTGACCCACTGACAGTGCGGCATTCCCTTAGTACTGACCCTCTGACAGTGTGGCACTCCCTCAGCACTGACCCTCTGACAGTGCGGCACTCCCTCAGTACTGACCCTCTGACAGTGTGGCACTCCCTCAGCACTGACCCTCTGACAGTGTGGCACTCCCTCAGCACTGACCCTCTGACAGTGCGGCACTCTCTCAGCACTGACCCTCTGACAGTGTGGCACTCCCTCAGCACTGACCCTCAGACAGTGTGGCAGTCCCTCAGTACTGACCCTCTGACAGTGCGGCACTCCCTCAGCACTGACCCTCTGACAGTGCGGCACTCTCTCAGCACTGACCCTCTGACAGTGCGGCACTCCCTCAGCACTGACCCTCAGACAGTGTGGCAGTCCCTCAGTACTGACCCTCTTACAGTGCAGCACTCCCTCAGCACTGACCCTCAGACAGTGCGGCATTCCCTCAGTACTGACCCTCTGACAGTGCGGCACTCCCTCAGTGCTAATTCTCCGACCTCACCTCATAGTCAGCCAACCCCTAACAGCCCATTTGTAACTTGTTTGCAAAATCCACAATCAGGACTGCAGAGTTTCAGCCTGTTCCCACCCCACTGAAATGACTTACCTTAACTTTATTTTTAGTCAGATTCAGTCTCTTTCCACCGACATCCTTTACCTGTTTTCTGCCACTTTAACAGTTTGAATTTCCTGGCCCTAACCAACTGCCCTTCGCCGTGGATGTCCCATCTCTGTGTGCCTCGCTCCCCCTCCAGGACTCTCGGAGAGCTCGATGCCTCTTCCTCCTCCAGCTGGCTTCGCTGCTTCACTCAGTGAATAATTTCTCCTTTAACTCTCCTACCTCCTCCAAACAAAGCTGCTGCCCTGGTCCCCACATGGATCCGAGCTATACCTACCTTTTGTGGGATATTCCTTGTTCCAGTCCTGTTCAGCTCCCATCGGAGATTGTATGGGCACTGTGCCCTGCTCTTGCCTCCATTCACCTTCACGTGGTTCATCTCCAATCCCTCCCGACTTCTCTGCCTCCATTTCTGGAGATAAGATATGAACCAATATTCACAGTAAGCCCAGTGACTGCCCCATCGACTCTGGCCTGCTCTTCTTCATACCCTCCACCTTATCGAGACTGATATCTTACACTGATGGAAAGAAACCTGAGGGACAGGATTTCACTTTTTAAAACTTATACGAAAACAAACCAAATCAATCAATATAACTTGAACATTAACCAGCAAAGTATAATTTATACAAAGAGGTAAAATTCACTTTAAATTATCAACACAACAAAGAATGCCTCATGTAGTTTGAAGCACTCACATTACATCAACTGTGGCACCGTGTGCAAATCTCACAATCATTCTAACTCCATTTTGTAGGATCTCTCACTTCCCAACCAATTATTTTGCTTTTGAGTCTTATCCACCAGAGGCTGTATTCCATCTGTAGGCCCCGGACATGGATCCCCAGAGACCCCCTTCTCTGATCCTTTAAATGGTCCGGGGTTGCTGGCAACACTGAAACAGCAGCAATTCCCCCATTCAATCCACAATCCCTTGCCTTCCTATCTTCTGCTCTTCTTTCTTTCCAGCTGTATAACATCAACAGTAACACAGTCTCTGCTCTATTCTCAGAGACCTGCCAGGATCTGTTCAAAAATTGCCAAACAGAAAACTGTTCCATTTGGAGAGAACCTGGAATCTGAGTATTCTGAATTGTCTGCCATAAAGACAGGTTGCAAATTCCCAACACTACCTCACTTAGCTTTCTATTGATCTATTTACCCTGGTGCTGTGTGGATTAATGTGACTCCCTCCCAATCCTGTTTTGTGTTATTGTGACCACGGTTCTGATTGTGTTCATGACACCAAGTCCTGTTTTCTGATTGCAGGTCGGGACGCAAAGTGACAGAGGAGGTCGAGGAGTAAGTTTTTGAATTATTGCCTGTTGTCAATCTCCAAATCCTGAACTGGGCATAGTTTGAGATCCTTCACTCACATCAGGCCGCAGTCATTGAGAGCAGCTGAACTTACACCTCCTGGAATAATCACGCCTGTCACACACACGGTTCCACAAGGAAACTCTTCATCACTTATATACTCTTCCAGTCATTCAGACACTCTGTCTGCCTCACTCTCTTTTCCTCTCTCTCTCTCTCTCCCCTTTCTCTTTCTATCTCTCTCTTTGCTCTCACTTCCTCACCCTCTATCTCAATCTTTCTGCCTTTTTGATTGCCTCACTGTCTCTTTGTCTCTCTCTTCTTGCTCTCTGTTGTTCTCTGCCTCTCTCATTCTCTGTTCCTATCTTCCTAGCTCTTGCATTCTTTGTCTCTGTTTCTCTCACTATACTGTCTATCTAATTCTCTCTCTCTCTCTCTCTCTCGCTGCCTTTCACTCACTGTCCGTGCCAGTGGGGCTCACTGGGTAGCACTCTCACCTCTGAGTTGGAAGGTAGTGGATTCAAGTTCCACTCCTTAACTGCAGCACAAAATTCAAGGCTGTCACTCCTGTGCAGTGCTCGGGGAATGCTGTCCTCTCAGTGCGAGCATGGCTGACGGGGTCGCTATGCGAATGACCAATGGACTAGTGTGAGACTGAACAACAGCTTCACAAGAGTGATAAACAAGGGGTCAATGTGAGAGTGATCAAAGGAAAGATAGGACAGGAGCTAAGCGAGGAGAGGGAGTTGCGTTTTTGATTAGGGAGAACATCACGGCAGTACTGAGGGGAGATATATCCGAGAGTTTGCCCACTGAGTCTATATGGATCGAACTGAGGAATAAGAAGGGGGGAATCACTCTGATAGGGTTGTACTGTAAGCCCCCAAATAGTCAGTGGGAAATTGAGGAGCAAATATGTAAGGAAATTACAGAAAGCTGCAAGGAAAATAGGGTGGTAATAGTCAGGGATTCCCAACATTGACTGAGACAGGCGTAGTATTAGAGGGTTGGATGGAGAGAAATTTGTTGAGTGTATTCAGGAGGAATTTCTCATTCAGTATGTGGATGGCCCAACTAGAGAGGGGGCAAAACTTGACCTCCTCTTGGGAAATAAGGAAGGGCAGGTGACAGAAATGTTAGTGAAGGATCACTTTGGGACCAGTGACCATAATTCTATTAGTTTTAAGATAGCTATGGAGAATGATAGGTCTGACCCAAAAGTTAAGGATGCTACCGGGACTTGATGGATTGAGTTATAAGGAGAGGCTGGATAGACTGGGACTTTTTTCCCTGGAGTGTAGGAGGCTGAGGGGTGACCTTATAGAGGTCTATAAAATAACGAGGGGCATAGACAAGGTAGATAGTCAATATCTTTTCCCAAAGGTAGGGGAGTCTAAAACTAGAGGGCATAGGTTTAAGGTGAGAGGGGAGAGATACAAAAGAGTTCAGAAGGGCAATTGTTTCACACAGAGGGTGGTGATTATCTGGAACAAGCTGCCAGAGGTAGTAGTAGAGGCAGGTACAATTTTGTCTTTTAAAAAGCAGTTAGATAGTTACATGGGTAAGATTGGTATAGAGGGATATGGACGAAATGCAGGCAATTGGGACTAGCTCAGTGGTTGCCATGGACAAGTTGGGCCGAAGGGCCTGTTTCCATGATGTAATCCTCTATGACTCTAAATTGGGGCAAGGCCAACTTTGATGGTATTGGACAAGAACTTTCCAAAATTGACTGGGGGAGTCTGTTGGCAGGCAAAGGGACAGCTGGTAAGTGGGAGGCTTTCAAAAGTGTGTTAATCAGGGTTCAGGGTAAGCACATTCCGTTTAGAATGGCTGGTACAAATAGGGAACCCTGGATGACTCGAGATATTGAGGCCCTGGTCAAGAAGAAGAAGGAGGCATTTGACATGCATAGGCAGCTGGGATCAAGTGGATCCTTTGAAGAGTATAGAGGGTGTAGGAGTAGAGATAAGAGAGAAATCAGGAGAGCAAAAAGGGGACACGAGATTGGTTTGGCAGATAAGGCAAAGGAGAATCTAAAGAGCTTCTATAAATACATCAAGGGCAAAAGAGTAAGTAGATCGAGAATAGGGCCTCTTAAGGATCAACAAGGTCATCTGTGTGCAGATCCACAAGAGATGGGTGAGATCCTAAATGAATATTTCTCATCAGTATTTACTGTTGAGAAAAGCCATGGAAGTTAGGGAACTTGGGGAAATAAATAGTGATGTCTTGAGGAGTGTACATATTACAGAGAAGGGGATGCTGGAAGTCTTAAAGCGCATCAAGGTAGATAAATCCCCGGGACCTGATGAAGTGTATCCCAGGACATTGTGGGGAACTAGGGAGGAAATTAAGGATGTGAGCGTGTTGGAAGGAGTGCAGAGGAGATTCACCAGGATGCTGCCTGGGATGGAACATTTACATTATGAAGAGAGGTTGGATAAGCTTGGGTTGTTTTCGTTGGAGCAGAGAAGACTGAGGGGCGACCTGATTGAGGTGTTCAAGATTATGAGGGGCATGGACAGGGTGGATAGGGAGCAGCTGTTCCCCTTAGTTGAAGGGTCAGTTACAAGGGGACACAAGTTAAAAGTGAGAGGTGGGAGATTTAGGGAGAATTTGAGGAAAAAAGTTTTCACTCAGAGGGTGGTAATGGTCTGGAATGCGCTGCCAGGGAGGGTAGTGGAGGGAGGATGTCTCACATCCTTTAAAAAGTACCTGGATGTGTACTTGGCACTTCATAACATTCAAGGCTATGAGCCAAGTGCTGGCAAGTGGGATTAGGTGGGAGGTCAGGGCCTTTCATGCGTTGGTGCAGACTCGATGGGCCAAAGGGCCTCTTCAACACTGTGGTATTCTGTGATTCTGTGAAATTGCGGGACCCCTAGCAGAAATATTTGAATCATCGACAGCCACAGGTGAGATGTCTGAAAATTGGAGGGCAGCAAATGTTGTGCCTTTGTTTTAAGAAGGACTACAGAAAATCCTGGGAACGACAGGCTGGTGAGCCGAATGTCTGTAATGGGTAAATTGTTAGAAGGTATTCTGCGAGACAGGATCTACAGGCATTTAGAGAGGCAAGAACTGATTAGGGACAGTCAGCATGGCTTTGTGAGTGGAAAATCATGTCTCACAAATTTGATTGAGTTTTTTGAAGGGGTAACCAAGAAGGTAGATGAGGGCAGTGCAGTTGATGTTGTCGACATGGACTTTAGCAAAGCCTTTGACAAGGTACCGCATGGTAGATTGTTGCATAAGGTTAAATCTCACAGGATCCAGGGTGAGGTAGCCAATTGGATACAAAATTGGCTTGATGACAGAATGGTCACCGCAAACTGCCGGCTCCAAGCGGAGAGGATCTCCAAGAAGATCGCACATATTGACACAGACGTCATGTTGATGACAGAAGCCAAAGGGTGGTTGTAGAGGGTTGTTTTTCAAACTGGAGGCCTGTGACCAGCGGTGTGCCTCAGGGATTAGTGCTGGGTCCACTGTTATTTGTCATTTATATTAATGATTTGGATGAGAATTTAGTCGGCATGGTTAGTAAGTTTGCAGATGACACCAAGATTGGTGGCATAGTGGACGGTGAAGAAGGTTATCTAGGATTGCAACGGGATCTTGATCAATTGGGCCAGTGGGCTGACGAATGGCATATGGAGTTTAATTTAGATAAATGCAAGGTGATGCATTTTGGTAGATTGAACCAGGGCAGGACTTATTCTATTAATGGTAGGGCATGGGGAGAGTTATAGAACAAAGAGATCCAGGGATACAGATTCACAACTCCTTGAAAGTGGAGTCACAGATAGACAGAGTGGTGAAGCAGTCATTCGGCATGCTTGGTTTCATTGGTCAGAACATTGAATGCAGGAGTTGGGATGTCTTGTTGAAGTTGTAAAAGACATTGGTAAGGCCACACTTGGAATACTGTGTACAGTTCTGGTCATCCTATTACAGAAAGGATATTATTAAACTAGAAAGAGTGCAGAAAAGATTTCTGAGGATGCTCCCAGGACTTGATGGTTTGAGTTATAAGGAGAGGCTGGATAGACTGAGACTTTTTTCCTGGAGCGTAGGAGGCTTAGGGGTGATCTTATAGTGGTCTATAAAATAATGAGGAGCACAGATCAGCTGGATAGTCAATATCTTTTCCCACAGGTAGGGGAGTCTAAAACTAGATGGCAGAGGTTTAAGGTGAGAGGGGAGAGATACCAAAGTGTCCAGAGGGGCAATTATTTTCACTCAGAGGGTGGTGAGTGTCTGGAACGAGCTGCCACAGGTAGTAGTAGAAGTGGGTACAATTCATGTCAGCTCCGACTCTCAGCAACTTTTACAGATGCACCATAGAAAGCATTCTTTCTGGTTGTATCACAGCTTGGTGTGGCTCCTGCTCTGCCCAACACCGCAAGGAACTATAAGAGGTCGTGAATGTAGCCCAATCCATCACGCAAACCAGACTCCCATTCATTGACTCTGTCTACACTTCCCGCTGCCTCGGCAAAGCAGCCAGCATAATTACGGACCCCGTAAGTGAGAGAGCGAGAGAGTCTCAGTGAGAGAGAGAGACAGGGTCTCAGTGAGAGAGTGACAGGGTCTCAGAGACAGAGCGAGCGACAGGATCTCAGAGAGAGAGAGAGAGACAGGGTCTCAGAGAGAGAGAGACAGGGTCTCAGAGAGAGGGAGAGACAGGGTCTCAGAGAGAGAGAGAGACAGGATCTCAGAGAGAGAGAGAGAGAGAGACAGGGTCTCAGAGAGAGAGCGACAGGATCTCAGAGAGAGAGCGACAGGGTCTCAGTGAGAGAGCGACAGGGTCTCTGAGAGAGAGAGCGACAGGGTCTCTGAGAGAGAGAGCGACAGGGTCTCTGAGAGAGAGAGCAACAGGGTCTCAGTGAGAGAGCGACAGGGTCTCAGTGAGAGAACGACAGGGTCTCAGTGAGAGAGAGAGAGCAACATGGTCTCAGTGAGAGAGCGACATGGCCATAGTGAGAGAGAGACAGGGTCTTAGTGAGAGAGAGCAACAGGGTCTCTGAGAGAGAGAGAGAGAGCAACAGGGTCTCAGAGAGAGAGCAACAGGGTCTCTGAGAGAGAGAGCAACAGGGTCTCTGAGAGAGAGAGCAACAGGGTCTCTGAGAGAGAGAGGGAGAGAGCAACAGGGTCTCAGAGAGAGAGAGAGTGACAGGGTCTCAGTGAGAGAGCGACAGGGTCTCAGAGAGAGAGAGAGCGACAGGGTCTCAGTGAGAGAGCGACAGGGTCTCAGAGAGAGAGAGAGCGACAGGGTCTCAGAGAGAGAGAGCAATAGGGTCTCAGTGAGAGAGCGACAGGGTCTCAGAGAGAGAGCGACAGGGTCTCTGAGAGAGAGAGCAACAGGGTCTCTGAGAGAGAGCAACAGGGTCTCTGAGAGAGAGAGCGACAGGGTCTCTGAGAGAGAGAGCGACAGGGTCTCTGAGAGAGAGCGACAGGGTCTCTGAGAGAGAGAGCAACAGGGTCTCAGTGAGAGAGTGACAGGGTCTCAGAGAGAGAGCGACAGGGTCTCAGTGAGAGAGAGCAACAGGGTCTCAGTGAGAGAGCGACATGGTCACAGTGAGAGAGAGAGAGCAACATGGTCTCAGTGAGAGAGCGACATGGTCACAGTGAGAGAGAGAGACAGGGTCTCAGTGAGAGAGAGAGCAACAGGGTCTCTGAGAGAGAGAGAGAGCAACAGGGTCTCAGAGAGAGAGCAACAGGGTCTCTGAGAGAGAGAGCAACAGGGTCTCTGAGAGAGAGAGCAACAGAGTCTCTGAGAGAGAGAGCGCAGGGTCCCAGAGAGAGAGAGCGACAGGGTCTCAGTGAGATAGAGACAGGGTTTCAGAGAGAGAGCAACAGGGTCTCAGAGAGAGAGAGAGCGACAGGGTCTCAGTGAGAGAGTGACATGGTCACAGTGAGAGAGAGAGCGACAGGGTCTCTGAGAGAGACAGCGACAGGGCCTCAGTGAGAGAGAGAGCGACAGGGTCTCAGAGAGAGAGAGAGCGACAGGGTCTCTGAGAGAGAGAGAGCGACAGGGCCTCAGTGAGAGAGCGACAGGGTCTCAGAGAGAGAGAGAGCGACAAGGTCTCTGAGAGAGAGAGAGCGACAGGGTCTCAGAGAGAGAGAGCGACAGGGTCTCAGAGAGAGAGAGAGCGACAGGGTCTCAGAGAGAGAGAGCGACAGGGTCTCAGTGAGAGAGAGAGCGACAGGGTCTCAGAGAGAGAGAGAGCGACAGGGTCTCAGAGAGAGAGAGCGACAGGGTCTCAGTGAGAGAGAGCAACAGGGTCTCAGAGAGAGAGAGCGACAGGGTCTCAGAGAGAGAGAGCGACAGGGTCTCAGTGAGAGAGAGCGACAGGGTCTCAGAGAGAGAGAGCGACAGGGTCTCAGAGAGAGAGAGCGACAGGGTCTCAGAGAGAGAGAGAGCGACAGGGTCTCTGTGAGAGAGAGCGACAGGGTCTCAGTGAGAGAGAGCGGCAGGGTCTCAGAGAGAGAGAGAGCGACAGGGTCTCTGAGAGAGAGAGCAACAGGGTCTCAGAGAGAGAGAGCGACAGGGTCTCAGAGAGAGAGAGCGACAGGGTCTCAGTGAGAGAGAGAGCGACAGGGTCTCAGTGAGAGAGCGACAGGGTCTCAGTGAGGGAGCGACAGGGTCTCAGAGAGAGAGAGAGCGACAGGGTCTCTGAGAGAGAGAGAGCGACAGGGTCTCAGAGAGAGAGAGAGCGACAGGGTCTCAGAGAGAGAGAGCGACAGGGTCTCAGTGAGAGAGAGAGCGACATGGTCTCAGTGAGAGAGCGACAGGGTCTCAGAGAGAGAGAGAGCGACAGGGTCTCAGAGAGAGAGAGCGACAGGGTCTCAGAGAGAGAGAGAGCGACAGGGTCTCTGAGAGAGAGAGAGCGACAGGGTCTCAGAGAGAGAGAGAGCGACAGGGTCTCAGAGAGAGAGAGCGACAGGGTCTCAGTGAGAGAGAGAGCGACAGGGTCTCAGTGAGAGAGCGACAGGGTCTCTGAGAGAGAGAGAGCAACAGGGTCTCAGAGAGTGAGAGCGACAGGGTCTCAGTGAGAGAGAGAGCGACAGGGTCTCAGAGAGAGAGAGCGACAGGGTCTCAGTGAGAGAGCGGCAGGGTCTCAGAGAGAGAGAGCGACAGGGTCTCAGAGAGAGAGAGCGACAGGGTCTCAGTGAGAGAGCGACAGGGTCTCTGAGAGAGAGAGAGCGACAGGGTCTCAGAGAGAGAGAGAGCGACAGGGTCTCAGAGAGAGAGAGAGCGACAGGGTCTCTGAGAGAGAGAGAGCGACAGGGTCTCAGAGAGAGAGAGAGCGACAGGGTCTCAGAGAGAGAGAGAGCGACAGGGTCTCAGAGAGAGAGAGAGCGACAGGGTCTCAGTGAGAGAGCGACAGGGTCTCTGAGAGAGAGAGAACGGCAGGGTCTCAGAGAGAGAGAGAGCGACAGGGTCTCTGAGAGAGAGAGAGCGACAGGGTCTCTGAGAGAGTGAGAACGGCAGGGTCTCAGAGAGTGAGAGAGCGACAGGGTCTCTGAGAGAGAGAGAACGGCAGGGTCTCAGAGAGAGAGAGAGCGACAGGGTCTCTGAGAGAGAGAGAACGGCAGGGTCTCAGAGAGAGAGAGCAACAGGGTCTCAGAGAGAGAGAGCGACAGGGTCTCAGAGAGAGAGAGCGACAGGGTCTCTGAGAGAGAGAGAGCGACAGGGTCTCAGTGAGAGAGAGAGCGACAGGGTCTCAGAGAGAGAGAGAGAGCGACAGGGTCTCAGAGAGAGAGAGAGAGACAGGGTCTCAGAGGGAGAGAGAGCGACAGGGTCTCAGAGAGAGAGAGAGCGACAGGGTCTCAGAGAGAGAGAGAGCGACAGGGTCTCAGAGAGAGAGAGCGACAGGGTCTCTGAGAGAGAGAGAGCGACAGGGTCTCAGAGAGAGGGAGAGCGACAGGGTCTCAGAGAGAGAGAGAGCGACAGGGTCTCAGTGAGAGAGCGGCAGGGTCTCAGAGAGAGAGAGAACGGCAGGGTCTCAGAGAGAGAGAGAGCGACAGGGTCTCTGAGAGAGAGAGAGCGACAGGGTCTCAGAGAGAGAGAGAGCGACAGGGTCTCAGAGAGAGAGAGCGACAGGGTCTCAGTGAGAGAGCGACAGGGTCTCTGAGAGAGAGAGAACGGCAGGGTCTCAGAGAGAGAGAGCAACAGGGTCTCAGAGAGAGAGAGAGCGACAGGGTCTCTGAGAGAGAGAGAACGGCAGGGTCTCAGAGAGAGAGAGAACGGCAGGGTCTCAGAGAGAGAGAGAGCGACAGGGTCTCTGAGAGAGAGAACGGCAGGGTCTCAGTGAGAGAGAGAGCGACAGGGTCTCAGAGAGAGAGAGAGCGACAGGGTCTCAGAGAGAGAGAGACAGGGTCTCAGATGGAGAGAGAGCGACAGGGTCTCAGAGAGAGAGAGAGCGACAGGGTCTCAGAGAGAGAGAGAGCGACAGGGTCTCAGAGAGAGAGAGCGACAGGGTCTCTGAGAGAGAGAGAGCGACAGGGTCTCAGAGAGAGAGAGAGCGACAGGGTCTCAGAGAGAGAGAGCGACAGGGTCTCAGTGAGAGAGCGGCAGGGTCTCAGAGAGAGAGAGAACGGCAGGGTCTCAGAGAGAGAGAGAGCGACAGGGTCTCTGAGAGAGAGAGAACGGCAGGGTCTCAGAGAGAGAGATCAACAGGGTCTCAGAGAGAGAGCGACAGGGTCTCAGAGAGAGAGGGGCAGGGTCTCAGTGAGAGAGAGAGAGCGACAGGGTCTCAGTGAGAGAGCGACAGGGCCTCAGTGAGAGAGGGGCAGGGTCTCAGTGAGAGAGAGAGCGACAGGGCCTCAGTGAGAGAGGGGCAGGGTCTCAGTGAGAGAGAGCAACGGTCTCAGAGAGAGAGCAACAGGGTCTCTGAGAGAGTGAGCGACAGGGTCTCTGAGAGAGAGCGACAGGGTCTCAGAGAGAGAGAGCGACAGGGTCTCAGAGAGAGACAGGGTCTCAGTGAGAGAGCAACAGGGTCTCTGAGAGAGAGCGACAGGGTCTCAGTGAGAGAGAGAGCGACAGGGTCTCAGGGAGACAGAGACAGGGCTCAGAGAGAGACAAGGTCTCAGAGAGAGAGCGACAGGGTCTCAGAGAGAGAGAGAGAGACAGGGTCTCAGAGGGAGAGAGAGCGACAGGGTCTCAGAGAGAGAGAGAGCGACAGGGTCTCAGAGAGAGAGAGAGCGACAGGGTCTCAGAGAGAGAGAGCGACAGGGTCTCTGAGAGAGAGAGAGCGACAGGGTCTCAGAGAGAGAGAGAGCGACAGGGTCTCAGAGAGAGAGAGCGACAGGGTCTCAGTGAGAGAGCGGCAGGGTCTCAGAGAGAGAGAGAACGGCAGGGTCTCAGAGAGAGAGAGAGCGACAGGGTCTCTGAGAGAGAGAGAACGGCAGGGTCTCAGAGAGAGAGATCAACAGGGTCTCAGAGAGAGAGCGACAGGGTCTCAGAGAGAGAGGGGCAGGGTCTCAGTGAGAGAGAGAGAGCGACAGGGTCTCAGTGAGAGAGCGACAGGGCCTCAGTGAGAGAGGGGCAGGGTCTCAGTGAGAGAGAGAGCGACAGGGCCTCAGTGAGAGAGGGGCAGGGTCTCAGTGAGAGAGAGCAACGGTCTCAGAGAGAGAGCAACAGGGTCTCTGAGAGAGTGAACGACAGGGTCTCTGAGAGAGAGCGACAGGGTCTCAGAGAGAGAGAGCGACAGGGTCTCAGAGAGAGACAGGGTCTCAGTGAGAGAGCAACAGGGTCTCTGAGAGAGAGCGACAGGGTCTCAGTGAGAGAGAGAGCGACAGGGTCTCAGGGAGACAGAGACAGGGCTCAGAGAGAGACAAGGTCTCAGAGAGAGAGCGACAGGGTCTCAGAGAGAGAGAGACAGGGTCTCAGAGAGAGAGCGACAGGGTCTCAGAGAGAGAGCGACAGGGTCTCAGAGAGAGAGCGACAGGGTCTCAGAGAGAGAGCAACAGGGCCTCAGGGAGACAGAGACAGGGCTCAGAGAGAGACAAGGTCTCAGAGAGAGAGTGACAGGGTCTCAGAGAGAGAGCGACAGGGTCTCAGAGAGAGAGAGACAGGGTCTCAGAGAGAGAGAGACAGGGTCTCAGAGAGAGAGAGACAGGGTCTCAGAGAGAGACAAGGTCTCAGAGAGAGAGCGACAGGGTCTCAGGGAGAGAGCGACAGGGTCTCAGTGAGAGAGCGACAGGGTCTCAGTGAGAGAGCGACAGGGTCTCAGAGAGAGAGCGACAGGGTCTCAGTGAGAGAGCGACAGGGTCTCAGAGAGAGAGCGACGGGGTCTCAGAGAGAGAGCGACAGGGTCTCAGTGAGAGAGCGACAGGGTCTCAGAGAGAGAGAGAGCGACAGTGTCTCAGAGAGAGAGCGACAGGGTCTCAGAGAGAGAGAGAGCAACAGGGTCTCAGAGAGAGAGAGAGCGACAGTGTCTCAGAGAGAGAGCGACAGGGTCTCAGAGAGAGAGAGAGCGACAGTGTCTCAGAGAGAGAGAGAGCGATAGTGTCTCAGAGAGAGAGAGAGCGACAGGGTCTCTGAGAGAGAGAGAACGACAGTGTCTCAGAGAGAGAGAGAGCGACAGGGTCTCAGAGAGAGAGAGAGCGACAGGGTCTCAGAGAGAGAGCGACAGTGTCTCAGAGAGAGAGAGCGACAGTGTCTCAGAGAGAGAGAGAGCGACAGGGTCTCAGAGAGAGAGAGAGCGACAGTGTCTCAGAGAGAGAGCGACAGGGTCTCAGAGAGAGAGCGACAGGGTCTCAGAGAGAGAGAGAGCGACAGGGTCTCAGAGAGAGAGAGAGCGACAGGGTCTCAGAGAGAGAGAGAGCGACAGTGTCTCAGAGAGAGAGCGACAGGGTCTCAGAGAGAGAGCGACAGGGTCTCAGAGAGAGAGAGAGCGACAGTGTCTCAGAGAGAGAGCGACAGTGTCTCAGAGAGAGAGCGACAGGGTCTCAGAGAGAGAGAGAGCGACAGGGTCTCAGAGAGAGAGAGAGCGACAGGGTCTCAGAGAGAGAGAGAGCGACAATGTCTCAGAGAGAGAGAGAGACAGGGTCTCAGAGAGAGAGCGACAGGGTCTCAGAGAGAGAGAGAGCGACAGGGTCTCAGTGAGAGAGCGACAGTGTCTCAGAGAGAGAGCGACAGGGTCTCAGAGAGAGAGAGAGACGGGTCTCAGAGAGAGAGAGCGACAGGGTCTCAGAGAGAGAGAGAGCGACAGGGTCTCAGAGAGAGAGCGACGGGGTCTCAGTGAGAGAGCGACACTGTCTCAGAGAGAGAGCGACAGGGTCTCAGAGAGAGAGAGAGCGACAGGGTCTCAGAGAGAGAGCAACAGGGCCTCAGGGAGACAGAGACAGGGCTCAGAGAGAGACAAGGTCTCAGGGAGAGAGAGACAGGGTCTCAGAGAGAGAGAGTGCGACAGGGCCTCAGAGGGAGAGTGACAGGGCCTCGGGGAGAGAGCGACAGGGTCTCAAGGAGAGAGCGACAGGGTCTCAGTGAGAGAGCGACAGTGTCTCCGAGAGAGAGCGACAGTGTCTCAGAGAGAGAGAGCGACAGGGTCTCAGAGAGAGAGAGCGACAGGGTCTCAGAGAGAGAGAGACAGGGTCTCAGAGAGAGAGAGACAGGGCCTCAGAGAGAGAGAGACAGGGTCTCAGAGAGAGAGAGAGACAGGGCCTCAGTAAGAGAGAGAGACAGGGTCTCAGAGAGAGAGAGACAGGGTCTCTGAGAGAGAGAGACAGGGTCTCTGAGAGAGAGAGAGAGAGAGAGACAGGGTCTCAGAGAGATAGCGACAGGTCTCAGAGAGAGAGCGACAGGGCCTCAGAGAGAGAGCGACAGGGTCTCAGAGAGAGAGAGAGAGCGACAGGGTCTCAGAGAGAGAGAGAGAGCGACAGGGTCTCAGAGAGAGAGCGACAGGGTCTCGGAGAGAGAGCGACCGGGTCTCAGAGAGAGAGAGAGAGCGACAGGGTCTCAGAGAGAGAGAGAGAGCGACAGGGTCTCAGAGAGAGAGAGAGCGACAGGGTCTCGGAGAGAGAGAGAGCGACAGGGTCTCGGAGAGAGAGAGAGAGAGAGCGACAGGGTCTCAGAGAGAGAGGGAGAGAGAGCGACAGGGTCTCAGAGAGAGAGGGAGAGAGAGCGACAGGGTCTCAGAGAGAGGGAGAGCGACAGGGTCTCAGAGAGAGAGAGAGCGACAGGGTCTCAGTGAGAGAGCGGCAGGGTCTCAGAGAGAGAGAGAACGGCAGGGTCTCAGAGAGAGAGAGAGCGACAGGGTCTCTGAGAGAGAGAGAGCGACAGGGTCTCAGAGAGAGAGAGAGCGACAGGGTCTCAGAGAGAGAGAGCGACAGGGTCTCAGTGAGAGAGCGACAGGGTCTCTGAGAGAGAGAGAACGGCAGGGTCTCAGAGAGAGAGAGCAACAGGGTCTCAGAGAGAGAGAGAGCGACAGGGTCTCTGAGAGAGAGAGAACGGCAGGGTCTCAGAGAGAGAGAGAACGGCAGGGTCTCAGAGAGAGAGAGAGCGACAGGGTCTCTGAGAGAGAGAACGGCAGGGTCTCAGTGAGAGAGAGAGCGACAGGGTCTCAGAGAGAGAGAGAGCGACAGGGTCTCAGAGAGAGAGAGACAGGGTCTCAGATGGAGAGAGAGCGACAGGGTCTCAGAGAGAGAGAGAGCGACAGGGTCTCAGAGAGAGAGAGAGCGACAGGGTCTCAGAGAGAGAGAGCGACAGGGTCTCTGAGAGAGAGAGAGCGACAGGGTCTCAGAGAGAGAGAGAGCGACAGGGTCTCAGAGAGAGAGAGCGACAGGGTCTCAGTGAGAGAGCGGCAGGGTCTCAGAGAGAGAGAGAACGGCAGGGTCTCAGAGAGAGAGAGAGCGACAGGGTCTCTGAGAGAGAGAGAACGGCAGGGTCTCAGAGAGAGAGATCAACAGGGTCTCAGAGAGAGAGCGACAGGGTCTCAGAGAGAGAGGGGCAGGGTCTCAGTGAGAGAGAGAGAGCGACAGGGTCTCAGTGAGAGAGAGAGCGACAGGGTCTCTGAGAGAGAGAGAACGGCAGGGTCTCAGAGAGAGAGATCAACAGGGTCTCAGAGAGAGAGCGACAGGGTCTCAGAGAGAGAGGGGCAGGGTCTCAGTGAGAGAGAGAGAGCGACAGGGTCTCAGAGAGAGAGAGAGCGACAGGGTCTCAGAGAGAGAGAGCGACAGGGTCTCAGTGAGAGAGCGACAGGGTCTCTGAGAGAGAGAGAACGGCAGGGTCTCAGAGAGAGAGAGCAACAGGGTCTCAGAGAGAGAGAGAGCGACAGGGTCTCTGAGAGAGAGAGAACGGCAGGGTCTCAGAGAGAGAGAGAACGGCAGGGTCTCAGAGAGAGAGAGAGCGACAGGGTCTCTGAGAGAGAGAACGGCAGGGTCTCAGTGAGAGAGAGAGCGACAGGGTCTCAGAGAGAGAGAGAGCGACAGGGTCTCAGAGAGAGAGAGACAGGGTCTCAGATCGAGAGAGAGCGACAGGGTCTCAGAGAGAGAGAGAGCGACAGGGTCTCAGAGAGAGAGAGAGCGACAGGGTCTCAGAGAGAGAGAGCGACAGGGTCTCTGAGAGAGAGAGAGCGACAGGGTCTCAGAGAGAGAGAGAGCGACAGGGTCTCAGAGAGAGAGAGCGACAGGGTCTCAGTGAGAGAGCGGCAGGGTCTCAGAGAGAGAGAGAACGGCAGGGTCTCAGAGAGAGAGAGAGCGACAGGGTCTCTGAGAGAGAGAGAACGGCAGGGTCTCAGAGAGAGAGATCAACAGGGTCTCAGAGAGAGAGCGACAGGGTCTCAGAGAGAGAGGGGCAGGGTCTCAGTGAGAGAGAGAGAGCGACAGGGTCTCAGTGAGAGAGCGACAGGGCCTCAGTGAGAGAGGGGCAGGGTCTCAGTGAGAGAGAGAGCGACAGGGCCTCAGTGAGAGAGGGGCAGGGTCTCAGTGAGAGAGAGCAACGGTCTCAGAGAGAGAGCAACAGGGTCTCTGAGAGAGTGAGCGACAGGGTCTCTGAGAGAGAGCGACAGGGTCTCAGAGAGAGAGAGCGACAGGGTCTCAGAGAGAGACAGGGTCTCAGTGAGAGAGCAACAGGGTCTCTGAGAGAGAGCGACAGGGTCTCAGTGAGAGAGAGAGCGACAGGGTCTCAGGGAGACAGAGACAGGGCTCAGAGAGAGACAAGGTCTCAGAGAGAGAGCGACAGGGTCTCAGAGAGAGAGAGAGAGACAGGGTCTCAGAGGGAGAGAGAGCGACAGGGTCTCAGAGAGAGAGAGAGCGACAGGGTCTCAGAGAGAGAGAGAGCGACAGGGTCTCAGAGAGAGAGAGCGACAGGGTCTCTGAGAGAGAGAGAGCGACAGGGTCTCAGAGAGAGAGAGAGCGACAGGGTCTCAGAGAGAGAGAGCGACAGGGTCTCAGTGAGAGAGCGGCAGGGTCTCAGAGAGAGAGAGAACGGCAGGGTCTCAGAGAGAGAGAGAGCGACAGGGTCTCTGAGAGAGAGAGAACGGCAGGGTCTCAGAGAGAGAGATCAACAGGGTCTCAGAGAGAGAGCGACAGGGTCTCAGAGAGAGAGGGGCAGGGTCTCAGTGAGAGAGAGAGAGCGACAGGGTCTCAGTGAGAGAGCGACAGGGCCTCAGTGAGAGAGGGGCAGGGTCTCAGTGAGAGAGAGAGCGACAGGGCCTCAGTGAGAGAGGGGCAGGGTCTCAGTGAGAGAGAGCAACGGTCTCAGAGAGAGAGCAACAGGGTCTCTGAGAGAGTGAGCGACAGGGTCTCTGAGAGAGAGCGACAGGGTCTCAGAGAGAGAGAGCGACAGGGTCTCAGAGAGAGACAGGGTCTCAGTGAGAGAGCAACAGGGTCTCTGAGAGAGAGCGACAGGGTCTCAGTGAGAGAGAGAGCGACAGGGTCTCAGGGAGACAGAGACAGGGCTCAGAGAGAGACAAGGTCTCAGAGAGAGAGCGACAGGGTCTCAGAGAGAGAGAGACAGGGTCTCAGAGAGAGAGCGACAGGGTCTCAGAGAGAGAGCGACAGGGTCTCAGAGAGAGAGCGACAGGGTCTCAGAGAGAGAGCAACAGGGCCTCAGGGAGACAGAGACAGGGCTCAGAGAGAGACAAGGTCTCAGAGAGAGAGTGACAGGGTCTCAGAGAGAGAGCGACAGGGTCTCAGAGAGAGAGAGACAGGGTCTCAGAGAGAGAGAGACAGGGTCTCAGAGAGAGAGAGACAGGGTCTCAGAGAGAGACAAGGTCTCAGAGAGAGAGCGACAGGGTCTCAGGGAGAGAGCGACAGGGTCTCAGTGAGAGAGCGACAGGGTCTCAGTGAGAGAGCGACAGGGTCTCAGAGAGAGAGCGACAGGGTCTCAGTGAGAGAGCGACAGGGTCTCAGAGAGAGAGCGACGGGGTCTCAGAGAGAGAGCGACAGGGTCTCAGTGAGAGAGCGACAGGGTCTCAGAGAGAGAGAGAGCGACAGTGTCTCAGAGAGAGAGCGACAGGGTCTCAGAGAGAGAGAGAGCAACAGGGTCTCAGAGAGAGAGAGAGCGACAGTGTCTCAGAGAGAGAGCGACAGGGTCTCAGAGAGAGAGAGAGCGACAGTGTCTCAGAGAGAGAGAGAGCGATAGTGTCTCAGAGAGAGAGAGAGCGACAGGGTCTCTGAGAGAGAGAGAACGACAGTGTCTCAGAGAGAGAGAGAGCGACAGGGTCTCAGAGAGAGAGAGAGCGACAGGGTCTCAGAGAGAGAGCGACAGTGTCTCAGAGAGAGAGAGCGACAGTGTCTCAGAGAGAGAGAGAGCGACAGGGTCTCAGAGAGAGAGAGAGCGACAGTGTCTCAGAGAGAGAGCGACAGGGTCTCAGAGAGAGAGCGACAGGGTCTCAGAGAGAGAGAGAGCGACAGGGTCTCAGAGAGAGAGAGAGCGACAGGGTCTCAGAGAGAGAGAGAGCGACAGTGTCTCAGAGAGAGAGCGACAGGGTCTCAGAGAGAGAGCGACAGGGTCTCAGAGAGAGAGAGAGCGACAGTGTCTCAGAGAGAGAGCGACAGTGTCTCAGAGAGAGAGCGACAGGGTCTCAGAGAGAGAGAGAGCGACAGGGTCTCAGAGAGAGAGAGAGCGACAGGGTCTCAGAGAGAGAGAGAGCGACAATGTCTCAGAGAGAGAGAGAGACAGGGTCTCAGAGAGAGAGCGACAGGGTCTCAGAGAGAGAGAGAGCGACAGGGTCTCAGTGAGAGAGCGACAGTGTCTCAGAGAGAGAGCGACAGGGTCTCAGAGAGAGAGAGAGACGGGTCTCAGAGAGAGAGAGCGACAGGGTCTCAGAGAGAGAGAGAGCGACAGGGTCTCAGAGAGAGAGCGACGGGGTCTCAGTGAGAGAGCGACACTGTCTCAGAGAGAGAGCGACAGGGTCTCAGAGAGAGAGAGAGCGACAGGGTCTCAGAGAGAGAGCAACAGGGCCTCAGGGAGACAGAGACAGGGCTCAGAGAGAGACAAGGTCTCAGGGAGAGAGAGACAGGGTCTCAGAGAGAGAGAGTGCGACAGGGCCTCAGAGGGAGAGTGACAGGGCCTCGGGGAGAGAGCGACAGGGTCTCAAGGAGAGAGCGACAGGGTCTCAGTGAGAGAGCGACAGTGTCTCCGAGAGAGAGCGACAGTGTCTCAGAGAGAGAGAGCGACAGGGTCTCAGAGAGAGAGAGCGACAGGGTCTCAGAGAGAGAGAGACAGGGTCTCAGAGAGAGAGAGACAGGGCCTCAGAGAGAGAGAGACAGGGTCTCAGAGAGAGAGAGAGACAGGGCCTCAGTAAGAGAGAGAGACAGGGTCTCAGAGAGAGAGAGACAGGGTCTCTGAGAGAGAGAGACAGGGTCTCTGAGAGAGAGAGAGAGAGAGAGACAGGGTCTCAGAGAGATAGCGACAGGTCTCAGAGAGAGAGCGACAGGGCCTCAGAGAGAGAGCGACAGGGTCTCAGAGAGAGAGAGAGAGCGACAGGGTCTCAGAGAGAGAGAGAGAGCGACAGGGTCTCAGAGAGAGAGCGACAGGGTCTCGGAGAGAGAGCGACCGGGTCTCAGAGAGAGAGAGAGAGCGACAGGGTCTCAGAGAGAGAGAGAGAGCGACAGGGTCTCAGAGAGAGAGAGAGCGACAGGGTCTCGGAGAGAGAGAGAGCGACAGGGTCTCGGAGAGAGAGAGAGAGAGAGAGCGACAGGGTCTCAGAGAGAGAGGGAGAGAGAGCGACAGGGTCTCAGAGAGAGAGGGAGAGAGAGCGACAGGGTCTCAGAGAGAGAGAGAGAGAGAGCGACAGGGTCTCAGAGAGAGAGCGACAGGGTCTCAGAGAGAGAGAGACAGGGTCTCAGAGAGAGAGAGAGCGACAGGGTCTCTGAGAGAGAGAGAGCGACAGGGTCTCAGAGAGAGAGAGACAGGGTCTCAGAGAGAGAGAGAGCGACAGGGTCTCAGAGAGAGAGAGAGAGCGACAGGGTCTCAGAGAGAGAGAGGGAGAGAGAGCGACAGGGTCTCAGAGAGAGAGGGAGAGAGAGCGACAGGGTCTCAGAGAGAGAGAGAGCGACAGGGTCTCAGAGAGAGAGGGAGAGAGAGCGACAGGGTCTCAGAGAGAGAGCGACAGGGTCTCAGAGAGAGAGAGAGCGACAGGGTCTCAGAGAGAGAGCGACAGGGTCTCAGAGAGAGAGAGCGACAGGGTCTCAGAGAGAGAGCGACAGGGTCTCAGAGAGAGAGAGAGAGAGCGACAGGGTCTCAGAGAGAGAGAGAGAGAGAGAGCGACAGGGTCTCAGAGAGAGAGAGAGCGACAGGGTCTCAGAGAGAGAGCGACAGGGTCTCAGAGAGAGAGAGACAGGGTCTCAGAGAGAGAGAGAGCGACAGGGTCTCAGAGAGAGAGAGACAGGGTCTCAGAGAGAGAGAGAGAGAGAGCGACAGGGTCTGAGAGAGAGAGAGAGCGACAGGGTCTCAGAGAGAGAGAGAGAGCGACAGGGTCTCAGAGAGAGAGCGACAGGGTCTCAGTGAGAGAGCGACAGGGTCTCAGAGAGAGAGAGCGACGGATTCAGAGAGAGAGAGAGCGACAGGGATTCAGAGAGAGAGAGAGCGACAGGGTCTCAGAGAGAGAGCGACAGGGATTCAGAGAGAGAGCGACGGGGTCTCAGAGAGAGAGAGCGACAGGGTCTCAGAGAGAGAGAGAGACAGGGTCTCTGAGAGAGAGAGAGCGACAGGGTCTCAGAGAGAGAGCGACAGGGTCTCAGAGAGAGAGAGAGAGCGACAGGGTCTCAGAGAGAGAGAGAGCGACAGGGTCTCAGTTCAGCTGCTGGCGTTTGAAGGGATTTATTTCTGCCAAGTGTATTGGTGTTTAAAAGCAGGCCAGACAGAAATGCCTGTCCCTGTCTGTTCCGAATCTGACTCTGCCTCTTCCCTCTCTTTCTCCCCCTAGCAGCCGTCTCAGACCCAGGAGCCCCGAGGACTCCGATGATGGTGGAGGTGAGCTTTTGCGATGGGGTGTTCACCAGGGGTTGGGTTGCTCTTATTAAACACAGCAGAGCAATCTGGCAAAGCTGATAGTGCCAGAGTTAGATATAATTGTTCAATTTTCTCTCTGTATCAACAGGGGAAAATAAGTTGCAAGCTGCTGAATACATCCTCCAAATAACACATTACGATCGAGAGCACGTCATTTCCAGACTTTAATTTGCAGCGTATTTACTGATAAGGCCCTGCTATATAACAATCAATATCTTGTGAAATGGAATTTTCTTTTCTCTTTTTAGCTGCCGGTATTCTGTTGCTTCATTCCATTTGATAGATGTTAGGGGGGAGGGGCTGGTGCTACAATCAAGGATGGAATCGAAGAGAGCTTTTCATAAAGTGGGTTGGAATGAGATTTAAATTTGTGACCTGATGCAAATTGGCTGGCATCTAACACAAGGCATCTGTCTTCGGAGCAAGCGATGACACTTGTGTCAAGTGTGGGGCTGAAGTGCTAAATTCCAGTGATGAAGAGATTTGATGAGATCAAACGCTGGATACAGGCAAGGAGAGCGCTGGAGAATCTTGGGGCTTCCTCACATCGGGGAACTCAGCCTCCGAGGTTCCGGAGCTGAGCTTGCATTCAAACTGATGGTACCTGAGGCTGAGGACCTGCTATCATCCTGAACCAGGCTCATGGTCACCATACACTGGTGAAACCAGCACCACAGAGCTTTGTTTCAAACCGCAATACCTCACCACACATTGAGGTCCAATAGATTGTGGGGTTGGGAGCTTTACTCTGTATCTAACCCCGTGCTGTACTTGTCCTGGGAGTGTTTGATGGGGACAGTGTAGAGGGAGCTTTACTCTGTATCTAACCCCGTGCTGTACCTGTCCTGGGAGTGTTTGATGGGGACAGTGTAGAGGGGGCTTTACTCTGTATCTAATCTTGTGTTGTACCTGTCCTGAGAGTGTTTGATGGGGAGAGTGTAGAGGGAGCTTTACTCTGTATCTAACCCCATGCTGTACCTGTCCTGGGAGTGTTTGATGGGGGATAGTGTAGAGGGAGCTTTACTCTGTATCTAACCCTGTGCTGTACCTGTCCTGGGAGTGTTTGATGGGGACAGTGCAGAGGGAGCTTTACTCCGTATCTAACGCTGTGCTGTACCTGTCCTGGGAGTGTTTGATGGGAACAGTGTAGAGGGAGCTTTACTCTGTATCTAACCCCGTGCTGTACTTGTCCTGGGAGTGTTTAATGGGGACAGTGTAGAGGGCGCTTTACTCTGTATTTAACCCCGTGCTGTACCCGTCCCAGGAGTGTTTGATGGGGGATAGTGTAGAGGGAGCTTTACTCCGTATCTAACGCCATGCTGTACCTGTCCTGGGAGTGTTTGATGGGGGATAGTGTAGAGGGAGCTTTACTCTGTATCTAACCCTGTGCTGTACCTGTCCTGGGAGTGTTTGATGGGGACAATGTAGAGGGAACTTTACTCCGTATCTAACCCTGTGCTGTACCTGTCCTGGGAGTGTTTGATGGGGACAGTGTAGAGGGAGCTTTACTCTGTATCTAACCCCATGCTGTACCTGTCCTGGGAGTGTTTGATGGGGACAGTGTCGAGGGAGCTTTACTCCATATCTAACCCCGTGCTGTACCTGTCCTGGGAGTGTTTGATGGGGACAGTGTAGAGGGAGCTTTATTCCGTATCTAACCCCGTGCTGTACCTGTCCCGGGAGTGTTTGATGGGGACAGTGTAGAGGGAGCTTTACTCTGTATTTAACCCCGTGCTGTACCTGTCCTGGGAATGTTTGATGGGGGACAGTGTCGAGGGAGCTTTACTCTGTACCTAACCCCATGCTGTACCTGTCCTGGGAGTGTTTGATGGGGACAGTGTAGAGGGAGCTTTACTCTGTATCTAACCCTGTGCTGTAACTGTCCTGGGAGTGTTTGATGGGGGACAGAGTAGAGGGAGCTTTACTCTGTATCTAACCCCGTGCTGTACCTGTCCTGGGAGTGTTTGATGGTGCCAGTGTAGTGGGAGCGTTACTCTGTATCTAACCCCGTGCTGTACCTGTCCTGGGAGTGTTTGATGGGGACAGTGTAGAGGGAGCTTTACTCTGTATTTAACCCCGTGCTGTACCGGTCCCGGGCGTGTTTGATGGGGGCAGTGTAGAGGGAGCTTTACTCTGTATCTAACCCCGTGCTGTACCTGCCCTGGGAGTGTTTGATGGGGACAGTGTAGAGGGAGTTTTACTCTGTATCTAACCCCGTGCTGTACCTGTCCTGGGAGTGTTTGATGGGGACAGTGTAGAGGGAGCTTTACTCTGTATCTAACCCCGTGCTGTACCTGCCCTGGGGGTGTTTGATGGGGACAGTGTAGAGGGAGCTTTACTCTGTATCAAACCCCGTGCTGTACCTGCCCTGGGAGTGTCTGATGGGGACTGTGTAGAGGGAGCTTTAGTCCGTATCTAACCCCGTGCTGTACCTGTCCTGGGAGTGTTTGATGGGGACAGTGTAGAGGGAGCTTTACTCTGTATCTAACCCCGTGCTGTCCCTGTCCTGGGAGTGTTTGATGGGGACAGTGTAGAGGGAGCTTTACTGTGTATCTAACACCGTGCTGTACCGGTCCCGGGAGTGTTTGATGGGGACAGTGTCGAGGGAGCTTTACTCTGTATCTAACCCTGTGCTGTACCTGTCCTGGGAGTGTTTGATGGGGGCAGTGTAGAGGGAGCTTTACTCTGTATCTAACCCCGTGCTGTACCTGTCCTGGGAGTGTTTGATGGGGACAGTGTAGAGGGAGCTTTACTCTGTATCTAACACCGTGCTGTACCTGCCCTGGGAGTGTTTGATGGGGACAGTGTAGAGGGAGCTTTACTCTGTATCTAACCCCGTGCTGTCCCTGTCCTGGGAGTGTTTGATGGGGGACAGTGCAGAGGGAGCTTTACTCTGTATCTAACCCCGTGCTGTCCCTGTCCTGGGAGTGTTTGATGGGGACAGTGTAGAGGGAGCTTTACTCTGTATCTAACACCGTGCTGTACCTGCCCTGGGAGTGTTTGATGGGGGACAGTGCAGAGGGAGCTTTACTCTGTATCTAACCCCGTGCTGTACCTGTCCTGGGAGTGTTTGATGGGGACAGTGTAGAGGGAGCTTTACTCTGTATCTAACACCGTGCTGTACCTGCCCTGGGAGTGTTTGATGGGGACAGTGTAGAGGGAGCTTTACTCTGTATCTAACCCCGTGCTGTACCTGTCCTGGGAGTGTTTGATGGGGACAGTGTAGAGGGAGCTTTACTCTGTATCTAACCCCGTGCTGTCCCTGGCCTGGGAGTGTTTGATGGGGGACAGTGTAGAGGGAGCTTTACTCTGTATCTAACCCCGTGCTGTCCCTGTCCTGGGAGTGTTTGATGGGGGACAGTGTAGAGGGAGCTTTACTCTGTATCTAACCCCGTGCTGTCCCTGGCCTGGGAGTGTTTGATGGGGGACAGTGTAGAGGGAGCTTTACTCTGTATCTAACCCCGTGCTGTACCTGTCCTGGGAGTGTTTGATGGGGGACAGTGTAGAGGGAGCTTTACTCTGTATCTAACCCCGTGCTGTCCCTGTCCTGGGAGTGTTTGGTGGGGACAGTGTTTGGGTGAGGTGGGCTCTGCAGTGTGCAGAATTTGAGCTGTTGGCTGTTTCTTGATGTTCTCTGTCCCCGGTATCACTGACCGTGCGCGGAGGTCTGTCAATCGACATGCCAGCTCAGTGTTTGTGACTCACTTGTTGTTAACCTGCTGTAAATGGGAACATTTACTGCACATAAACAGTTGATTTTTCCATTTTCCAAAATCCATTTCCCATTACGGGGCATGCATATCGGCGATCAGGGCCCTGCACCTCCCCTGTGACGCCTGTCACCAGATTTCCCGGCACTCATTAACTCCCGAGGACTGGTTGCTCTCTGCACAGCGCTGTTAGTTAGTTTCTGTTGTTTGGATTCCTGTTTGTAAAACACATTCGCTGCCCTGTTGTCACGGCTGAAGCAATCTGTCACTTCAAACAGTGTTACTTCTCATCTGTCAGCGGGGACTCAGCATGTGCAGTGAAAGGGGAAGGTGTCCTGATGTGGCCCTTTCCTGCCTTAGCCTCTGTACGTGTGTGACTTGCTGAGTGAGTGAAAGTGAAAGAGCTCAATTAAAACTACAAGCTGCCGGCCAACATGCTTCTGAAGCTGGGCTGACAGAGCCAATAAACATGATGCATGTTCCATGGGGAGGAGAATGGCTAAACAAGGCCCTTTGCAAATGGAAGGCCAGAATGTCAGAGTTACTGGTGGGTGTGTGTGTATGTACACGCGTGTGTGTGTATGCATGTGAGAATGTGTGTGTTTGTGTGCATGTGTGTGAGAGTGTCTGTCTCTGTGTCTGTGCGGGTGTGTGTCTCTGTGTGTGACAGTGATATGTGTGTGTGCGTGTGCATGTGTAAACGTGTCTGTGTGAGTGGCTGTGTATCTGTGTCTGCGTGTCTGTGTACGTGTGCATGTGTGTGTGTGTGCGCATGCATGTGTGTGTGCATGCCTGCGAGCGCATGTGTGTGCATGTCTGTGTGTGTATGTTGTCCTGGCCACACGGATAAAACCTGCCAACTCATCAGTCTTTCCCCATTTAACACTGGTTTCAATTAGCAAACATTGCCTCTGCTCTCTCCCGTTTGATGAACTTGATGCAATCAGAGTCGCCAACTTTCTGATTTCTTCCTTTAAACAAAGCAGAATGTAAAAAAAATCGTCAAGCATTTAATAATCATTTAATAATGTAATCAGTACTGACCCTCTGACAGTGCGGCACTCCCTCAGTACTGACCCTCTGACAGTGCGGCACTCCCTCAGTACTGACCCTCTGACAGTGCGGCACTCCCTCAGTACTGACCCTCTGACAGTGCGGTACTCCCTCAGCACTGACCCTCTGACAGTGCGGCACTCCCTCAGTACTGACCCTCTGACAGTGCAGCACTCCCTCAGTACTGACCCTCTGACAGTGCGGTACTCCCTCAGCACTGACCCTCTGACAGTGCGGCACTCCCGCAGTACTGACCCTCTGACAGTGCGGCATTCCCTCAGTACTGACCCTCTGACAGTGCAACACTCCCTCAGTACTGACCCTCTGACAGTGCGGCACTCCCTCAGCACTGACCCTCTGACAGTGCGGCACTCCCTCAGTACTGACCCTCTGACAGTGCGGCACTCCCTCAGTACTGACCCTCTGACAGTGCGGCACTCCCTCGGTACTGACCCTCTGACAGTGCGGCACTCCCTCAGTACTGACCCTCTGACAGTGCGGCACTCCCTCAGTACTGACCCTCTGACAGTGCAGCACTCCCTCAGCTCTGACCCTCTGACAGTGCGGCATTCCCTCAGTACTGACCCTCTGACAGTGCAGCACTCCCTCAGCTCTGACCCTCTGACAGTGCGGCACTCCCTCAGTACTGACCCTCTGACAGTGCGGCACTCCCTCAGCACTGACCCTCTGACAGTGCGGCACTCCCTCAGTACTGACCCTCTGACAGTGCGGCACTCCCTCAGTACTGACCCTCTGACAGTGCGGCACTCCCTCAGTACTGACCCTCTGACAGTGCGGCACTCCCTCAGTACTGACCCTCTGACAGTGCGGCACTCCCTCAGTACTGTCCCTCTTACAGTGCAGCACTCCCTCAGTACTGACCCTCTGACAGTGCGGCACTCCCTCAGTACTGACCCTCTGACAGTGCGGCACTCCCTCAGTACTGACCCTCTGACAGTGCGGCACTCCCTCAGTACTGACCCTCTGACAGTGCGGCACTCCCTCAGTACGGACCCTCTGACAGTGCGGCACTCCCTCAGTATTGACTCTCCAACCATCAATCTGCATAAGAAATAGTGGAACATACTGCCAGTTGTGTCAAGGGAACAGTTCCGTGTATTTTCATCAGTCTTTTTGTGAGTGTCAGTTGTTTGCTGGAAAGAACCCTTGGAATTCTGTGAGTGGCATTGGGGCCTCTGTGTGATGGATGGACATTTCAGCCTGAATGATGGTCTGGGACTGCTGAGATACAGAGAAAGAGAACGAGAGAGAGAACACACACAGGTATTGTACTAATGTGAGTGTGTCTGTGTGTGTGTTTGTGAGAGCGTGTGCGTTAGCGTGTCAGTGTGAGTGTGAGCGTGTGTGTGTGCGCGAGAGTGTGTGTGTGTATGCATGCATGCATGTATGTGCATGTGCGTGCACATGTATGTGTGTGTATGTGCTGTGGCTTTCTATGTTCTATGGCCTAGAGGTGGGGATGTGATCGGCGCAACTTGTGGGCCGAAGGGCCTGTTTGTGCTGTGGCTTTCTATGTTCTATGTGTCATAGCCATACACGTGCCGTGGATGTAGCCAGTGCTGAGTAGCCCTGCTGCAACACACTGTCGCTCACATGTCATCCACAGTTTGGGAGGTTGCCTGACTGTGTTCTCCCTGTGGGTGTCACTCGCTATATGTGCTGACTGTGTTCTCCCTGTGGGTGTCACTCGCTATATGTGCTGACTGTGTTCTTCCTGTGGGTGTCACTCGCTATATGTGCTGACTGTGTTCTTCCTGTGGGTGTCACTCGCTGTATGTTCTGCCTCATGTGGGCCATTAACTGCTTCTCTATTCTAACCCTGCCCAGATATTCCCATTATCCCAGACCTGGAGGAAGTGCAGGAAGAGGATCTTGCCATGCAGGTAGCAGCTCCTCCCAGGTAAGCACTGGTTCAAAGGTCAGGGGTGGATAAGGGAGGAGGATGGGGTCAGTGTGGGTGGGGTCAGTGTGGGTGGGGTCAGTGTGGGTGGGGATCAGTGTGGGTGGGGATCAGTGTGGGTGGGGATCAGTGTGGGTGGGGATCAGTGTGGGTGGGGTCAGTGTGGGTGGGGTCAGTGTGGGTGGGGTCAGTGTGGGTGGGGTCAGTGGGTGGGGTCAGTGCGGGTGGGGTCAGTGCGGGTGGGGTCAGTGCGGGTGGGGATCAGTGCGGGTGGGGTCAGTGCGGGTGGGGTCAGTGCGGGTGGGGTCAGTGCGGGTGGAGTCAGTGTGGGTGAGGTCAGTGTGGGTGGGGTCAGTGTGGGTGAGGTCAGTGTGGGTGGGGTCAGTGTGGGTGGGGTCAGTGTGGGTGGGGTCAGTGTGGGTGGGGTCAGTGTGGGTGGGGTCAGTGTGGGTGGGGTCAGTGTGGGTGGGGGGGTCAGTGTGGGTGGGGTCAGTGTGGGTGGGGTCAGTGTGGGTGGGGTCAGTGTGGGTGGGGTCAGTGTGGGTGGGGGGGTCAGTGTGGGTGGGGGTCAGTGTGGGTGGGGTCAGTGAGGTTGGGGTCAGTGGGTGGGGTCAGTGTGGGTGGGGTCAGTGGGTGGGGTCAGAGTGGGTGGGCGGGTCAGTGTGGGTGGGGTTAGTGAGGGTGGGGGATTGTTTCGGGGTGAGGGTGGGGTCAATGAGGGTGGGGTCAGTGAGGGTGGGGTCAGTGGGTGGGGTCAGTGAGGGTGGGGGATTGTTTTGGGGTGAGGGTGGGGTCAGTATGAGTGGCAAAATGGGATACTAAGCTTTGGGATTGTTTGGCGTCAGTGTATGGGATCACTAATCCACCAAAGATTGTCCCAATCTCTGCTGTACAATTATAGCGTACAGAGGAATCTGGGCATCCTGCTACAGCAATCACAGCAGGTTAATATGCAGCTATAGCAAGTGTTAAGGATGGTGAATGGAATGTGTTGATTGTAAAGGCAATGGAATATAAAAGTCGAGGTGTTTTGCTGTCGTTGTACAGAGCATTAGTGAGGCCCTCACTGGAATACCGTGCACCGTTTTGGTCTTACTTAATATTTAATTGCATTGAAAGCAGTTCAGAGGAGGTTCATTCGACTGATTCCAGGGATGAGAGGCTTATCTTATGAGGAAAGGTTGGACAGTGTGGGGCTGTGTCTATTGGTGTTTAGAAGAGCCAGAGGTGATCCGATTGAAACAAAGATCCTGAGGGAATGCGACAGAGTAGGTGCTGAAAGGATGTTTCCCCTTGTGGGACAGAATAAAACCAGGGACACAGTTTAAAATATGGGTCTTCCCTTTTAATGCAGAAATTAGGAGGGTTTCTTCCCCTCAGAGGGTCATGAGTCTGTGAGTCATCTTCCCCAGAGTGATGGAGGCTGGAGCAGTGGATATATTCAAGCAGAGTTCTCCAGATCTTCCACAAGGACTTACAGAGTATTGGGGGGAGGCCGGAAAGTGGAGGCAAGGTCACAATCAGATCAGCCATAATTTTAGCAGATGGTAGAGCAGGTTCGAGGGGCTGAATGGCCTACTCCTGCTCCTGATTGGTATATCAAGAAGTAATCTGGGCTTTTATTCTTTCATTTCTTACTTCTCAAAATATTGGAGCTGGGAACAAATGGCAGAAATATCGTTCAATCAAATAACAGAATGGATAGGCTTTCTGATTGGCTGGGTGAGAGGAACATTGAGACAATGGGCATGTTACACTGACCAATGGAGAGACTGGGCTAGGTGGAGTTAGAGATTATGTGGTGAAACCTCCAGGGTCTGGCAATCCTTATTGAGACAGGTCAGGGCTTGGAGTGAGGCCTGAGGTAAATGAGGTCAATTGGGATGGGTTGGGATTGAAATGTGGCTATGGGATGTCACTTGGTGAGTTGGGATTGGAGTCTGGGGTGGATTGAGGGAGGTTTGTTGGAATGGGATTAGGATAATAGACTGTGATGTGAGTGATGAGGGATCGAGGCAGGGTTTATATTCTAATGAATGTTATCTGAAAACTAGCTAGAAACCTCCAACCATCACTTCACCCCCCCCCCTCCAGCCCACTGAAAGCTGAAGAAACTTCAGGCTGCACAATCAATCCCCCACACAGCTCAACAGGACACACTAACCTGGGCAGCAATAACTGAAAAGAACTCTATACAGGGAATGAGCCTCAACCCTTTCTCCTTTTCTCAGCATTCAGGTAAACCGAGTGATGACTTATCGAGACCTGGACAATGACTTAATGAAATATGGAGCTTTCCAGACCCTGGTGAGTGTCAGTGGCACTGGGATATAGAGAGGAGTGTAGTTGAGGCCAAAGCTAGTCCAACTCCCTCCGGACCAGGCTTCTATCTCACACCTCACATGCCCCTGAGCTGCCTGTATCCTAATTCACACCATGTCCTGTTCACCCATCAGCCTATTTTTAAAATTCATGAACAGGATGTGTGTTGCTGGCAATTCCAAAGTTTATTGCCCATCCCTAATTGCCCCTTGAGCATGTGGTGGTGAGCTGCCTTAAACTGCTACAGTCCATGTAGTGTAGGTACACCCACAGTGCTGTCAGAGAAGGAGATCCAGGATTCTGATCCAGTGGCAATGGAGGAACAGCGATATATATTGTATACTGGAGAAAGACGCTAGGGTTAAAAACAATGGAGCTTTATTTCCAGGTGTGTGTTCTCTTACATGGGTGCTTATTCTCTGTCTCTTTCCCGCATTAGGGGGACTTATGACACCATGACAGTATCTGCACACGTTATTACAGCAGAGCAGAGAAAGCCAATAAGAATTAATACAAATACATAACCAGTTCCAAGTCAGGATGGTGAGTGGCTTGAAGGGGAACTTGCAGATGGTGGTGTTCCCCTGTGTCTGCTGCTTTTGTCCATCTCAATGGCTCACTGATCTACATTGGTTCCCAATCCAGCAAGGCTCAATTTTATCTTGTTATGAACAATGTATAATTTTTAAGTTGAATATATTATATATTTGTGTGCTAAGAAAGATAAAATGGTTTCAGTTTCATTTTAGGTTGTTTGTGAGTCTTGGTGTCTGGGTAGACCCCTGTCTGAATGGTCAGGTCTTTATGTATATAATATAAATACAATTAATTTAAAGAGGTTTTAAAACTCCTGAAAGTAAAAATGTTTCATGACTGTGAAAGGATAATACAAAGGAGGAAAAACCTTTTGTCTAAAGACTGTGATCCAGGAACACAGATACGGAGAAGAGAGAGTTGAATATGTGTCGGGGAGTGAGGACAGGGATTTTCATCTCTCTGAGAAGGAAACAGTGAAAGGCTATTGGGACAGTATTTGTCAGTACAGAATTCAGTGAAGTGATGAGTTTAGCAGAGGTCTCACGGAAGACTGAGTTTAAAGTGCAGTTTTTGGGTATCTCGGGGGCGGGGGGTGTGAGTTGGGTAAAAAACATTGACTGAATGCTCAGACATTCGTCAGAAGAAAACTATTTACAACCAATGCCAGTCCCAAGTGAAATGCCTCTGTGTGTCGAGCAAGCGGAGACTCTTATATCAAAGCAAAATACTGCGGATGCTAGAAATCTGAAATAAAACAGAAAACTCAGCAGTCTGGCAGCATCTGTGGTGAGAGAAACACTCTGTTTCAAGTCCATTGACCCTTCTACAGAACTGTGTATAATCATATAAGTGGTAACTCTTCACCGATTTATGTGTCTGTAAAGATATTACTGGGATAAAGGAATAGTGTGAATTTGAAGCGTCTTGTGTTTGTGTTGAGATCTTTCCAACCTTTTTGTCTGGTGTAACATAGTTTGTTTCTCCATGAAAATAAATGTTTTATTCTTTGTGTTAGTCGTTCATCAGCGTGCTCCTGTGAATTTGTTCAGTAACTTCCCTCCATGGTTTCTAAAAAAAAAAGTTATGATGTATCGAGCCAGGTTTCACTTTGGGATCTAACTTGTCCAGTATTAACGTCAGCTGGGATCGCACCATGTCACTGTTTTCAAATCCCTCCATAACCTTGCCCCTCCCTATCTCTGTAATCTCCTCCAGCTTGGTATCCTCCCCGGGATTTCTGTGTTCCTCTAATCTGGCCTCTGAAGCATCAGCATTTTAATTGCTACATCTTGCTCGCTGTGCCTTCAGTTGCCTGGGCCATAAGCTCTGGAATTCGCTACTTAAACATCGTCTTCTATCTGCTTCTTTTGATGCTCCTTAAATCTTTCCTCTTTGACCAAGCTTTTGGTTAGATAATATTTTCTCATGTAGCTCAGTGACAAATTGTATTTGATAATGCTTCTGTAAAGTACCCTGGGATATTTGACTATACTAATGTGTTACGTAAATGGAAGTAGTTGTTCTAATGCACTGTTCCCACTCAACTGCCCTTACTGAGAGTAAGGAACGTACTGACGATATGTGTGTTTTAACAGGATGGAGATATTGATCTGAAACTGCTGGGTCGGGTGTTATCAGCGGAGCAGGAAGTCAGAGAGGTGAGATTGAGGAAACACTAAGCATCAACAATGAAAATGGCATCTGGACTATGAGCAGAGAGACAGCATTAGGGTGTAAGGTGAGAAGAGACATGGACAGGAGAGAGAACATCACCCCCAGACTGTCCAAGAGAGACACAGGACATCAACCACATGATCATTAATGTCAGTTCAGAGAGTGGGAACTACATCAAACATCTGAACAGGCCATTCGGCCCTCAGCCTGCTGTGCCATTTAATAAGATCAAGGCTCATCTGATAGTAACCTCAGATCTGCATCCCGCCCACCCAGATAGCCCATCACCCCTTACTTATTAAGACTCTGTACAATTCTGCCTTAAAAATATTCAAAGACTCTGCTTCCACCACCTTCTCAGGAAGAGAATTGCTATGACTCAATTCTCTGTGAAAGAAATTATTTCTCCTCATCTCCATTTTAAATTTTAAACCTCTTATTTTTAATCAGTGACCCCTGGTTCTAGATTCTCCCACAGGGTGAAACATCTTCTCCACATCCACCCTGTCAATACCCCTCAAACCAGTCACCTCTTTCTCTTCTAAATCTCAGTGGACACAAGCCTAGCCTGTATAACCTTTCCCCATAAGACCAACCCACACATATCTAACCCCGTGCCGTACCTCTCATAGCAATCCTAAAGTGCAGAAGGAGGCCATTCAACCCATCAGATCTGTATCGACTCTCTGAAAAAGCATCCCACCCAATCCCGATAACCCCCAATGTTTACCCCGCTAATCCCCCTAACCTACACATCTTGGGACTCTAAGGGGAAATTAAGCTTGACCAATCGACCTAAGCTGCATATCTTTGGACTGTGGGAGGAAACTGGAGCACCCGGAGGAAACTCACTCAGACAGGGGAGAACGTGCAAACTCCAATCAGACAGTGACCCAAGGCTGGAATTGAACCTGGGTCCCTGGCGCTGTGAGGCAGCAGTGCTAACCACTGTGCCGCCGTGCCACCCACTGTTCTGGGAGTGTTTGATGGGGACAGTGTAGAGGGAGCTTTACATTATATCTAACCCCGTGCTGTACTTGTCCTGGGAGTGTTTGATGGGGACAGTGTAGAGGGTGCTTTACTCTGTATCTAATCCCGTGCTGCACCTGTCCTGGGAGTGTTTGATGGGCATGATGTGGAGATGCCGGCGTTGGACTGGGGTAAACACAGTAAGAAGTTTAACAACACCAGGTTAAAGTTTGCTACCAAATAAACCTGTTGGACTTTAACCTGGTGTTGTTAAACTTCTTACTGTGTTTGATGGGGACAGTGTAGAGGGAGCTTTACTCTGTATCTAATCCCGTGCTGCACCTGTCCTGGGAGTGTTTGATGGGGACAGTGTAGAGGGAGCTTTACTCTGTATCTAATACCGTGCTGCACCTGTCCTGGGAGTGTTTGATGGGGACAGTGTAGAGGGAGCTTTACTCTGTATCTAACCCCGTGCTGTACCTGTCCTGGGAGTTTGGAATGATAGTGGGGGGTGTAGATTGATTGGTTTGATTAGCAGAGAGGCTCAGGTTATTCCTGTAGTTCTGTTTTTCACCCTGATCTGTTTTGCCTTTGAGCAGGAGGATGAATGCTGGAGTTGGGATCATCTGTTCACTGAGGTGTCATCAGAGCTACTAACTGAATCTGAGGATTGTGCTGGGCAGGATGAGGATGAAGCTAAGCTGCTGTCCGCACCTGTCTGATTGTAAAAGGAATCTTGCTGTTAGTTTACCAGCCTATTGTAGCTGTTTTTTGATAATATGATATTTGCCCTGGATGTGAAAGTGCCAGAGCTTGTTAAATAGAGAGTGTTTTATACTTGTTCTATTTCCATGTCTGCCTTTATTGTATTACCTGGGTGCTGATGAGTAATGGATCTGGCTGTGTGTGTATATGGAGCTGGTACATTCACCAAGTGCTGACATGTCGTGTCAGGTGCACACCAAGACCTAGCTCATGATGCCAGCCCTATACACATACACACATGCATGCACATATCTGCACAGAGGTTGCAAGGTGCCCAGGTATGTCCTGTCCATAAATAATAAGAAAGATCCTCTGGCTAATCACCACTCATCGATGACAACATGTCATCAATGAAGACGAACATCTCGCCAAGGCCATCCCCACACCCCCACTTCTTGCCTTCAAACAACCGCACAACCTCAAACAGACCATTGTCCGCAGCAAACTACCCAGCCTTCAGGAGAAGAGTGACCACGACACCATACAACCCTGCCACAGCAACCCCTGCAAGACGTGCCGGATCATCGACACGGATGCCATCATCTCACGTGAGAACACCATCTACCAGGTGCACGGTACGTACATTTGCAACTCGGCCAACGTTGTCTACCTGATACGCTGCAGGAAAGGATGTCCCGAGGCATGGTACATTGGGGAGACCATGCAGACGCTACTACAACGGATGAATGTACACCGCTCGACAATCACCAGGCAGGAGTGTTCTCTTCCTGTCGGGGAACACTTCAGCGGTGTGGTAAACCACTGTTAGCTTATTGCCTGTGTGTGTATGACATGCCTGGACACGTCCCTGCCGGCCCTGCCCGGGACTCCTCCCCCCGCTGGCCCAGGTATAAAGGTGACTGCTCCCCACCCCCCTGCCTCAGTCTGGACCAGTTCATCGGCATGGGTGTGCTCCAAGTCTTTTGCTAATAGAAGCCTATTTGTTCTTGCATACAAACTAGTCTTTGCTTGATTGATGGTGCATCAATTTTATTCGCAAAAGTTTTGGGATGGAGCAGATACTGAAACCTGACAAACTCGAATTGGACCCTCCAGCTGTAGGAGCCTCTAACAGCTTCAATCACTGGCTGCGCTGTTTTAAAACTTTCCTCACCTCCTCCTTCGTCGTCCGGACCGAAACCGACAAGCTACACGTGCTCCACGCCCGGGTAAGCGATCAAATATTCTCGATGATTAGAGACGCTGAAACTTACAAGGGTGCGATTGAACTTTTAAAAGGCCAGTACAACAAACAGTCTAATGAAATCTACGCCAGACATCTTCTGGCTACTCGCAGACAACAGCCAGGAGAATCGGGTGATCAATTCCTGCATGCGTTGCGAGCACTTGGCAGGACCTGCAACTGCAAGACCGTAACGGCCGCCCAAAACACTGAGAAGTGGCTAGATGGGTGGAGAACTGGCTTGGCCATAGGAGACAGAGGGTAGTGGTCGAAGGGTCTTTTTCCGGCTGGAGGTCTGTGACCAGTGGTGTTCCGCAGGGCTCTGTACTGGGACCTCTGCTATTTGTGATATATATAAATGATTTGGAAGAAGGTGTAACTGGTGTAATCAGCAAGTTTGCGGATGACACGAAGATGGCTGGACTTGCGGATAGCGAAGAGCATTGTCGGGCAATACAGCAGGATATAGATAGGCTGGAAAATTGGGCGGAGAGGTGGCAGATGGAGTTTAATCCGGATAAATGCGAAGTGATGCATTTTGGAAGAAATAATGTAGGGAGGAGTTATACAATGAATGGCAGAGTCATCAGGAGTATAGAAACACAGAGGGACCTAGGTGTGCAAGTCCACAAATCCTTGAAGGTGGCAACACAGGTGGAGAAGGTGGTGAAGAAGGCATATGGTATGCTTGCCTTTATAGGACGGGGTATAGAGTATAAAAGCTGGAGTCTGATGATACAGCTGTATAGAACGCTGGTTAGGCCACATTTGGAGTACTGCGTCCAGTTCTGGTCGCCGCACTACCAGAAACACGTGGAGGCGTTAGAGAGAGTGCAGAGAAGGTTTACCAGGATGTTTCCTGGTATGGAGGGTCTTAGCTATGAGGAGAGATTGGGTAAACTGGGGTTGTTCTCCCTGGAAAGACGGAGAAAGAGGGGAGATCTAATAGAGGTGTACAAGATTATGAAGGGGATAGATAGGGTGAACAGTGGGAAGCTTTTTCCCAGATCAGAAGTGACGTTCACGAGGGGTCACGGGCTCAAGGTGAGAGGGGCGAAGTATAACTCAGATATTAGAGGGATGTTTTTTACACAGAGGGTGGTGGGGGCCTGGAATGCGCTGCCGAGTAGGGTGGTGGAGGCAGGCACGCTGACATCATTTAAGACTTACCTGGATAGTCACATGAGCAGCCTGGGAATGGAGGGATACAAACGATTGGTCTAGTTGGACCAAGGAGCGGCACAGGCTTGGAGGGCCGAAGGGCCTGTTTCCTGTGCTGTACTGTTCTTTGTTCTTTGACTTAATCAGAGATGCCTATGTCACGGGTATCAGGTCAAACTATATCCGACAACGACTGCTGGAACAGGGTGGGCTGGACCGACAAAAGACTGTGGCGCTTGCCGACTCGTTAGAGGTGGCCTTCCGTAATCTCGAGGCCCACACTCCCGACCATGGGGGCGCATCGTGGACACCGCGGCCGCTGACACCTCTGTACTCAGGAGGGCCGCACGCCACGTCCCACCAATGACCCGACCGCTGCGGCAGTCTCCGGAGGCCCGAAGTGCTACTACTGCAGCCTGGGGAAGCACCCCCGACAGCGCTGCCCGGCGAAGGATGCGATGTGCTCTGGGTGTGGAAAGAAGGGCCATTACGTGAAGGTATGCAGAGCGAAATCGACCTCCAAGCCCAGTAGCGCCGCGTGCGACCCACGGGGGCCGCCATCTTGGGCGCCGGTAGCCGTGTGGGCCGCCATCTTGGACGCCATCAGCCTCGTGTGGGCCGTGCGGGCCGCCATCTTGGACGCCATCAGCTGCGTGCGACTACTCGCAAAATCCAACGGTGGCTTCGATTTTTCTGGACCAATCCAGGCCTCTCCGACTCGCCAGGTCCATGATGGACATCGAGGTAAACGGTCGCATTACAAACTGCTTATTTGACTCTGGGAGTACGGAGAGCTTTATTCACCCTAACACAGTGAGTCGCTACGCCCTTTCAGTGCTGCCAGTGAAGCAAACGATCTCCATGGCTTCAAAGTCCCACTCGGTGGATGTCCTCGGGTACTGCGTGACGACCCTGACTGTACGGGGCACAGTGTACAAAAATTTCAGGCTCCTTATGCTGCCACAACTCTGCGCTGCTGTACTCCTGGGGCTGGATTTCCTGAGTCACCTTCAGAGTGTCACCATGGAGTATAATGGGCCTTTTCCCCTGCTCTCCGTTTGCAATCAGCAGTTCTTAGATCGCCCACCGCGCACCACCTGCAGCCTCTCGACCCTTAAAGTCGCCCCTCCCTCATTGTTTGAAAATCTCACCCCCGATTGCAAGCCCATCGCCACCAAGAGCAGACGGTACAGTGCTGGAGACAGAGCTTTTATCAGGTCCGAAGTGCAACGGCTCCTCGGGGAGGGGATCATTGAGGCCAGTACCAGCCCCTGGAGAGCCCAAGTAGTAGTTGTTAAAACTGGGGAGAAACATCGCATGGTCATTGACTACAGTCAGACCATTAACTGATACACGCAGCTGGACGCGTACCCCCTCCCCCGCATATCTGACATGGTTAATCAGATTGCGCAATATCGGGTGTTCTCCACCATTGACTTAAAATCTACATACCACCAGCTCCCTATCCACCCGGAGGACCGCCAATATACTGCCTTCGAGGCGGATGGCTGCCTCTATCACTTCCTTAGGGTCCCCTTCAGCGTCACCAACGGGGTCTCGGTTTTCCAGCGTGAGATGGACTGAATGGTAGACCAGAACGGGCTGCGGGCCACCTTCCCATACCTGGATAACGTCACCATCTGCGGCCATGATCAGCAGGACCATGATGCCAACCTCCACAAATTCCTCCACACCGCCACACTCCTAAATCTGACCTATAAGAAGAAGTGCGTATTCCGCACACGCCGCCTCGCCATCCTTGGTTGTGTTGTGGAAAACGGGGTCATCGGTCCCGATCCCGACCGCATGCGTCCCCTCCTGGAACTCCCCCTCCCCACCAGCCTCAAAGCACTGAGGAGATGCCTGGGCTTCTTCTTGTATTACGCCCAGTGGGTCCCCAATTATGCGGATAAAGCCCGTCCGCTCATCAAATCCACCTCTTTTCCCCTGACGGCAGAGGCCCGCCTGGCCTTCAACCGCATCAAAGCAGACATCGTGAAGGCCACGATGCACGCTGTAGACGAATCCATCCCGTTCCAGGTGGAGAGCGATGCGTCTGACTTCACCCTCGCCGCCACCCTTAACCAGGCAGGCAGACCCATGGCCTTCTTCTCACGAACCCTCCAAGGCTCTGAAATTCGACACTCCTCTGTCGAAAAGGAGGCCCAAACCATAGTGGAAGCTGTACGGCACTGGCGCCACTACTTAGCTGGTAAACGATTCACCCTACTCACGGACCAACGGTCAGTTGCATCCATGTTTAACAACACGCAGCGGGGCAAGATCAAAAATGATAAAATATTGAGGTGGAGAATCGAGCTTTCCACCTACAATTACGACATCTTATACCGGCCCGGGAAGCTCAATGAGCCCCCAGACGCCCTGTCCCGGGGAATCTGTGCCAGCGCACAAGTAGACCAATTGCAGACTCTCCACAACGACCTCTGCCACCCGGGGGTCACCAGGTTTTTTCACTTCATTAAAGCCCGTAACCTGCCCTACTCCATTGAGGAAGTCAGGTCTATAACCAGACACTGCCAGGTCTGCGCAGAGTGCAAGCCGCACTTCTATCGGCCAGACAGAGCACTCCTCATAAAAGCCACCCGCCCTTTCGAACGCCTAAGTGTCGACTTCAAAGGCCCCCTCCCCTCTTCTGACCACAACATATACTTCCTCAACGTCATTGACGAATATTCACGTTTCCCCTTCGCTATTCCCTGCCCGGATATGACCTCGGCCACGGTCGTCAGGGCCCTGCACAGACTCTTCACCCTGTTCGGTTTCCCTAGCTATATCCATAGCGACTGGGGATCTTCCTTTATGAGTGATGAGCTGCGACAGTACCTGCTCTCCAAAGGCATAGCCTCGAGTAGGACCACCAGCTACAGCCCCAGGGGGAACGGACAGGTAGAGAGGGAGAACGCGACAGTCTGGAAGGCCGTTTTACTAGCTCTGAGATCAAAAGGTCTTCCAGTCACCCGCTGGCAAGAGGTCCTCCCTGATGCACTACACTCGATTAGATCACTCCTTTGCACAGCTATCAATGCTACCCCTCATGAAAGAATGTTTGTTTTCCCCAGGAAGTCCTCCTCGGGGACCTCACTACCGTTGTGGCTGACGTCCCCAGGCCCTGTCCTGCTCCGGAAGCACGTGAGGACCCATAAGTCGGACCCCCTGGTCAAAAGGGTCCAACTCCTCCACGACAACCCCCAATACGCCTACGTGGCGTACCCCGACGGGTGGGAGGACACGGTCTCTATTCGAGACCTGGCACCTGCAGGTGCCCCAGGGACCACTACACCCCACACCCCCACACCCCCAACCCCCAACGTTGTCCATACAGCACCAGGGCCACAGCACGCTCCCCTAGCCCCCGTATACAGCACGCCTGAGCCCCAGGAGCCGCCACCTCACACCCAACAATCTGAAGGGACTACAGACGACTTGAGCGACTACGACCTGGCGCCTGATCTAACACTGCGGCCACCTGAACCGACACCACAACCGGCACTACGGCGGTCGCAGCAGCAGATCAAGCCCCCAGAGAGACTGAATTTGTAATTCTGTAAATATCGTTCCACCCACCTCACCCCCACTGGACTCTTTTTTTAAAACAGGGGGTGAATGTGGTAAACCACTGTTAGCTTATTGCCTGTGTGTGTGACATGCCTGGGCATGCCCCTGCCGGCCCTGCCCGGGACTCCTCCCCGCTCTGGTCCAGGTATAAAGGCGACTGCTCCCCACCCCCCTGCCTCGGGGGTGGGGAGCAATTATGGACCAGTTCATCGGCATGGGTGTGCAACAACTCTTTTGCTAATAAAAGCCTATTTGTTCTTGCATACAAACTAGTCTTTGTTTGATTGATTGGGCATCAAGCAGTCACGGGCATTCGGCCTCTGATCTTCGGGTAAGCGTTCTCCAAGGCGGCCTTCATGACACACGACAACACACAGTCGCTGAGCAGAAACTGATAGCCAAGTTCCGCACACATGAGGACAGCCTCAACCGGGATCTTGGGTTCATGTCACACTATCTGTAACCCCCACGACTTGCCTGGGCTTGCCAAATCTCACCAACTGTCCTGGTTAGAGACAATACACATCTCTTTAACCTGTGCTTAACCCTCTCTCCATTCACATTGTCTGTACCTTTAAGACTTGATTACCTGTAAAGACTCGCATTCCAACCATTATCTTGTAAATTGAGTTTGTGTCTGGATATGCCCTGTTTGTGAACACAAGTCCTCACTCACCTGACGAAGGAGTGATACTCTGAAAGCTTGTGGCTTATGCTACCAAATAACTTGTTGGACTTTAACCTGGTGTTGTGAGACTACTTACTGTGTCCAACGCCGGCATCTCCACATCATAATCACCACTCCATCAGTCCCCGCACAATCTACAGCAAAGTGATGGAAGGGGCATTGACAATGCTGTTATGTGACACCCACATACCAACAACCTGCTTCCTAACACCCAGTTTAAGCTCTACCAGAATCACTTGACTTCAAATCTCGTTACAGCTTTGGTCCAAACATGGACAAAGGAGCTGAATTCCAAAGGTGATGTGCGAGTGACCTTGACATCAAGACAGATTTGACCGAATGTGACATCAAGGATCTATTGCCAAACTGGAGTGATGGGAATCAGAGGCTAAACCCTCCAGTGGCTGGAGCCATACCCGGCACAAAGGAAGATGGTTGTGGTGATTGGAGGTCAATCATCTCAGCTCCAGGACATCATTGCAGGAGTTCCTCAGGTTGCTGCCCCACAGCCGCCAGGGACTCGGGTTCGATTCCAGCCTTGGGTCACTGTCTGTGTGGAGATTGCACATTCTCCCAGTTTCTGCATGGTTTTCCTCTGGGTGCTCAGGTCTCCTCCCACACTCCAAAGATGTGCAGGTTAGGTGTATTGGCCATGCTGAATTGTCCCTTAGTGTCCCAAGATGTGTAGGTTAGATGGATTAGCCATAGTAAATGTATGAATTTACAGGGATCGGGCAGGGGAGAGGGCCTGGGTAAGGTACCTTGTCAGAGAGTCAGTACGGACTCGATGGGCCAAATTGCCTCTTCTACACTGGAGGGATTCTATGATCTCCAGCTGCTTTATCAATGACCTTCCTTCAGTCGTAAGGTTAGAGTGGAGAAGTTCACCTGATGACTGCAAAACGCTCAGTGTCATTCGCAAATCTCAGATATTTAACATAAAAATAACATCAGAAGTGGACTGGGTGCTAAATATTCCTGAATACATACTGTTCAGAGAAAAACAGAGAAGAAAGAAGGAGGGTGAGAGTATTGATGAGAGAATATTACCCTGCTGGAGACAGAGGATATCCTGGAGGGGTCAAGAACAGAATCTATTTGACTTAAGTTAAATAATGGAGGTTCCATTACGCTCCTGAATGTTGCCGATAGATCATCAACTAGTGAGAAAGATAGTGAACCAACTTGCTAGAAAATCAGGGGTACAAAAACTGCACTGTATCTCTTGTCACCGCCCTGGGACAGGGCGTCAGTGCTGCTGGTTCGTAGCTGTGCCCCTGGAACAGGGAGTTTCCGCCCACTCCTGTAGACTCATGCGTGCCAGTGCTGATGACATTGTTACATGCCCATCATTCTTTCAACTCTCGATGCCCCCTTGCTCACTGACCCACTGCCCCCTCGCTCACTCACTCACTGCCCCTCACTTACTCACACGTCATCCCCTCGCTGACCTGCTCGCTGCTTCTCTTGCTACTTCCTCACTGCCCTTCTCATTACTGTGATAAGAGAACACTTAGAAAATAATGTTCGGGTTTGGCAGAGTCAGCCAGGATATATGAAAAGGAAATCCTTTTTAACAAAGGTGTTGGATTTTTCAGAGGATGTAACTAGCCGAATGGATAAGGAGGAATCAGTAGTGTATTTGAATTATCAGAAGGCGTTTGATAAGGTAGGTAATTAAAATTAGAGCTCTTGGTATTGGGGGATAATATACTGGCATAGATTGAGAATTAGTTAATGGACTGGAGGCAGAGAGTAGGAATGAACAAGTCATTCTCAGATTGGCAGCCTGTGAATTGTGGGGTACCTCAAAGATCTGTCCTTACCGCAGATATTCACAACCTATATCAAAGTGAGGATCAAACATAATCTTTTCAAGTTTGCTAATGACACAAAACTGGAGAGGCAATGGCATAGTGGTATTGTCACTGGACTAGTAATCCAGAGCCCCAGGGCACTCTGGGAAGCAGGTTCGAATCCCACCATGGCTGATGGCGAAATTTGAATCCTATAAAGAAATCTGGAATTAAGAATCTTCTGATACCATGAAACCATTGTCGATTGTCGGAAAAACCCATCTGGTTCACTAATGTCCTTTAGGGAAGGAAATCTGCTGTCCTTACCTGGTCTGGCCCACATGTGACTCCAGACCCACAGCAATGCCCTCTGAAATGGCCAAGCGAGACATTCGGTTCAAGGGCAAATTAGGGCGGACAATAAATTTTGCTCAACCAGTGATGCCGACACCCCTGAACAAATAAAAAATATATACTTGGACTTCCATAAATCATTCAATGAGATACCGCAAAAAAGGCTGAATAAGATACGAGCCCTTGGTGTTGGGGGTAGTATATTAGCATTGATAAAGAATTGGCTAACTGACAGAAGACAGAGAGTTGGGACAAGAGGGGCATTTTCAGGATGGCAACCTGTAACTAGTGCCACAGGGGCTGTGCTGAGGCCACAGTTACTTACAATAAATTATTTGGAGGAGGGAAGTGAATGCCTTACTGTTAAGTTTGCGGATGACACAAAAATAGATAAGAACATAAGAACGAGGAGCAGGAGTAGGCCATCTGGCCCCTCGAGCCTGTTCTGCCATTCAATAAGATCATGGCTGATCTTTTCATGGACTCAGCTCCACTTACCCGCCCGCTCACCATAACCCTCAATTCCTTTACTGTTCAAAAATTTATCTTTGCCTTAAAAACATTCAATGAGGTAGCCTCAACTGCTTCACTGGGCAGGGAATTCCACAGATTCACAACCCTTTGTGTGAAGAAGTTCCTCCTCAACTCAATCCTAAATCTGCTTCCCCTTATTTTGAGGCTATGCCCCCTAGTTCTAGTTTCACCCGCCAGTGGAAACAACTTCCCTGCTTCTATCTTATCTATTCCCTTCATAATCTTATATGTTTCTACAAGATCTCCCCTCATTCTTCTGAATCCCAATGAGTATAGTCCCATTCTACTCAGTCTCTCCTCATAAGCCAACCCTCTCAACTCCAGAATCAACCTAGTGAATCTCCTTTGTACCCCCTCCAGTGCCAGTATATCCTTTCTCAAGTAAGGAGACCAAAACTGTACACAGTACTCCAGGTGTGGCCTCACCAGCACCTTATACAGCTGCAACATAACCTCGCTGTTTTTAAACTCCATCCCTCCAGCAATGAAGGACAAAATTCCATTTGCCTTTTTAATTACCTGCTGCACCTGCAAACCAATTCCTTGAGATTCTTGCACAAGGACTCCCAGGTCCCACTGCACAGTAGCATGCTACAATTTTTTACCATTTAAACAATAGTCCGTTTTGCTGTTATTCCTACCAAAATGGATGACCTCACATTTACCAACATTGTACTCCATCTGCCAGACCCTCACCCACTCACTTAGACTATCTATATCCTTTTGCGACTTTCAGCGTTCTCTGCACACTTTGCTCTGCCACTCATCTTAGTGTCATCTGCGAATTTTGACACAGTACACTTGGTCCCCAACTCCAAATCATCTCTGTAAATCGTAAACAATTGCGGTCCCAACACTGATCCCTGAGGCACACCACTAGTCACTGATTGCCAACCAGAAAAACACCCATTTACCCCCACTCTTCGCTTTCTGTTAGTTAACCAATCCTCTATCCATGCAAATACATTATCCGTAACACCGTGCACCTTTACCTTATGTAGCAATCTTTGGTGCGGCACCTTGTCAAATGCCTTCTGGAAATCCAGATACACCACATCCACAGGTTCCCCATTGTCCACTGTGCATGTAACGTTCTCAAAGAATTCTCAAGTTAGTCAAACATGACCTTCATGAACCCATGCTGCATCTTACCAATGGGACAATTTATATCCAGATGTCTCGCTATTTGTTCCTTGATGATAGATTCAAGCATTTTCCCTACTACAGAAGTTAAGCTAACCGGCCTATAGTTACCTGCCTTTTGTCTACCTCCTTTTTAAAACAGTGGCGTCACATTTGCTGTTTTCCAATCTGCGGGAACCACCCCAAAGTCCAGCGAATTTTGGTAAATTACCACTAGTGCATTTGCTATTTCCCCCACCATCTCTTTTAGTACCCTGGGATGCATTCCATCAGGACCAGGAGACTTGTCTACCTTTAGCCCCATTAACTTGCCCAACACTACCTCTTTCGTGATAATGATAGTTTCTAGGTTCTCACCTGCCATAGTCTTCCTGTCATCAATTTTTGGCATGTTATTTGTGTCTTCCACTGTGAAGACCGACACAAAACACCTGTTCAATGCCTCAGCCATTTTCTCATTTCCAGTTATTACATCCCCCTTTCTCATCCTCTAAAGGACCAATGTTTACTTTCGCCACTCTTTTTCGTTTTATATATCTGTAGAAACTTTTGCTATCTTTTGCTAGGTAGGGCAGTTGATGTCATATACATGGATTTTAGTAAGGCGTTTGATAAGGTCCCCCATGGTCGGCTTATGATGAAAGTAAGGAGGTGTGGGATAGAGGGACCCTTCCAAGGAAACTGCCCTCCCGACTGATTCCCTTCTCCGCTTCATCCATTCTCTTAAGGATATCTCGTCAATGTGAGCACAGTAGTCTGTGCCGGGGAGCTGAGACCGTCGTCACAACTTCACTCACAATGGCAGCCATCACCTTGACACTAGCAGCATCACTGAAGCATAGAGCCACCCCCAGTGAAACCGCCACTGCAAAGCAAGCCCCATCCCGGCCATCTACAACCGCCTCGATCAAACAGGCTCTTTCCTGACTCAACTCTGCCCCCCCCCCATCGCCAAGGTTTAACCAGGATCTCCCCAAGATCATAGCACAGATTATTCACATCAGGATCGGATAATATAAGTTGTGCATTAGGATAAAAAAGGATTAAAAGATGAGTAGCGGCAGAGTTTGTGAAAAGGCAGCTGCTTCCATGCTTATATCCCGTGACCTCCCGTGGATCGTTTACCCGTTTGGTGCTTAGAGTTGAGTTGCTGCTCGATAGACAAGGTCAGGAATTTAAACATGACGATGAGAATTTTAATATTTGAGGTGATGAGGGACCAGGAACCTCTGAAGGTCAATGAGGATCAGGCTGATGAGTGAAAAGGATTTGGTGCGAGTTGGGATATAGGCAGTAGGATGAGTTCAATTTAGCTGCGAGGAGAAGGTCGGAGTTCTCAGTAGAACATAGAACAGTACAGCACAGAACAGGCCCTTCGGCCCACGATGTTGTGCCGAGCTTTATCTGAAACCAAGATCAAGCTATCCCACTCCCTATCATCCTGGTGTGCTCCATGTGCCTATCCAATAACCGCTTAAATGTTCCTAAAGTGTCTGACTCCACGATCACTGCAGGCAGTCCATTCCACACCCCAACCACTCTCTGAGTAAAGAACCTACCACGGACATCCTTCCTATATCTCCCACCATGAACCCTATAGTTATGCCCCCTTGTAATAGCTCCATCCACCCGAGGAAATAGTCTTTCAACGTTCGCTCTCTCTATCCCCTTCATCATTTTATAAACCTCTATTAAGTCTCCCCTCAACCTCCTCCGCTCCAGAGAGAACAGCCCTAGCTTCCTCAACCTTTCCTCATAAGACCTACCCTCCAAACCAGGCAGCATCCTGGTAAATCTCCTTTGCACTCTTTCCAGCGCTTCCACATCCTTCTTATAGTGAGGTGACCAGAACTGCACACAATATTCCAAATGTGGTCTCACCAAGGTCCTGTACAGTTGCAGCATAACCCCACGGCTCTTAAACTCCAACCCCCTGTTAATAAACGCTAACACACTATCGGCCTTCTTCACAGCTCTATCCACTTGAGTGGCAACCTTCAGAGATCTGTGGATATGGACCCCAAGATCTCTCTGTTCCTCCACAGTCTTCAGAACCCTACCTTTGACCCTGTAATCCACATTTAAATTAGTCCTACCAAAATGAATCACCTCACATTTATCAGGGTTAAACTCCATCTGCCATTTTTCGGCCCAGCTCTGCATCCTATCAATGTCTCTTTGCAGTCTATAACAGCCCTCCACCTCATCCACTACTCCACCAATCTTGGTGTCATCAGCAAATTTACTGATCCACCCTTCAGCCCCCTCCTCTAGGTCATTAATAAAAATCAGTAAGCTGCTCCAAACAGCTTTCCAGAGATGACAACCTGTAATTCAGCAGTGTCTGATTGGACAGTGTAGAGGGAGCTTTACTCTGTATCTAACCCCGTGCTGTAGCTGTCCTGGGAGTGTTTGATGGGAACAGTGTAGAGGGAGCTTTACTCTGTATCTAACCCCGTGCTGTAGCTGTCCTGGGAGTGTTTGATGGGGACAGTGTAGAGGCAGCTTTACTCTGTATCTAACCCCGTGCTGTACCTGTCCTGGGAGTGTTTGATGGGGACAGTGTAGAGGCAGCTTTACTCTGTATCTAACCCCATGCTGTACCTGTCCTGGGAGTGTTTGATGGGCATGATGTGGAGATGCCGGCGTTGGACTGGGGTAAACACAGTAAGAGTTTTAACAACACCAGGTTAAAGTCCAACAGGTTTATTTGGTAGCGAATACCATTAGCTTTCGGAGCGCTGCTCCTTCGTCAGATGAAGTGGAAATCTGCTCTCAAACAGGGCAACATGAGGATGGCCTAAGCCGGGATGTTGGATTTATGTCACACTATCAGTAACCCCCACAGCTTGCCTCCTGGACTTGCAGAATCTCACTGGTGTCCTGTCTGGAGACAATACACATCTCTTTAACATGTGCTTAATGCTCCCTCCACTCACATTGTCTGTATCTTTGAGACCTGGCTGGTTGTAGGGATTTGCATTCTAATCAGTATTCTGTAACTTGATTTTGTGTCTCTGTGCCCTGTTTGAGAGCAGATTTCCACTCCATCTGACGAAGGAGCAGCGCTCCGAAAGCTTATGGTATTTGCTACCAAATAAACCTGTTGGACTTTAACCTGGTGTTGTTAAAACTCTTACAGTGTTTGATGGGGACAGTGTAGAGGGAGCTTTACTCTGTATCTCACCCCGTGCTGTACCTGTCCTGGGAGTGTTTGATGGGGACAGTGCAGAGGGAGCTTTACTCTGTATCTAACCCCGTGCTGTCCTTGTCCTGTGAGTGTTTGATGGGGACAGTGAGAGAGAGCTTTACTCTGTATCTAATCCCGTGCTGTACCTGTCCTGGGAGTGTTTGGTGGGGACAGTGCAGAGGGAGCTTTACTCTGTATCTAACCCCGTGCTGTCCTTGTCCTGTGAGTGTTTGATGGGGACAGTGTAGAGGGAGCTTTACTCTGTATCTAATCCCGTGCTGTACCTGTCCTGGGAGTGTTTGGTGGGGACAGTGTAGAGAGAGCTTTACTCTGTACTGAGTTCCACATGGGAGACCACATTGCTGTTGCTACAGCTAGCATATTATTATTAATCTATATAACATTTAATTGATGTGTTAGGCGAATATAATTTGTAAACTGATGGGGTGAGCATTGTATTTCATTAATGTCAGTTCAAATGAATATTTAAATCAAATCCCTAAAATTTCATTAAGGTTAGGGAAATCGGGCGAATTCAAATTCTGGGTTGAGTTAATTTATACAATTCAAACCTTATTGGTACCTGTTCTACATAAATGTCAGGTTAAAGTCCAACAGGTTTATTTGGTAGCAAACGCCACTTGCTTTCGGAGCGCTGCTCCTTCGTCAGATGGAGTGGAAATTTCCACTCCATCTGATGAAGGAGCAGCGCTCCGAAAGCTAGTGACTTTTGCTGCCAAATAAACCTGTTGGACTTTAACCTGGTGTTGTTAAACTCCTTACTGTGTTTACCCCAGTCCAACGCCGGCATCTCCACATCATGACTACATAAATGTGGCAGTGAGTCACAGAGCAAAGCCTGATCCCATGTCCCAAAAACAAAGTGAGAGACACTGAGAGACACCAGTCAGTGTACAGATAACTCCCTGAGAGAGAAACTTCAGTCAGTGTACACATAGCTCCCTGAGAGAGACTGAGAGACATCAGTCAGTGTACAGATATCATAGAATCCCTACAGTGCAGGAGACCATTCAGCCCATCGAGTCTGCACCGACCACAATCCCATCCAGGCCCTGTTCCCGCAACCCCACATATTTACCCTGCTAATACCCCTGACACTAGGGTCAATTTAGAATGGCCAATCAACCTAACTCGCACATCTTTGATCTGAGAGATATTCTCTTCTAAACTCCAGTGAATATCTCCCTGAGAGAGAGAGAGAGAGGACCGAGAGACACCAGTCAGTGTAAAATATCTCCCTGAAAGAGAGAGAGGGAGAGGAATGAGAGACTCCAGTTAAGGTGTGAATAATTGTTGTAATTTCTATTTGGTATCTCAGCTTCCTTGTTGGAATGTAGTTGAGTAAAAGGCCAATCACTCTGTTCAGGACAGCAGCTGGAAGCAAAGAACAGAAAGAGAAATACTCGCATTTTTATAGAACTGGGTTGAATTCAGTCTCTGGTGTTGGGATTGGTTTAGAAACCATAGAAATTAGAAGCAGGAGGAGGCCATTCAGCCCTTCGAGCCTGCTCCACCATTCATTTTGATCATGGCTGATTATCGAATTCAATGCCCTGATCCCCTCCTTCCTCCCATATCCCTTGATCCCTTTAGCTCCAAGAGCTATATCTAATTTCTTATTGAAATCACACAATGTTTTGGCCTCAACTACTTTCTGTGGTAGTGAATTCCACACATTCACCACCCTCTGGGTGAAGACATTTCTCCTCACCTCAGTTCTAAAAGGTTTAGCCCTTACTCTCAAACTATGACCCCTAGTTCTGGACTCCCCCACCATTGGGAACATTCTTTCTGAATCTACCCTGTCGAACCCTGTTAGAATTTTATAAGTTTCTATGAGATCCCCTCTCACTCTTCTAAACTCCAGTGAAAATAATCCTACCGACTTAGTCTCTCCTCATATGACAGACCCACCATTCCAGGAATCAGCCTGGTAAACCTTTGCTGTGCTCCCTCTATAGCAAGGACATCCTTCCTCAGGTAGGAACACCAAAGCTGCACACAATATTACAGATGTGGCCTCACCAATTGCAGCAAAGCATCCCTATCCCGATACTCAAATCCTCTCGCTTTGAAAGCCAACATACTATTTGCCTTCTTTACTGCCTGCTGTACCTGTGCGCTTACTTTCAGCAACTGATGCACGAGGAATCCAAGGTCTCGCTGAGTATCCACCTCTCTCAATTTACACTCATTCAAGTAATAATCTGTCTTCCTATTATTGCTACCAAAGTGGATAACCTCACATTTATCCACATTATGCTGCATCTGCCATGCATTTGCCCACACACTCAGCCTGTCCAAATCACGCTGAAGCATCTCTGTATTCTCCTCACAGCTCACCCTCCCACCCAACTTTGTATTATCGGCAAATTTGGAGAGAATACATTCAGTTCCCGCTTCCAAATCATTAATATATAATATGAACAGTTGGGATCCTAGCACAGATCCCTGTGGAACCCCACTAGTCACTGACTGCCAATCGGAAAAATACCCATTTATGCCAACTCTTTGCTTCCTATCTGCTAACCAGCTTTCTATCCATCTGAAGACATTACCTGCAATCTCATGTGCTTTAATTTCCCATAGGTCTGTTATGTCAGACCTTGTCAAAAGCCTTCTGAAAGTCTAAATAAACCACATCCACTGGTTCTCCTTGGTCAACTCTACTAGTTACATCCTCAAAAAATTGCAATAGTTTCGTCAAGCATGATTTCCCTTTTGTAAATCCATGCTGACTTTGTCTGATTATCCCACTGCCTTTCAAATGCTGAGTTATGAAATCCTTGATAATAGACTCTGGAAACTTCCCCAGTATCGACGTTAGGCTCACTGGTCTAGTTTAGTCTTTGGTGTTGGGGTTGGTATAGTCTCTGGTATTCTGGTTTGGTGCTGTTCTGGTATTCTGGGTTGGTATACTATGACGGGGTAACTGCAGTCACTTATCCCGTTGAAACAGATTTTGTTCCTTATGGAACAGGCAGCAAGCAATGATGTTTGTGTTTGACCTCTTCCTGCTCCTTCCACCAGCCTCGCAATCATTTATATTAAATCAGTTCCCTTCCCCCAGCCATAATTTCCAGCCCGGGGCAGGTGTTGGCAGACAGAACATTTCTTCATCTCTCCTGTCCTCTTCCTTTTCTTATCTCTGCTGGAGAATAATTGTGTTTAATTAAAGTGCAGCAATCTGTAGATCACTAAGTGCTGATAAGGACTAAGCTAACAGACATGCGGAGTGATACCAAGGGGCACTGACAGTATCGTAGAGAGGGGCATTCAGCAGCCAGGTAACCTGAACCCTCAGAGACCCTGCCACAAACCACAGCTGATGTGCACTTTGACACCACAATCTACAGCACTCGGGGACTGTGCCACATTGCACAGGGTCAGTCCCCGGTCTCATTCCTCTCAGTCACGGCGTGAGGGCCTGAGCCTCAGTACAGGTAACACAGGTAGGGGACAACTCGAGCCTCAGTACAGGTAACTCAGGTAGGGGACAACTCGAGCCTCAGTACAGGTAACTCAGGTAGGGGACAACTCGAGCCTCAGTACAGGTAACACAGGTAGGGGGCAACTCGAGCCTCAGTACAGGTAACTCAGGTAGGGGGCAACTCGAGCCTCAGTACAGGTAACTCAGGTAGGGGACAACTCGAGCCTCAGTACAGGTAACTCAGGTAGGGGACAACTCGACTGCACACGATGGAGCCAGTATGTTTCTGGGGGGGGTGGGGAGGTGGGGTTGTGTGTGTTTGTGGATGGTGTGTGTTTATGGGTATGAGGGTGTGTCTGCGTGGGTGTGTGCGCGAGGATGGGTGTGTATGTGTGCGGGAGTGTCTGTGAATGGCTGGGTGTGTGTATAGGTGTCTGTATGGGTGTCTGGGAGTGTGTGCGAGTGGGAATATGGGTGGGTGTGTGGGAGTGTGTGGGTGGGAGTGTGTGGGAATGTGTATGGGTGTGGGTGGGAGTGGTTGTGGGTGTGTGTGGGAGTGTGTGTGTGGGTGTGTGTGTGGGTGTGTGTGGGAATGTGTATGGGTGTGGGTGGGAGTGGTTGTGGGTGTGTGTGTGTGGGAGTGTGTGGGTGTGAGTGTGTGTGTGGGTGTGTGTGAGTGTATGGGTGTGTGTGTGAGTGTGTGTGTGGGTGTGTGTAAGAGTGTGTGTGTGGGTGTGTGTGAGAGTGTGTGTGTGGGTGTGTGTGTGTGTGTGGGTGTGTGTGGGTGTGTGGGAATGTGTGTGTGGGTGTGTGTGGGAGTGTGTGGGTGTGAGTGTGTGTGTGGGTGTGTGTAAGAGTGTGTGTGGGTGTGTGTGAGTGTGTGTGTGGGTGTGTGTAAGAGTGTGTGTGTGTGGGTGTGTGTGAGAGTGTGGGTGTGTGTGTGGGTGTATGTGGGAGTGTGTGTGTGTGTGTGTGTGTGTGGGTGTGTGTGGGAGTGTGTGGGTGTGAGTGTGTGTGTGGGTGTGTGTAAGAGTGTGTGTGTGGGTGTGTGTGTGAGTGTGTGTGTGGGTGTGTGTAAGAGTGTGTGTGTGGGTGTGTGTGAGAGTGTGTGTACCTATGCATCTATAAGTATGTGAACATGGGAAATAGGAGCAGGAGACCATTCGGCCTGTCAAGCTTGCTCCAACAATCAGTTAGATCCTGAATCTTCAACTTCAACTCATTTGTCCACCTATTCCTGCATCCCATCCCATCCTAAAAACTATTCAATAATGAAGCATCCAGAACACTCCGGGGAGAGAATTCCAGAGATTCACACCCCTTTGAATGAAGATATTTCTCCTTGTCTCAGTCCTAAATGATCAGCCCCTTATCCTGAGACTGTGCGCCTGTGTTTGAGATAATCTGACCAGGGAAACAATCTCTCAGTGTCCACCCTATCAAACCCCTTCAGAATTTTGTATGTTTCAATGAGATTGCATGTCATTCTTCTAAACTCCAGAGAATGTAAACCCAATCAGTAACCATGCGTGTGAGAGAATATGGATCAGTGTCCTTCCTCTCCTGAAGGTGCTGACTCTCACCGGGGTACAGGGTCTCCCTCCTCTCCTGAAGGTGCTGACTCTCACTGGGGTACAGGGCCCCTCCTCTCCTGAAGGTGCTGACTCTCACTGGGGTACAGGGTCCCCTCCTCTCCTGAAGGTGCTGACTCTCACTGGGGTACAGGGTCCCCCTCCTCTCCTGAAGGTGCTGACTCTCACTGGGGTACAGGGTCCCCTCCTCTCCTGAAGGTGCTGACTCTCACTGGGGTACAGGGTCCCCTCCTCTCCTGAAGGTGCTGACTCTCATTGGGGTACAGGGTCCCCTCCTCTCCTGAAGGTGTTGACTCTCACTGGGGTACAGGGTCCCCCTCCTCTCCTGAAGGTGCTGACTCTCACTGGGGTACAGGGTCCCCTCCTCTCCTGAAGGTGTTGACTCTCACTGGGGTACAGGGTCCCCTCCTCTCCTGAAGGTGCTGACTCTCACTGGGGTACAGGGTCCCCTCCTCTCCTGAAGGTGCTGACTCTCACTGGGGTACAAGTGCTCTCCACTGCAGGAGAAGCTGATTAACTATTCATTTGTATTGAATAAAGCCTCTGCCCCCTGACCCCCGCGTATGTGACTGATCAGCTGAGGAATAGCCTGTGTACAATGTCCCAGTTTGAGGAGTTGTTCCTCACACTCTCTCCGCACAGTTACCCTGGAGATTGGATAGAAGGGAACAGTGCTGAATGGTGCATCTGAGAAATAAAGATGAAACAGAATCTACATTTGGGATAAATTATGATTATTTTAAAGTGCAACATATCATGAAGGTCAGAACCTCTATTGGAGAGAGACCGAATCTTGGCATAAGACCAGGAGGCAGATCATTGTCAATTCCAAAAAGTGTGATAATTGTGCCTTAGTAATCTCTGCCGATGTGTCTGATAGTCGGTCCATCTGCCCCTCTCTCTGTTGGTCAGTCCGTCTGTCTGTCTCTCTCTCTCTCTGTTGTCTCTCTCCCTTTCTCTCTTTGTTGTCTTGCTGCCCCTCTCTCTGTCCCTCTATTTACTTCTCTCTGTGCCTCTCTCTCTATCTCTCTCTGTCTCTCTGACAGGCTGTCCCTCTCTCTCTCTCTGCCTCTCTCTCTATCACTCTCTCTCTCTGTCTCTCTGACAGGCTGTCTCTCTCTCTCTGTATCACTGTCCCTCTCTCTCTATCTCTCTCTCTGTTTCTCTGACAGGCTGTCCCTCTCTCTCTCTCTGCCTCTCTGCCCTCTCTCTCTCTGCCTCTCTGTCTCTATCACTCCCTCTCTCTCTCTATCACTTTCTTACTCTCTCTCTCTGTCTCTCTGACAGCCTGTCTCTCTCTCTCTCTCTCTCTCTCACTCTCTCTCTGTGCCTCTCTCTCTATCTCTCTCTCTCTGTCTCTCTGACAGCCTGTCTCTCTCTCTCTCTCTCTCTCTCACTCTCTCTCTGTGCCTCTCTCTCTATCTCTCTCTCTCTGTCTCTCTGACAGGCTGTCTCACTCTCTATCTCTCTCTCTCTCTCTGTCTCTATGACAGCCTGTCTCTCTCTCTCTCTCTCTCTCACTCTCTCTCTGTCTCTCTCTCTGTCTCTCTCTCTGACAGCCTGTCTCTCTCTCTCTCTCACTCTCTCTCTGTCTCTCTCTCTCTCTCTCTGACAGCCTGTCTCTCTCTCTCTCTCGCTCTCTGTCTCTCTCTCTCTCTGACAGCCTGTCTCTCTCTCTCTCTCTCTGTCTCTCTCTCTCTCTCTGTCTCTCTGACAGGCTGTCTCTCTCTCTCTCTCTCTATACTCTCTCTCTCTCTCTCTCCCTGTCTCTGACAGGCTGTCTTTCTCTCTCTATCTCTGTCTCTGTCTCTCTGACAGACTGTCTCTCTCTCTCTATCACTGTCCCTCTCTCTCTGTCTCTCTCTCTCTCTCTCACACACTCTCTCTCTGTCTCTCTCTCTTTCTATCTCCATCTCTCTAACAGGCTGTCTCTCTCTCTCTCTATCTCTCTCTCTCAGTCTCTCTCTCTCTTTCACTATCCCTCTCTCTCTACCTGTCTCTCTAACAGGCTGTCTCTCTCTCTCTCAGTCTCTCTCTCTGTATCACTGTCCCTCTCTCTCTCTGTTTCTCTAACAGGCTGTCTCTCTCTATCTCTCTCTCTGTCTCTCTGACAGGCTGTCTCTCTCGCTCTCTCTCTCTCTATCACTCTCTCTCTCTCACTCTGTCCCTCTCTGTCTCTCTCTTTCTCCCTGGTTCCAGCAGGGTTTTATGATTTAAAGAGATTTGAAGCAGGCATTCTGCAGTGCCCAGAGGCAGCTTCATTTTTCTGTTGTTAAAGGAGCTTTTTCTGAAGGATAAGTGATCTTTGGAACCTTATTGGAGTCATAACAGCCCCTGAGTACATTTCTTTCTTGTGTCTGTAGATCAATCAGCATAATTGTGCTCCCTCTCTCTGTCTTTCTCTCTATCTCTCCCTTGCTCTCACTCTGCGTTACTCTCATTTTTTCTGTTTTCCCTCTCTCTGTCTGTGTCTCAGTGTCTCACTATCTTTATGTCTGATCCAGCTCTGTTCCTCTCTCTCCCACTCTGGGTATTTCGTTCTCGGTCTCACTCAGTGACTGCCTCACACTCTTTCTCAGCAATACCTATCTTTCCTATCTGTCTCTCTCTGCTTTTTTTCAAAAGCAAATTTCTTCCTTCATTTATTGCCCCTTGAGATCGTGGTGGTGAGCAGCCTGCTTGAACCGCTGAAGGCCATGTGGTGTAGGTACACCCACCGTGATGTTAGGGAGGGAGTTCCAGGATTTTGATCCAGTGACAGTGAAGGAATATAGTGATATAGTTCCAAGTCTGGAAAGGGAGGTGGTTGCATAGTTATAATGTCACTGGATCAGTAAAGTGCCATTGCAAGGCTTATTGCAGAAAATAAAAGGTCATGGTGTAGGGGGTAATGTATTGACATGGAGAGGAGATTGGCTGGCTAACAGGAAACAGAGAGCAGGCATAAATGGGTCTCTTTCTGGTTGGCAGCATGTAACGAATGGTGTGCCATGGGGATCAGTGCTGGGGTCTCAACTGTCTACAATTTATATAAATGAACTGGATGAAGGGACTGAAGGAGTGGTTGCTAATAGGAATTGGAAAGTAACTTATGAAGCGGATGTCTGGAGGCTACAAAGGGACATTAATAGGTTAAGTCCCTATTAATGTGGATCCGCACATAGATGATCTTGTTGATCCTTAAGAGGTCCTACTCTCACCCTAGTTACTCTTTTGCCTTTTATGTATTTGTCGAAGCTCTTTGGATTCTCCTTTGCCTTATCTGCCAAAACAATCTCATGTCCCCTTTTTGCCCTCCTGATTTCTCTCTTAACTCTACTCATACACCCTCCATACTCTTCAAGGAATTCACTTGATCCCAGCTGCCTATGCACGTCATGTGCCTCTTTCTTCTTCTTGACCAGGGCCTCAATATCCCAAGTCATCCAGGGTTCCTGACTTCTACCAGCCTTGCCCTTCACTCTGAGAGGAATGTGTTTACCCTGAACCCTGGTAAACACACTTTTGAAAGCCTCCCACTTACCAGACGTCCCTTTGACTTCCCACAGACTCCCCCAATTTACTGTTGAAAGTTCCTGCCTGATACCATCAAAATTGGCCCTGCCCCAATTTAGAATTTTAAGTTTTGGGCCAGACCTATCATTCTCCATCGCTATCTTAAAACGAATAGAATTATGGTCACTGGTCCCAAAGTGATCCCTCACTAACACTTCTGTCACCTGCCCTTCCTTATTTCCCAAGAGGAGGTCAAGTTTTGCCCCCTCTCTAGTTGGGCCATCCACATACTGAATGAGAAATTCCTCCTGAATACACTCAACAAATTTCTCTCCATCCAACCTTCTAATACTATAGCTGTCCCAGTCAATGTTGGGAAAGTTAAAATCCCCGACTATTACCACCCTATTTTTCTTGGAGCTATCTGTAATCTCCTTACATATTTGGGTGGGGACCAGGGAACAGGGGTGTGTGTGTGCGGGAGCGGTGGGGGGGTGGTCACGGAGGGTGGACACAGGGAGTGGGCGATTCGGGAGCAGGGGTGTGTGTGTGTGTATGTGTTTGGGGAGGGGGGGGTGTGGGGGAGGTGTGCGCTCAGCCAGTGATTGCTGTGTCTGTGTTCTCAGTCCATGGATGTTAATTTGAGCTGTGATTAGACGCTGATTACCTGGCTCTCCTGAACAGCTGCCTCTCGCTTTCCGCCCAACTCAATCATTCTCAATTAGACTGCCGCAAACATGTGACCATTACTCACTAATAATTGCACCATTGTCCTCTTATTTGGCAACTAAATCAGACGCTGGAATGTTTTCTGAGATGTACGTACAAAGTATCAGTGAGTGCGTTTTTAAATCAGTTAATCACAGTGCTGACACTTTGCAATATTCACTGCAAATCTTTCTCCAACACCAGAATGAAGAATTATTTTTACATCAGTGCTACTCACATCCTCCTTCTCCAAGGTTATCAGTCCAGTCCGTTTGTGTGTGTGCAATAGGTAACAGGCACAGTGTTCCCACTCTGCACCCTCTCTCTCACTGCCTCTCTCACTGACTGCCTCTCTCTCTCTCTCACTGCGTCTCTCTCTCTCACTGCCTGTCTCTCTCTCTCACTGCCTCTCTCACTGACTGCCTCTCTCTCTCTCTCCCTCTCACTGCCTCTCTCTCGCTCTCTCACTGCCTCTCTCTCTCTCACTCACTGCCTCTCTCTCTCACTGCCCCTCTCTCTCACTGCCTCTCTCTCTCTCACTGCCTCTCTCTCTCTCACTGCCTCTCTCTCTCTCTCACTGCCTCTCTCACTGACTGCCTCTCTCTCTCTCACTGCCTCTCTCTCGCTCTCTCACTGCCTCTCTCTCTCTCACTCACTGCCTCTCTCTCTCACTGCCCCTCTCTCTCACTGCCTCTCTCTCTCTCACCGCCTCTCTCTCACTGCCTCTCTCTCTCACTGACTGCCTCTCTCTCTCTCTCACTACCTCTCTCTCTCTCACTGCCTCTCTCTCTCTCTTTCTCTCACTGCCTCTCTCTCTCTCACTGCCTCTCTCTCTCTCTCACTGTGTCTCTCTCTCTCTCTCTCACTGCGTCTCTCTCTCTCACTGCGTCTCTCTCTCTCACTGCGTCTCTCTCTCTCACTGCCGCTCTCTCTCTCTCACTGCCTCTCTCTCTCTCAGTGCCTCTCTCTCTCTCACTGCCTCTCTCTTTCTCTCACTGTCTCTACCTCTCTGTGTGACCCTCGTCTATCTTTCACTGACTAGCTCACTTTGCATTTCTCCCTCCCCCCCTCTCTCTTTCTCATTCTGCCTGAATCAGTCCCTGTCACAGTGCCTTGACTATCTCTCACTAATTTTCTCACTTTTTGTCTCTTTCTCAATCTCTAACTGTCTCTTCCTCTCACTCTCTCTGCTTTTTTCTCTCTCTTCGGGAGGACTTTGAATAGTGTGGAGGAGCAGAGGGATCTAGGTGTATGGGTGCATAGATCCCTGAAAGTTGGGAATCAAGTAGATAAGGTTGTTAAGAAGGCATATGGTGTCTTGGCGTTTATTGGTAGGGGGATTGAATTTAGGAGTCGTAGCGTTATGTTGCAACTGTACACAACTCTGGTGCGGCCGCACTTGGAGTACTGTGTGCAGTTCTGGTCCCCACATTACAGGAAGGATGTGGAGGCTTTGGAGAGGGTGCAGAGGAGGTTTACCAGGATGTTGCCTGGTATGGAGGGGAGATCCTATGAGGAGAGGCTGAGGGATTTGGGATTGTTTTCGCTGGAAAGGCGGCGGCTAAGAGGGGATCTTATTGAAACATATAAGATGATTAGAGGTTTAGATAGGGTGGATAGTGATAGCCTTTTTCCTCTGATGGAGAAATCCAGCACGAGGGGGCATGGCTTTAAATTGAGGGGGGGTAGTTATAGAACCGATGTCAGGGGTAGGTTCTTTACCCAGAGGGTGGTGAGGGATTGGAATGCCCTGCCAGCATCAGTAGTAAATGCGCCTAGTTTGGGGGCGTTTAAGAGATCCGTAGATAGGTTCATGGACGAAAAGAAATTGGTTTAGGTTGGAGGGTCACAGTTTTTTTTTTAACTGGTCGGTGCAACATCGTGGGCCGAAGGGCCTGTTCTGCGCTGTAATGTTCTATGTTCTATGTTCACCATCTCTCTCCGTCTCACTCTCTCATGGTCTCTCTTTGTCCCTCCTTCTCTCTCACTCTCCGTCTCTTTCACCCCCCCCCCTCTCTATCTCCCCTCTCTCTCTGTCCCTGTTTCTCTGCCTCACTCTCTCTTTGTCTTTCTCTTTATCTTGCTCTATCTGTGTCTCTCTCCCCCCCCCTCTCTCCCTTTCTCTCCTTTCTCTCCATCTCCCTTTGTCTCTCCCTCTCTCTTTCTCCCTCTGTCTGTCTCTTCCTCTCTCTCTGTCTGTCTGACTATCTCTTCATCCCCCCTGAAAGTATAAAGATATCCCTGACATCGGTATTTCGTGTGAATGTCCTGTTGAGTGCAAGATGAAAAGCTTTGACAAAATGTGTTTTTGTTTTGGATTTCCAGCTTCCTTTAGATCTGATTTTCAGACCCTTGAATGTGTTTGGGAAAGCTGACACGCTGATTTCGGGAGTGTACATCTACTTGACTTTATAAACAGGGGGCATTGAGAAAACACAGAAATGATCTTAAACCTTTACAAATCTCGGCAAAAACCCCAGCAGGAGGATCCTGTCCAAATTGGGGCAGTGCACTTTCAGATGGATGTTGGTGAGGCCCAGATCAGAAACTCCAAGGTATTGTGTGAAGTGAGCCTGGACCCTAATGTTTACATTTAATTTTGGCATTGGTGAGCAGAAGGTGTTTCACTGCAGGTATGATTCAAGTGAGCCACTAGGAAGCTTTTATCAAAACAAACTTTATTTAAGAACACAGTTAGAATATAACAAAAAGAATTAGCATAACTTTTACCAATTAAAATACTTACACATGACAAAGTATAATTCTTAACAACTAGCTATCTCTGTTGTTCCAGTTAAACAGTATTCCCCATAGACATGAATCCCTTCTTTAGAACCAGTTAGCATCAAAACCCAAAGGTATTATTAAGTACTAGATTTCCAGCTTTTTGACGCCTCTGGAGGGTGATCCAGGCAGACAGCTTCTAATTCTCCCGCAGCATCTTCCACAGAGAGCTCCACCCCCAAACAGCAGAATCCCAGAGACAAAGGCTTATTTCTTGGCCAATTCCAGTCTCCACTTCAGACAGAACAAGAGATACAGAGAAAGGAGCCTCTCTTTAAAAATCCCAAAGACAGAGTGCCTTGCGTTCTCTGTGAAAGCCTAGCTGTACCCAGTCATATGACCTTACCTGTCAATCAACCCAATCAAGCCCCTCTTTGCAATATCCCAGTAAGAAAAAACAACCGAACCCTGCATTAGTTCACGTTAAACAAATAATAGAGAAATTAAGATCAATTGTGTTGCTGCAGTAACAATCCAGTGCTGCTGGATCTAGACAGAATGGCTCCGATAAAATGGAAGGGACCAGTAAACACATTCAGCACCGAATCATGACTAAAATACATTTCTTAAAGGCACGGTATCGTCACAGATGTGAAGGATTGGAAGGGAATGCAGAATTTGACCAGAATGGTTCCTGGGATGAAGAACTTCCCCATGCTCACTCTCTCCCACATTCCCTGCCTTCCCCACGCTCACTCTCTCTCACATTCCCTACCTTCCCCACGCTCACTCTCTCCCACATTCCCTGCCTTCCCCACGCTCACTCTCTCCCACATTCCCTACCTTCCCCACGCTCACTCTCTCCCACTTTCCCTACCTTCCCCACGCTCACTCTCTCCCACATTCCCTGCCTTCCCCACGCTCACTCTCTCCCACATTCCCTGCCTTTCCCACCTCTCTCCCCATAGCCTTGTATATGGTGGTATTTCAAATGCTTTCAGTCACACTTTCAGTCACATGGTTCACTGTACATTACAGGCTCATGGTGCACTACATTACAGGTACATGGTGCACTGTACATTACAGGCTCATGGTGCACTACATTACAGGCTCATGGTGCACTGTACATTACAGGTACATGGTGCACTGTACATTACAGGTACATGGTGCACTGTACATTACAGGCTCATGGTGCACTGTACATTACAGGTACATGGTGCACTGTACATTACAGGTACATGGTGCACTGTACATTACAGGCTCATGGTGCACTGTACATTACAGGTACATGGTGCACTGTACATTACAGGCTCATGGTGCACTGTACATTACAGGTACATGGTGCACTGTACATTACAGGCTCATGGTGCACTGTTCATTACAAGCTCATGGTGCACTGCACATTACAGGCTCATGGTGCACTGTACATTACAGGTACATGGTGCACTGGACATTACAGGCACATGGTGCACTGTACATTACAGGTACATGGTGCACTACATTACAGGCTCATGATGCACTGTATATTACAGGCTCATGGTGCACTGTACATTACACGCTCATGGTGCACTGTACATTACAGGCTCATGGTGCACTGTACATTACAGGCTCATGGTGCACTGTACATTACAGGTACATGGTGCACTACATTACAGGCTCATGGTGCACTGTACATTACAGGTACATGGTGCACTGTACATTACAGGCACATGATAGAGTCATAGAGGTTTACAGCACGGAAACAGGCCCTTCGGCCCTATTTGTCCATGCAGCCCTTTCTCTTTTAAACTCCTAAACTAATCCCAATTGCCTGCATTTGACCCATATCCCACTATACCCATCATATCCATGTAACTGTATAAATGCTTTTTAAAAGACAAAATTGTACCCGCCTCTACTACTACCTCTGGCAGCTTGTTCCAGACACTCACCACCCTCTGTGTGAAAAAATTGCCCCTCTGGACCCTTTCATATCTCTTCCCTCTCACCTTAAACCTATGCCCTCTAGTTTTAGATTCTCCTACATTTGGGAAAAGATATTGACTATCTAGCTGATCTATGCCCCTCATTATTTTATAGACCTCTATAAGATCACACCTCAGCCTCCTACGCTCCAGAGAAAAAAGTCCCAGTCTATCCAGCCTCTCCTTATAACTCAATTCATCAAGTTGCGGTAGCATCCCAGTAAATCTTTTCTAGTTTAATAATATCCTTTCTATAATAGGGTGACCAGAATTGCACACAGTATTCCAAGTGTGGCCTTAGCAATATCTTGTAAAATTTCAACAAGACATTCCAACTCCTGTATTCAATGCTCTGACCGATGAAACCAAGCATGCTGAATGCCTTCTTCACCACTCTGTCCACCTGTGACTCCACTTTCAAGGAGCAATGAACATGTACCCCTAGATCTCTTTGTTCTGTAACTCTCCCCAACGCCCTACCATTAACTGAGTAAGTCCTGCCCTGGTTCAATCTACCAAAATGCATCACCTCGCATTTGTCTAAATTAAACTCCATCTGCCATTCGTCAGCCCACTGGCCCAATTGATCAAGATCCCATTGCAATTGGAGATAACTTTCTTCACTGTCCACTATGCCACCAATCTTAGTATCATCTGCAAACTTACTAACCATGTTTCCTATATTCTCATCCAAATCATTAATATAAATGACAAATAACAGTGGACCCAGCACTAATCCCTGAGGCACACCGCTGGTCACAGGCCTCCAGTTTGAAAAACAACTCTCTACAACCACCCTCTGGCTTCTGTCAAGAAGCCAATTTTGTATCCATTTAGATACCTCACCCTGGGTCCCGTGAGATTTAACTTTATGCAACAACCTACCATGCGGTGCCTTGTCAAAGGCCTTGCTAAAGTCCATGTAGACAACATCAACTGCACTGCCCTCATCTACCTTCTTGGTTACCCCTTCAAAAAACTCAATCAAATTTGTGAGACATGATTCTCCACTCACAAAGCCATGCTGACTTTCCCTAATCAGTCCTTGAGTCTTTAAATGCCTGTAGATCCTGTCTCTCAAAATACCTTCCAACAATTTACCCACCACAGATGTGAGGCTCACTGGCCTGTAGTTCCCAGACTTTTCCCTGCAGCCCTTTTTAAACAAAGGCACAACATTTGCCACTCTCCAATCTTCAGGCACCTCACCCGTGACAATCGATGATTCAAATATCTCTGCTAGGGGACCCGCAATTTCCTCCCTAGCCTCCCACAATGTCCTGGGATATACCTCATCAGGTCCCACAGATTTATCTACCTTGATGCACTTTAAGACTTCCAGCACCTCCTTCTCTGTAATATGTACACTCCTTAAGACATCCCTATTTATTTCCCAAGTTCCCTAACATCCATGCTCTTCTCAACAGTAAATACTGATGAGAAATATTCATTTAGGATCTCACCCATCTCTTGTGGATCCACACATAGATGACCTTGTTGATCCTTAAGGGGCCCTACTCTCTCCCTTGTTACTCTTTTGCCCTTTATGTATTTGTAGAAGCTCTTTGGATTCTCCTTTGCCTTATCTGCCAAAACAATCTCGTGTCCCCTTTTTGCCCTCCTGATTTCTCTCTTAACTCTACTCCTACACCCCCTATACTCTTCAAAAGATTCACTTGATCCCAGCTGTCTATGCATGTCATGTGCCTCTTTCTTCTTCTTGACCAGAGCCTCAATATCCCGAGTCATCCAGGGTTTCCTACTTCTACCAGCCTTGCCCTTCACTCTGAGAGGAATGTGTTTACGCTGAACCCTGGTTAACACACTTTTGAAAGCGTGCCACTTACCAGACGTCCCTTTTCCTTCCCACAGACTCCCCCAATTAACTTTTGAAAGTTCCTGCCTGATACCATAAAAATTGGCCTTGTCCCAATTTAGAATTTTAACTTTTGGGCCAGACCTATCATTCTCCATGGCTATCTTAAAACCAATAGAATTATGGTGACTAAACTATGGTGAATTAATGTGATTAAACACATTGACGAAGGGAAAACGGTAGATGTGGTTTATATGGATTTTAACAAGGCGTTCGATAAGGTCCCCCATGCAAGGCTTCTAGAAAAGGTGAGAGGGCATGGGATCCAAGGTGCTGCTGCCCTGTGGATCCAGAACTGGCTTGCCCAAAGGAGGCAGAGAATGTGTATAGATGGGTCTTTTTCTAAATGGAGGTCGGTCACCAGTGGTGTGCCCCAAGGATCTGTTCTGGGACCCTTGCTGTTTGTCATTTTCATAAATTACCTGGATGAGGAAGTGGAGGAATAGGTTGGTAAGTTTGCCGACGACACAAAGGTTGGTGGGGTTGTGGATAGTCTGGAGGGATGTCAGAAGTTACAGAGGGACATAGATAGGATGCAAGACTGGGCGGAGAAGTGGCAGATGGACTTCAACCCAGATAAATGCGTAGTGGTCCATTTTGGCAGGTCAAATGGGATGAAGGAGTACAATATAAAGGGAAAGACTCTTAGTACGGTAGAGGATCAGAAGGACCTTGGGGTCCGGGTCCATAGAACTCCAAAATCGGCCTCGCAGGTGGAGGAGGTGGTCAAGAAGGCGTATGGTGTGCTGGCCTTTATTAATCGAGGGATTGAGTTTAGGAGTCCGGGGATAATGATACAGCTGTATAAAACCCTCGTCAGACCCCACTTGGAGTACTGTGCTCAGTTCTGGTCACCTCATTACAGGAAGGATGTGGAAATGATTGAAAGGGTGCAGAGGAGATTTACAAGGATGTTGCCTGGATTGAGTGGCATGCCTTATGAGGATAGGCTGAGGGAGCTCGGTCTTTTCTCCTTGGAGAGACGTAGGATGAGAGGAGACCTAATAGAGGTATATAAAATGTTGAGAGGCATAGATCGGGTGGACTCTCAGAGGCTTTTTCCCAGGGTGGAAATGGCTGCTACGAGAGGACACAGGTTTAGGGTGCTGGTGGGTAGGTACAGGGGAAATGTTGGGGGGAAGTTTTTCACACAGAGGGTGGTGGGCGAGTGGAATCGGCTGCCGTCAGTGGTGGTGGAGGCAAACTCAATAGGGACTTTTAAGAGACTCCTGGATGAGTACATGGGACTTAATAGGATGGAGGGTTATAGGTAGGCCTAGAAGGTAGAGATATGTTCGGCACAACTTGTGGGGCCGAAGGGCCTGTTTGTGCTGTAGTTTTTCTATGTTTCTATGGTCACTGGTCCCAAAGTGATCCCTCACTAACACTTCTGTCACCTGCCCTTCCTTATTTCCCAAGAGATGGTCAAGTTTTGCCCCCTCTCTAGTCGGGCCATCCACATACTGAATGAGAAATTCCTCCTGGATACACTCAACAAATTTCTCTCCATCCAACCCTCTAATACTATAGCTGTCCCAGTCAATGTTGGGAAAATTAAAATCTCCGACCATTACCACCCTATTTTTCTTGGAGCTATCTGCAATCTCCTTACATATTTGCTCCTCAATTTCACGCCGACTATTTGGGGGTCTATAGTACAACCCTATCAAAGTGATTTCCCCCTTCTTATTTCTCAGTTCTACCCATATAGACTCAGTGGCTGAACCCTCAGATATATCCCCGCTCAGTACGGCCGTGATGCTTTCCCTAATCAAAAGTGCAACTCCCCCTCCTCTCTTACCTCCTGTTCTATCTTTCCTATAGCATCTGTACCCTGGAACATTGAGCTGCCAGTCCTGTCCCTCCCTTAGCCATGTTTCAGTAATTCATATAATATCTCAGTCCCACATACCCGTCCATGCCCTGAGTTCATCTGCCTTGCCCGTCAGGCCTCTTGCATTGAAATAAATGCAGTATAATCTGGACTTCCCTTGCTCTCTGTCCTGCTTTTGCCTGATCTGTCTGGTACTAGGATTACTGACACTGTCTCTACTAATTAATGTGCTCTCTTTAACTTCTGTACTGTCCTCACACTGCTCTTTTGTCTCCCTACTGCTTTGGATCCCACCCCCGTGCCAAACTAGTTTAAACCCTCCCGAGTGGCTCGAGGAAATCTCCCCGCCAGGATGTTAGTCCCCCTCCAGTTCAGGTGTAACCCATCCGCCTTGAACAGATCAGCCCTTCCCCAGAAAAGATCCCAATGATCCAAAAATCTAAATCCCTGCCCCAGCTCTCAAGCCAGGCATTCATCTGCCTAATCCTCTTATTCCTACTCTCACTAGCACGTGGTACCGGTAGTCGTCCTGAAATTACTACCTTCGAGGTCCTGCACTTTAGCCTTCTGCCTAACTCTCTATATTCACATTTCAGGACCTCATCCCTTTTCCTACCTATGTCGCTGGTACCAATATGCACAACGACCTCTCGCTGCTCACCCTTCCCCTTAAGAATGTCCTGCTATCGCTCAGAGACGTCCTTGACCCTGGCAGCAGGGAGGCAACACACCATCCTGGAGTCTCGATTGCGGCCACAGAAACGCCTGTCTGTGCCTCTAACTAGCGAGTCCCCTATTACTACTGCTCGCTTGCTCTTTGCCCGACCCTGTCCCACAGCAGAACCAGCTGTGGTGTCACAGGCCTGGCTGCTGCTGGTATCTCCCCCTGACAGGCTGTCCCCCTCAACAGCATCCAAAATGGTACACCTGTTTGAAAGGGGAATAGACACAGGAGACTCCTGCACCACCTGCCTGCCCCTCCTGGCAGTCACCCATCTACCTGTCTGAACCTGTGGTGTGACAACCTCCCTGTAACTAGTGTCTATCACACTCTCTGCCTCCTGTATGCTCCGCAATGCATCCACCTGCCGCTCCAACCGAACAATGCGGTCTGTGAGGAGCTGCAACTGGACACACTTCCTGCAGACAAAGTTGTCAGGGAGACTAGATTGCTCCCTAATTGCCCACATCTGGCAGGAGGAGCATGGCACAGCCCTAGCTGCCATATTGCCCTTATACAGGTAAAAGGATAAAAGAATCTCAACTCACCTCTCCCTTGCTTGTGGTCCTCCTGCCGACTTTTCTTTTGGTTAGAGGAGGAGGCAGGGAGGGAAACACTGAAGTAGTGTTTGGGGTTTAACTGTCCCGTCACAGCAGCTCCTCCACAAACCACCTTCTGGTCGCAGTAACTGCACTTATGCAAATGTGACCTGCAACCGCCAATCACCTTCGCTGCTCTGCTGCCCTCACCTCACCTGATGCACTGCACATTACAGATACATGGTGCACTGAACATTACAGGCTCATGGTGCACTGTACATTACAGGCTCATGGTGCACTGTACATTACAGGCTCATGGTGGACTGCACATTACAGGTACATGGTGCACTGTACATTACAGGTACATGGTGCACTGTACATTACAGGCTCATGGTGGACTGCACATTACAGGTACATGGTGCACTGTACATTACAGGTACATGGTGCACTGTACATTACAGGCTCATGGTGGACTGCACATTACAGGTACATGGTGCACTGTACATTACAGGCTCATGGTGGACTGCACATTACAGGTACATGGTGCACTGTACATTACAGGTACATGGTGCACTGTACATTACAGGCTCATGGTGCACTGTACATTACAGTTCCATGGTGCACTGTACATTACAGGCTCATGGTGCACTGTACATTACAGTTACATGGTGCACTGTACATTACAGGCTCATGGTGCACTGTACATTACAGTTACATGGTGCACTGTACATTACAGTTACATGGTGCACTGTACATTACAGGCTCATGTGGCACTGTACATTACAGGTACATGGTGCACTGTACATTACAGGCTCATATGGTACTGTATATTGCATGCAGAGGACCAGTGGGGGGGGGGGGTCCTATTTCCATCCGGGAGGCTGAAACCAGCGCATGCGCAATGGCCCCAAAATGTCAGCCTCCCATTTGTGGCCAGCTCGATCACTAGCCAGCCCTGGACCCCCGCAGTGCGGCGCCCCCCAATCCTCGGACCATTCCCAAGCCAGCCCCGACCCCTCCCCCCTGTCCTGGACTGCCCCGATCTCCAGCCCCCAGCCCAAACAGTTTCTCCCCCTACAGGCAGACCCCACCTGTTGGCTGGTGTGAGAAATAGTAAATGTGAGAGTGTGAGTGCGAGAGTGTATTAGTGAGAGTGTGAGAGAGTGAGAGAGTGTGAGAGTGAGAGAGTGCGGGTGAGAGAGAGAGAGTGTGTGAGTGAGAGAGTGTGAAAGTGAGAGAGTGAGAGATGGAGTGAGAGAGTGAAAGAGTGAGAGAGTGAGAATGAGAGAGTGAGAGTGAGAGAGTGCGGGTGAGAGAGAGAGAGTGTGTGAGTGAGAGAGTGTGTGAGTGAGAGTGCGAGTGTGAAAGTGAGAGAGTGAGAGATGGAGTGAGAGAGTGAGAGTAAGAGAGTGAGCGAGTGTGAGAGTGAGAGAGTGAGAGTGAAAGTGAAGGTGGGAGTGAGAGAGTGAGAAAATGAGAGAGTGAGTGTCACAGTGTGAGAGTGAGAGTAAGAGAGAGAGAGTGAGAGAGTGAGATTGAGAGAGTGAGAGAGTGTGAGAGTGAGAGTAAGAGAGTGAGAGAGTGGGAGTGAGAGAGTGAGAGAATGAGAGAGTGAGTGTGACAGTGTGAGAGTGAGAGAGTGAGTGTGAGAGTGAGAGAGTGAGATTGAGAGAGAGAGAGAGTGAGAGAGTGAGATTGAGAGAGTGAGAGTTAGATTGAGAGAGAGAGAGAGCGAGACAGTGAGAGAGCGAGAGTGAGAGAGAGTGAGGGTGAGAGAGAGTGAGAGAGAGTGAGAGTGAGAGTGTGAGAGTGAAAGAGAGTGAGAGAGTGAGGGTGAGAGAGTGAGAGTGAGAGAGAGTGCGAGTGAGAGAGAGTGAGAGTGAGAAAGTGAGAGAGTGAGAGTGAGAGATTGAGAGTGAGTGTGAGAGTGAGAGAGTGGGAGTGAGAGAGAGTGAGAGTGAGAGTGAGAGATTGAGAGTGTGAGAGAGTGAGCGTGAGAGAGTGAGAGAGAGTGAGAGTGAGAGATTGAGAGAGTGAGATTGAGAGAGTGAGATTGAGAGAGAGAGATTGAGATTGAGAGAGTGAGAGTGAGATTGAGAGAGAGAGAGCGAGACAGTGAGAGAGCGAGAGTGAGAGAGAGTGAGAGAGTGAGGGTGAGAGAGTGAGAGAGAGAGAGAGTGAGAGTGTGAGAGTGAAAGAGAGTGAGAGAGTGAGGGTGAGAGAGTGAGAGAGAGTGCGATTGAGAGAGTGAGAGTGAGAAAGTGAGAGAGTAAGAGTGAGAGACTGAGAGTGAGTGTGAGAGTGAGGGAGTGAGAGAGTGAGAGAGAGTGAGAGATTGAGAGTGTGAGAGAGTGAGCGTGAGAGAGTGAGAGAGAGTGAGAGTGTGAGAGAGTGAGAGTGTGCGAGTGAGAGAGTGAGAGCGAGAATGAGAGAGAGTGAGAGAGTGAGATTGTGAGAGAGAGAGTGAGAGAGTGAGATTGAGAGAGTGAGAGTTAGATTGAGAGAGAGCGAGACAGTGAGAGAGCGAGAGTGAGAGAGTGAGAGAGTGAGAGAGAGTGAGAGAGTGAGAGTGAGAGAGAGTGCGAGCGAGAGAGTGAGAGTGAGAGACGGAGAGTGTGAGAGAGAGTGAGAGAGGGAGAGTGTGAGAGAGTGAGAGTGAGAGAGTGTGAGAGTGAGAGGGTAAGAGTGAGAGAGTGAGAGAGAGTGAGAGTGGGAGAGAGCGAAAGAGTGAGAGTGAGAATGAGAGAGTGAGTGAGAGTGAGTGAGAGAGAGTGAGAGAGTGAGAGCGTGGGTGAGAGTGATTGAGAGAGAGAGAGAGTGAGAGTGAGAGAGAGAGAGTGCGAGTGAGAGAGTGAGAGTGAGAGACGGAGAGTGTGAGACTGAGAGAGTGTGAGAGTGAGAGAGTGAGAGAGAGTGAGAGTGTGAGAGTGAGAGAGTGAGAGAGAGTGAGAGTGGGAGAGTGTGAGAGAGTGAGAGAATGAGAGAGTGAGAGAGAGTGAGAGAGTGAAGGAGTGAGGGTGAGAGAGTGAGAGAGGGAGAGTGAGAGAGTGAGAATGAGAGTGAGAGTGGGAGAGAGTGAGAGTGAGAGTGTGAGAGAGAGAGTGACAGAGAGTGAGAGAGAGAGAGACTGAGAGTGAGAGAATGCGAGTGAGAGATTGAGAGTGTGTGAGAGTGAGAATGAGAGAGTGAGTGAGAGAGAGTGAGAGAGTGCGAGTGAGAGAGTGAGAGTGAGAGAGTGAGACAGTGAGAGAGAGTTTGAGAGTGAGAGAGAGTGAGAGATTGCAAGTGAGAGTGAGAGAGTGACAGTGTGAGAGAGTGAGAGAGAGTGAGAGATTGAGAGAGTGAGAGTGAGAGTGTGAGAGAGTGAGAGAGAGAGAGTGAGAGAGTGAGAGTGTGCGAGTGAGAGAGTGAGAGCGAGAATGAGAGAGAGTGAGAGTGAGAGTGTGAGAGAGTGAGAGCGCGAGAGAGTGAGAGTGAGATAGAGTGAGAGTGAAAGAGAGTGAGAGTGAGAGAGAGTGAGACTGAGAGAATGAGAGAGAGAGTGAGAGTGTGAGTGAGTGAGAGTGAGAGAGAGTGAGAGAGAGTGAGAGAGTGCGAGTGAGAGAGTGAGAGTGAGAGAGAGTGAGAGTGAGAGAGTGTGAGAGTGAGAGGGTGAGAGTGAGAGAGTGAAAGAGTGAGAGTGAGAGAGTGAGAATGAGAGAGTGAGAGAGTGAGAGTGAGAGAGTGAGATTGAGAGTGAGAGTGGGAGAGAGTGAGAGAGTGAGAGACGGAGAGTGTGAGACTGAGAGAGTGTGAGAGTGAGAGAGAGTAAGAGTGTGAGAGTGTGAGAGTGGGAGAGTGTGAGAGAGTGAGAGAGTGAGAATGAGAGAGTGAGAGAGTGAGAGTGAGTGAGAGAGTGAAAGAGTGAGGGTGAGAGAGTGAGAGAGGGAGAGTGAGAGAGTGAGAATGAGAGTGGGAGAGAGTGAGAGTGAGAGAGAGTGAGTGAGAGAGTGAAAGAGTGAGGGTGAGAGAGGGAGAGTGAGAGAGTGAGAATGAGAGTGGGAGAGAGAGAGAGAGAGAGTGTGAGAGCGTGAGAGAGTGACAGAGAGTGAGAGAGAGACTGAGAGTGAGAGTGTGAGAGAGTGAGACTGAGAGAGTGAGAGCGAGAGAGTGAGAATGAGAGAGTGAGTGAGAGTGAGAGAGAGTGAGAGAGTGCGAGTGAGAGTGAGAGAGAGTGAGAGATTGCAAGTGAGAGAGTGAGAGTGAGAGAGTGACAGTGTGAGAGAGTGAGAGAGTGAGAGCATGAGAGTGAGAGATTGAGAGAGTGAGAGTGAGAGAGTGAGTGAGAGTGAGAGAGTGAGTGTGAGAGAGAGTGAGAGTGTGGGAGAGTGAGAGAGAGAGTCTGAGAGTGAGAGTGTGTGAGAAAGTGAGAGTGAGAGTGATGGTGGGAGAGTGAGAGTGTGCGAGTGTGAGAGAGTGAGAGTGAGAATGAGAGAGTGAGTGAGAGTGAGAGAGTGAGAGTGAGAGAGTGCGAGTGAGAGAGTGAGAGAGTGAGAGTGAGAGAGTGAGACTGAGAGAGTGAGAGAGAGTGAGAGAGAGAGACTGGGAGTGAGAGAATGAGAGTGAGAGATTGAGAGAGTGAGACTGAGAGAGTGAGTGAGAGAGTGAGAATGAGAGAGTGAGTGAGAGTGAGAGAGAGTGCGAGTGAGAGAGAGAGAGTGAGAGAGAGTGAGAGATTGCAAGTGAGAGAGTGAGAGAGTGACAGTGTGAGAGAGTGAGTGAGAGAGTGAGAGAGAGTGAGAGCATGAGAGTGAGAGATTGAGCGAGAGAGAGAGTGAGAGTGAGAGAGTGAGTGTGAGAGAGAGTGAGAGAGTGAGAGTGTGGGAGAGTGAGAGAGAGAGACTGAGAGTGAGAGAGTGAGCGAGTGAGAGATTAAGAGTGAGAGTGTGTGAGAAAGTGAGAGTGAGAGAGTGATGGTGGGAGAGTGAGAGTGTGCGAGTGTGAGAGAGTGAGAGTGAGAGAGTGAGAATGAGAGAGTGAGTGAGAGAGTGAGAGTGCGAGTGAGAGAGTGAGAGAGTGAGAGTGAGAGAGTGAGATTGAGACAGTGAGAGTGAGAGTGTGAGAGTGAGAGAGAGTGAGAGAGAGTGAGTGATTGCGAGCGAGAGAGTGATAGTGTGAGAGAGTGAGAGTGAGAGCATGAGAGTGAGAGATTGAGAGTGTGAGAGAGTGAGAGTGAGAGAGAGTGAGAGTGAGAGTGTGAGAGTGAGAGTGAGAGAGAGAGACTGAGAGTGGGAGAATGAGAGAGAGTGGGAGAGAGTGAGAGAGAGAGACTGAGAGTGAGAGAGTGAGAGTGTGAGAGAGAGAGTGAGAGAGAGAGAGTGAGAGCAAGAGAGAGTGAGAGAGTGAGAGTGAGTGAATGAGAGTGAGAATGAGAGATTGAGAGTGTGAGAGAGTGAGACTGAGAGAGTGAGAGAGAGAGAGTGAGAGTGGGTGAGAAAGTGAGAGTGACAGAGTGATTGTGGGAGAGTGAAACTGAGAGTGTGAGAGTGAGAGAGTGAGAGTGAGAGAGTGAGAGACTGACAGAGAGTGAGAGATTGAGAGTGTGAGAGTGAGAGTGTGAGAGTGTGAGTGTGAGAGAGTGTGAAAGTGAGAGAGTGAGAGCGTAAGAGTGAGAGAGTAAGAGAGTGAGAAAGTGAGAATGAGAGTGAGAGTGAGAGAGTGAGAATGAGAGAGTGAGTGAGAGAGTGAGAGTGCGAGTGAGAGAGTGAGAGTGAGAGAGTGAGATTGAGACAGTGAGAGTGAGAGAGTGAGAGAGTGAGAGAGAGTGAGAGAGAGTGAGTGATTGCGAGCGAGAGAGTGACAGTGTGAGAGAGTGAGAGTGAGAGAGAGTGAGAGCATGAGAGTGAGAGATTGAGAGTGTGAGAGTGAGAGAGTGAGAGAGAGTGAGAGAGAGTGAGAGTGTGAGAGTGAGAGTGAGAGAGAGAGACTGAGAGTGGGAGAGTGAGAGAGAATGGGAGAGAGTGAGAGAGAGAGACTGAGAGTGAGAGAGTGAGAGTGAGAGTGTGAGAGTGAGAGAGTGAGAGAGAGAGAGTGAGAGCAAGAGAGAGTGAGAGAGTGAGAGTGAGTGAATGAGAGAGAGAGTGAGAGTGAGAGTGTGAGAGAGTGAGAGAGTGAGAGTGGGTGAGAAAGTGAGAGTGACAGAGTGATGGTGGGAGAGTGAAACTGAGAGTGTGAGAGTGAGAGTGAGAGAGTGAGAGTGAGAGAGTGAGAGACTGACAGAGAGTGAGAGATTGAGAGTGTGAGAGAGTGAGAGTGAGAGTGTGAGAGAGTGTGAAAGTGAGAGCGTGAGAGTGAGAGAGTAAGAGAGTGAGAAAGTGAGAATGAGAGTGAGAGAGTGAGAGCCGAGAGAGAGTGAGAGAATGAGAGAGAGAGAGTGAGAGAGTGCGAGTGAGAGACAGTGAGAGAGAGGGAGTGAGAGATTGAGAGAGAGTGAGAGAGTGAGATGGTGCGAGTGAGAGAGTGAGAGTGTGAGAGTGAGATAATGAGAGAGTGAGAGAGTGAGGGAGAGTGAGACTGAGAGAGTGAGAGAATGAGAGAGTGAGAGAGTGAGATGGTGCGAGTGAGAGAGTGAGAGTGAGAGTGAGAGAGTGAGGGAGAGTGAGACTGAGAGAGTGAGAGTGAGAGAATGAGAGAGTGAGAGAGTGCGAGAGTGAGAGTGAGACAGAGAGAGTGAGAAAGTGAGAATGAGAGAGTGAGAAAGTGAGAGAGTGAGAGAGCGTGAGAGCGTGAGAGGGTGAGAGTGAGAGAGTGAGAGTGTGAGAATGAGAGTGAGAGAGTGAGAGTGATAAGAGTGAGAATGAGAGGGAGAGTGAGAGAGAATGAGAGAGTGCGAGTGAGAGTGTGAGAGAGTGAGAGACAGTGAGAGAGTGAGAGTGAGAGAGTGAGATGGTGCGAGTGAGAGAGTGAGAGTGTGAGAATGAGAGAGTGAGAGAGTGAGAGTGAGAGAGTGTGAGAGTGAGACAGAGAGAGTGAGAGTGAGAAAGTGAGAGAGAGTGAGAGCGTGAGGGAGTGAGAGAGTGAGAGTGTGAGAATGAGAGTGAGAGAGAGTGAGAGAGTGTGAGAGTGAGAGAGTGAGAAAGTGAGAGAGAGTGAGCGAGTCAGAGTGAGACAGTGAGAGAGTGAGAGTGAGACAGTGAGCGAGTGAGAGAGTGAGAGTGTGGGAGTGAGAGAATGAGAGAGTGAGAGTGAGAGAGTGCGAGAGTGAGAGAGTGAGGCTGAGAGAGAGTGAGAGAGAGAGTGAGAGTGAGAAAGTGAGAGAGTGAGAGTGAGCGAGTGAGAGAGAGAGAGAGAGAGAGAGTGAGAGAGTGTGAGAGTGTGGGAGTAAGAGAGAACAGCGGGGGAAGAGTAATAGTGTGTACATGTTTGTCCTTCTCAGTTCTGTGTTCTGTTCCTGTTTGTCTAACGTTATTGACTCAGGCCTCACACTGACACCTCAAACATTGATTCTACATTCTGCTCCCCAAGAGGCAATTGATATACAAGAGGAAATCACAAACATAAATGTGGCAATGGCAACACTATCTGTGATGATAATGTTGATGAAGAAACATATTGGTTCCACTCACAGATACTCTCTGACACACACAACAAATAACATTCCTCCCTTTCTTTCAACTCGTGTCCTGGGATCATGATGTTCAGTTCAAAGTCACAAGACGGTGCAGCACTCCCTCAGTACTGACCCTCTGACAGTGCGGCACTCCCTCAGCACTGACCCTCTGACAGTGCGGCATTCCCTCAGTACTGACTCTCTGACAGTGCGGCACTCCCTCAGCACTGACCCTCTGACAGTGCGGCACTCCCACAGTATTGACCCTCTGACAGTGCGGCACTCCCTCAGTACTGACCCTCTGACAGTGCGGCACTCCCTCAGCGCTGACCCTCTGACAGTGCAACACTCCCTCAGTACTGACCCTCTGACAGTGCGGCACTCCCTCAGCACTGACCCTCTGACAGTGCGGCACTCCCTCAGTACTGACCCTCTGACAGTGCGGCACTCCCTCAGTACTGACCCTCTGACAGTGCGGCATTCCCTCAGCACTGACCCTCTGACAGTGCTGCACTCCCTCAGTACTGACCCTCTGACAGTGCGGCACTCCCTCAGTACTGACCCTCTGACAGTGCGGCACTCCCTCAGTACTGACCCTCTGACAGTGCGGCACTCCCTCAGTACTGACCCTCTGACAGTGCAACACTCCCTCAGTACTGACCATCTGACAGTGCGGCACTCCCTCAGTACTGACCCTCTGACAGTGCGGCACTCCCTCAATACTGACCATCTGACAGTGCGGCACTCCCTCAGCACTGACCCTCTGACAGTGCGGCATTCCCTCAGTACTGACCCTCTGACAGCGCAACACTCCCTCAGCACTGACCCTCTGACAGTGTGGCACTCCCTCAATACTGACCATCTGACAGTGCGGCACTCCGTCAGTACTGACCCTCTGACAGTGCGGCACTCCCTCAGTACTGACCCTCTGACAGTGCAACACTCCCTCAGTACTGACCCTCTGACAGTGTGGCACTCCCTCAGTACTGACGCTCTGACAGTGCGGCACTCCCTCAGTACTGACCCTCTGACAGTGCGGCACTCCCTCAGCACTGACCCTCTGACAGTGCGGCACTCCCTCAGCACTGACCCTCTGACAGTGATGAATGTTCCTGCGTGTGGGCGATTACGGGTGTTTTGTGGGGCTTGTGAATAAACAGACTTGCTGAGACTCGATTGGCTGATTGGTGCCTTTCTGTGGTGGACATTTGAAGATTGATTCCCCAAAGTGAATATCTGGAAATCGCACTCAGAATGGTGAGCCTTGGTTTGAATGGGTTCAAGTGACTGTGACTGGTGGTGCCTGTTTCTCCCTGGCGAGATGGTGGGGTGCCACCCTGCCGCCTGACGGTGTAATGCAGGAAGCCAGCAGCAGAGGGAGGTGTTTAGCCACTCTGCCCTGTGACCCAGCAGGCGCTGTGGCATTTATTCCCACCCCAGGACAGAGAGACAGGACTGGAGGATGTTTGTGTTTCAACCACAGCTTCACATCACTCATTAAAGGATAGAGAAACTCCCAAACTGTCAGTGAGATTGAAACGTGTCCACACACTGAACAAATCAGCCCAGGTTTTTAATAACGGCGATGTCTTTGTGGATATGATTAACTCACACGCACTTGTTTCTGACACACAAACTGCCAACTGTCCTGAATTTAAACCAAATCCAGTTCACCCCCTCCACAACTCCAAGATTCACATTGTTCAGATAATATCATCTTTCTCAGATCCAAAGTTGCTTTTCTCACACTGCCTCGTGGTCACTGCCAGAAGGTCAGTACTGAGGGAGTGCCGCACTGCCAGAGGGTCAGTACTGAGGGAGTGCCGCACTGCCAGAGGGTCAGTACTGAGGGAGCGCCGCACTGCCAGAGGGTCAGTACTGAGGGAGCGCCGCACTGTCAGAGGGTCAGTGCTGAGGGAGTGCCGCACTGCCAGAGGGTCAGTACTGAGGGAGCGCCGCACTGTCAGAGGGTCAGTGCTGAGGGAGCGCCGCACTGTCAGAGGGTCAGTGCTGAGGGAGTGCTGCACTGTCAGAGGGTCAGTGCTGAGGGAGTGCCGCACTGTCAGAGGGTTAGTGCTGAGGGACTGTTGCACTGTCAGAGGGTCAGTACTGAGGGAGTGCCGCACTGCCAGAGGGTCAGTACTGAGGGAGTGCTGTACTGTCAGAGGGTCAGTGCTGAGGGAGTGCCGCACTGTCAGAGGGACAGTACTGAGGGAGTGTTGCACTGTCAGAGGGTCAGTACTGAGGGAGTGTTGCACTGTCAGAGGGTCAGTACTGAGGGAGTGCCGCACTGTCAGAGGGTCAGTACTGAGGGAGTGTCGCACTGTCAGAGGGACAGTACTGAGGGAGTGCCGCACTGTCCGAGGGTCAGTACTGAGGGAGTGCCGCACTGTCCGAGGGTCAGTACTGAGGGAGTGCTGCACTGTCAGAGGGTCAGTACTGAGGGAGTGCCGCACTGTCAGAGGGTCAGTACTGAGGGAGTGCCGCACTGTCAGAGGGTCAGTACTGAGGGAGTGTCGCACTGTCAGAGGGTCAGTACTGAGGGAGTGCCGCACTGTCAGAGGGTCAGTACTGAGGGAGTGCCGCACTGTCCGAGGGTCAGTACTGAGGGAGTGCCGCGCTGTCAGAGGGTCAGTACTGAGGGAGTGCCGCACTGTCAGAGGGTCAGTACTGAGCGAGTGCCGCACTGTCCGAGGGTCAGTACTGAGGGAGTGCCGCGCTGTCAGAGGGTCAGTACTGAGGGAGTGCCGCACTGTCAGAGGGTCAGTACTGAGCGAGTGCCGCACTGTCAGAGGGTCAGTGCTGAGGGAGTGCCGCACTGTCAGAGGGTCAGTACTGAGGGAGTGCCGCACTGTCAGAGGGTCAGTACTGAGGGAGTGCCGCACTGTCAGAGGTCAGTACTGAGGGAGTGCTGCACTGTCAGAGGGTCAGTACTGAGGGAGTGCCGCACTGTCAGGGGGTCAGTGCTGAGGGAGTGCCGCACTGTCAGAGGGTCAGTACTGAGCGAGTGCCGCACTGTCAGAGGGTCAGTACTGAGCGAGTGCCGCACTGTCAGAGGGTCAGTGCTGAGGGAGTGCTGCACTGTCAGAGGGTCAGTGCTGAGAAGTGCCGCACTGTCAGAGGGTCAGTACTGAGGGAGTGCCGCACTGTCAGAGGGTCAGTGCTGAGAAGTGCCGCACTGTCAGAGGGAGATATTGGATTTTAAAATGAATTGCAATTGCTACCAGCCTGTGAAGTGTGAAATATCCCACCACTCCATTCCGAAGGGGAGCGCGGGAATTTGCTTCAGTCAATATCTCAGCAACGTCCTTGTCCTAATTATCATTCTGCAGCTTGTGGGATCGAGCTGTGCAGATATCGCTGCAAGCATTTCCCGCACAACAGCAGTGACTACTCTTCAGAAACTACTCCACTGACTGTTGCAAACTCTCGGGCTTTGTGAGGTTGTGAAAGATCTGTATGTTTATTTATTACTGTTAACCTTCATGCAACATTCGACATTGTTGATTGGGGAACATTCACAAACCCGGTTGCAGGCATCAGTTCCCAGTTTGGAGATATTCACACAGTTCCTGAGCAGAGTGTGGTTGTCACACTGACCATCACTGCAAACAAACAGTGGGATTTCTGGGGTACTATCTTGCTGCTTTTATTTCCAAATTCTCTTGTGTTAAAAGACTGACAAATACAAGTGAGACCTCACTCTGAAATTTCACAATCTCTTCTCTTCAGGAATCTGTTGTGTTCAGCGAACAACATGCAAACATCAGACTAATCTCCTCTCCTACTTTAGCATGTCTTCCCTCTTCTCTCTCTGTCCATTCCACACTCCCTCTCTTTCCTTTTCCTACTCTCTAGAATCATAGAAACCCTACAACACAGAAGGAGGCCATTCGGCCCATTGAGTCTGCACCGACCACAATCCCACCCAGGTCCTCCCCCCATATCCCAACATATTTACCCGCTAATCCCTCTAACCTATGCATCCCGGGACACAAAGGGGCAATTTTTAGCATGGCCAATCAACTTAACCCGCACATCTTTGGACTGTGGGAGGAAATCAGAGCACCCGGAGGAAACCCACACAGACACGAGGAGAATGTGCAAACTCCACACAGACAGTGACCCAAGCCGGGAATAGAACCCAGGTCCCTGGAGCTGTGAAGCAGCAGTGATAACCACTGTGCTACCATGCCGCCCCCTTTCCTTTTCTGTCTCTTCCTACTTTAATCCTTCTCTCCCTTTCTGACTTTCTCTCATCCCAAGTATCTATGCTTCCTTCTACCTCTCTTCCACTCACTTTCTCAACCTCTCTTTCCCCCATTCTCTATCCCTCACTTTCTTTTGTTCCTGACCTTCCTTTCTCCTTCACTCTATCCTTTTCTCTGCCTCCCTCTTTGTCTTTCTTCCTTGTTTTCTCTTTCCCTCTCTAACCCTTTCTCTTTTTCCATTTCCCTCTTTCCATCACTTTCCTCTCTGTCCCTTCCCCTTTCTCCTGTTCTTTCTCTCTCTCCCTTAGTTTCCTTCTCTTCTTTTCTCTTCTCTCTCTCCATTCTATTCCTCTCAATTCATCTGCTGTCACTTTGCTGGATTCTATTATTTTCGCAATGATGGACGGACTGTATCAATGAGCTGTCATCCCAGGTCCTGTTTGAAATATTAGAGCTTCCAGATCGTTTTAATTAACAAATCGCCAGACTCTGCCTGCTGGCTCCTGAACCGGGCTGGGAGACAGATTCTCTAACCCTGCCCTGGAAGAACACGAACTCTCGCGGCAGATACAGATGCAGAAGGTCCGATAGCCCCCCCCCCATCGCCCTCCAGCTCCAGTCCTCAGGGGTTAACTCATGAAGCAAGTGGCTGTGCACTGGTCAGCAATGGAGGCTCTCGGAACCACGACTGAACATGTGCAGCCAATGCACACACATTCATTCCGTGTGTGTGAGTGAGAGTGTGAGAGTGTGAGAGTGAGAGAGTGAGAGAGTGTGAGTGTGTGAGAGAGTGAGAGAGTGAGTGAGAGAGTGAGAGTGTGAATGTGAGAGTGAGAGAGTGTGAGTGTGAGAGTGAGAGAGTGAGAGTGTGAGAGTGTGAGTGAGAGAGTGTGAGTGTGAGAGTGAGAGAGTGTGAGTGTGAGAGTGAGAGAGTGAGAGTGAGAGAGAGAGTGAGAGTGAGAGAGTGTGAAAGTGAGAGAGAGTGAGTGTGCGAGAGTGAGAGAATGAGAGAGTGAGAGTGTGAGTGAGAGAGAGCGAGAGAGTGTGAGAGTGAGAGAGTGTGAGTGAGAGAGTGAGAGAGAGAGTGAGAGTGAGAGAGTGTGAAAGTGAGAGAGAGTGAGTGTGCGAGAGTGAGAGTGAGAGTGTGAGAGTGAGTGAGTGAGAGAGTGTGAAAGAGAGAGAGTGTGAGTGTGCGAGAGTGAGAGTGAGAGAATGAGAGTGTGAGAGTGAGAGAGTGAGAGAGAGTGAGAGTGTGAGAGTGAGTGAGTGTGAGAGAGTGTGAAAGTGAGAGAGAGAGTGTGTGTGAGAGTGAGAGAATGAGTGTGAGAGTGAGAGTGAGAGAGATAGACAGTGAGTGAGAGAGAGAGTGAGAGAGACAGTGAGAGAGTGAGAGAGAGTGTGAGAGTGAGTGAGAGTGAGAGAGAGAGAGAGACAGTGAGCGAGAGAGTGAGAGAGAGAGTGAGAGAGTGTGAAACTGAGAGAGTGTGAGTGTGTGAGAGTGAGAGAATGAGAAAGTGAGAGTGAGAGAGTGTGAAACTGAGAGAATGAGAGAGTGTGAGTGTGTGAGAGAGAGAATGAGAGTGAGAGTTAGAGAGAGAGTGAAAGAGAGAGAGAGTGAGAGAGAGAGAGAGTGAGTGAGAGAGTGAGAGAGACAGTGAGAGTGTGAGAGTAAGTGTGAGAGTAAGTGAGAGAGTGAGTGTGAGAGTGAGAGAGTGAGGGAGTGACAGTGAGTGAGAGAGTGAGCGAGTGAGTGAGAGTGAGAGAATGAGAGTGAGAGTGAGAGAGTGAATGAGAGTGAGAGTGAGTGTGAGAGTGAGTGAGTGACAGAGTGAGAGTGGGTGTGTGAGTGAGAGAGTGAGTGTGGGAGTGAGAGAGAGGGAGAGAGTGTGTTAGAGTGAGAGACTGAGTGAGAGAGTGTGTGTGAGAGAGAGAGTGTGCGAGATAGAGAGAGTGAGAGAGACAGTGAGAGAGTGAGAAAGTGAGAGAGAGTGAGAGTGAGAGAGAGTGTGTGAATGAGAGAGTGAGAGTGAGTGTGTGAGTGAGTGAGAGAGTGTGAAAGAGAGAGAGAGTGTGAGTGTGCGAGAGTGAGAATGAGAGTGTGAGAGTGAGAGTGTGAGAGTGAGAGAGTGAGAGAGAGTGAGAGTGTGAGAGTGAGTGAGTGTGAGAGAGTGTGAAAGTGAGAGAGAGAGTGTGAGTGTGTGAGAGTGAGAGAATGAGAGTGTGAGAGTGAGAGTGAGAGAGATAGACAGTGAGTGAGAGAGAGAGTGAGAGAGACAGTGAGAGAGTGAGAGAGAGTGTGAGAGTGAGTGAGAGTGAGAGTGAGAGAGAGAGAGAGAGAGACAGTGAGAGAGAGAGTGAGAGAGAGAGTGTGAAACTGAGAGAGTGTGAGTGTGTGAGAGTGAGAGAATGAGAAAGTGAGAGTGAGAGAGTGTGAAACTGAGAGAATGAGAGAGTGTGAGTGTGTGAGAGAGAGAATGAGAGTGAGAGTTAGAGAGAGAGTGAAAGAGAGAGTGAGTGAGAGAGAGAGAGAGTGAGTGAGAGAGTGAGAGAGACAGTGAGAGTGTGAGAGTAAGTGTGAGAGTAAGTGAGAGAGTGAGTGTGAGAGTGAGAGAGTGACAGTGAGTGAGAGTGAGTGAGAGAGTGAGCGAGTGAGTGAGAGTGAGAGAATGAGAGTGAGAGTGAGAGAGTGAATGAGAGTGAGAGAGTGAGAGTGAGTGAGTGACAGAGTGAGAGTGGGTGTGTGAGTGAGAGAGTGAGTGTGGGAGTGAGAGAGAGGGAGAGAGTGTGTTAGAGTGAGAGACTGAGTGAGAGAGTGTGTGTGAGAGAGAGAGTGTGCGAGATAGAGAGAGTGAGAGAGACAGTGAGAGAGTGAGAAAGTGAGAGAGAGTGAGAGTGAGAGAGAGTGTGTGAATGAGAGAGTGAGAGTGAGTGTGTGAGTGAGAGAGTGAGAGTGAGACTGAAAGTGTGAGAGTGAGAGAGTGAGAGTGTGTGTGAGAGTGAGAGAGTGTGTGTGAGAGAGAGAGTGAGAGAGTGTGCGAGAGAGAGAGAGAGTGAGAGACAGCGAGAGAGAGTGAGAGTGTGAGAATGTGAGAGAGAGAGAGAGAGGACAGACAGTGAGAGAGAGAGAGTGAGAATGAGAGTGTGAGAGTGAGAGCGTGTGTGAGTGTCAGAGAGAGAGTGAGTGAGGGAGAGAGTGAGAGAGAGAGTGAGAGTATGTGTGAGTGAGAGTGAGTGAGAGAGTGTGTGAGAGTGAGAGGTGTGTGAGAGAGAAAGAGAGTGTGTGAGAGAAAGAGAGTGAGAGAGACAGTGAGAGTGAGTGAGAGTGTGTGTGTGTGACAGTGAGAATGAGAGAGTGGAGAGTGAGAGTGAGCGAGATTGAGAGTGTGTGAGAGTGTGAGAGAGTCAGAGAGAGAGAGTGAGTGAGAGTGAGAGTGAAAGAGAGAGAGTGAGAGTGAGTGAGTGTGTGTGAGAATGAGAGTGAGAAAGAGTGTGTGTGAGAGTGAGAGAGTGTGTGAGATTGAGAGTGAGAGTGAGAGAGTGTGTGAGAGAGACAGTGAGAGAGTGAGAGTGAGTGTGTGAGAGTGGGAGAGAGAGAGAGAGGGAGGGAGAGAGTGAGAGTGAGTGAGAGAGTGACAGTGACAGAGTGTGTGTGAGTGTGAGAGAGTCAGAGAGAGAGAGTGAGTGAGAGAGAGAGTGAGAGAGTGAGAGTGAGTGAGTGTGTGAGAGTGAGAGAGTGAGAGTGAGAGAGTGAGAGTGAGAGAGTGTGTGAGAGAGACAGTGAGAGTGAGAGAGTGTGTGAGAGAGACAGTGTGAGAGTGAGAGAGTGTGTGAGAGTGGGAGAGAGAGAGAGAGTGAGGGAGGGTGAGAGTGAGAATGAGAGTAAGAGAGGGAGAGGGAGTGAGAGAGTGAAAGAGTGAGGGAGTGAGAGTGAGAGAGTGAGACAGAGTGAGAGATTGAGAGTGAGTGAATGAGAGTGAGAGTGAGAGAGTGAATGAGTGAGAGAGTGAGAGACTGAGAGTGACAGAGTGAGAGTGGGTGTGTGTGTGAGAGTGAGAGTGAGTGTGGGAGTGAGAGAGAGGGAGAGAGTGAGAGTGAGAGAGTGTGTGTTAGAGTGAGAGACTGAGTGAGAGAGTGTGTGTGAGAGTGAGAGAGTGTGTGTAAGAGAGAGAGTGTGCGAGATAGAGAGAGTGAGAGAGACAGTGAGAGAGTGAGAGTGAGAAAGTGAGAGTGAGAGAGAGTGAGAGAGACAGAGTGAGAGAGGGAGAGTGAGTGTGTGAGTGAGAGAGTGAGAGTGGGTGTGTGAGAGTGAGAGTGAGACTGAAAGTGTGGGAGTGAGAGAGAGAGTGAGAGTGAGAGAGTGTGTGTTAGAGTGAGAGAGTGTGTGTGAGAGAGAGTGAGAAAGTGTGCGAGAGAGAGAGAGTGAGAGACAGTGAGAGTGTGAGAATGTGAGAGAGAGAGAGGACAGACACAGAGTGAGAGAGAGAGTGAGAGCGTGTGTGTGAGAGTGTCAGAGAGAGAGAGTGAGTGAGGGAGAGAGTGAGAGAGAGAGAGTGAGAGAGCATGTGTGAGAGTGAGAGAGCGAGAGTGAGAGTGAGAGAGAGAGTGAGAGAGAGAGTGAGAGACAGTGAGAGAGTGAGAGTGAGCGAGAGAGTGAGAGTGAGAGCGTGTGTATGAGAGTGTCAGGGAGAGAGTGAGAGAGAGTGAGAGAGTATGTGTGAGAGTGAGAGAGTGTGTGTGAGAGTGAGAGTGAGAGGTGTGTGTGAGAGAGAGTAAGAGAATGTGTGAGAGAGAGTGAGAGAGTGAGAGTGAGAGAGTATGTGTGAGAGTGAGAGTGAGAGAATGTGTGTGAGAGTGAGAGAGTGAGAGTGAGCGAGAGAGTGACAGTGAGAGAGTGTGTGTGAGAGTGTGAGAGAGTCAGAGAGAGTGAGTGAGAGAGTGAGAGAGAGTGAGTGAGTGTGTGTGAGAGTGAGAGAGTGAGGGAGTGCGATAGTGAGAGTGAGCGAGTGAGAGAGAGAGTGAGAGAGAGAGTGACAGAGTGAACGAGTGCGAGTGAGGGATAGAGAGTGTGAGAGTGAGAGAGTGAGAGAGTGTGTGTGAGTGAGTGAGTGAGAGAGTGATAGAGTGAGAGTGAGAGAGTGAGTGTGCGAGAGTGGGAGAGTGAGAGTAAGAGTGAGAGTGAGAGAGTGAGTGAGAGAGAGAGTGAGTGAGAGAGTGAGGGAGTGAGAGTGATAGTGAGAGAGTGAGTGAGAGAGTGAGTGTGAGAGTGACGGAGTGAGTGAGAGAGTGAGGGAGTGAGAGTGAGAGAGAGAGTGAGAGAGTGAGCTAGTGAGAATGAGAGAGTGAGAGTGTGAGGGAGAGAGAGTGAGAGAGATAGAGAGAGAGAATGGGACTAAGAGATAGAGAGAGTGAGAGTGAGAGAGTGAAAGAGTGAGAGTGAGAGAGTGATAGAGTGAGAGAGAGAGTGAGTGAGTGAGAGTGAGAGAGAGAGAGTGACAGAGTGAGCAAGTGAGAGTCAGGGATAGAGAGTGAGGGGGTGAGGGAATGAGAGTGAGAGAGAGAAAGGGAGTGAGAGAATGAGTGAGAGTGAGAGTGTGAGAGAGAGAGAGTGTGAGTGAGAGAGTAAGAGAGTGAGTGAGAGCGAGATTGTGAGGGAGTGAGAGGGTAAGAGTGAGGGAGTGAGAGAGTAAGAGTGAGAGTGAGAGTGGGAGTGTGAGAGAGAGAGAGTGCGAGATTGTGAGAGTGAGAGAGTGAGGGAGTGAGATTGAGAGAGTGAGTGTGAGAGTGAGAGAGTGAGAGAGTGAGAGTGAGAGAGTTAGAGAGTGAGAGAGTGAGGGAGTGAGAGAGAGAGAGAGTGAGAGAGTGAGTGAGAGTGAGAGAGTGAGAGAGTAAGAGAGTGAGTGAGAGAGTGAGGGAGTGAGAGAGTGAGTGAGAGAGTGAGAGTGTGAGAGAGAGAGAGTGCAGAAAGGGCGAGAGAGAGAGCGTGAGAGAGTGCGAGATTGTGAGAGTGAGGGAGTGAGAGTGAGAGAGAGAGTGAGAGACTGAGAGAGAGAGTAAGAGTGAGCGAGTGAGTGAGAGAGCGAGTGAGAGAGTGAGAGAGAAAGAGTGAGAGTGAGAGAGAGAGGGAGTGGGAGAGTGAGAGAGTGAGTGTGAGAGTGAGAGAGAGAGAGAGTGAGAGAGAGAGTGACAGTGAGGGAGTGAGAGTGAGAGGGTGAGAGAGTGAGAGAATGAGGGAGTGAGAGAGAGAGTGAGAATGATATATATAGAGAGAGAGAATGAGAGTGTGAGAGAGTGAGTGAGAGTGAGAGAGTGAAAGAGTGAGGGAGTGAGAGAGTGAGGGAGTGCGAGAGTGAGAGAGAGAGTGAGCGAGTGAGTGAGAGTGAGAGAGTGGGAGAGAGAGTGAGCGAGTGAGTGAGAGTGAGAGAGTGAGTGAGTGAGAGTGAGCGAGTGAGTGTGAGTGAGAGAATGGGAGAGAGAGTGACCGAGTGAGTGAGAGTGAGAGAGTGAGCGAGTGAGAGAGAGAGAGTGAGTGAGTGAGAGTGAGTGAGAGAGTGAGAGTGAGGGAGTGAGTGTGAGAGTGAGAGAGAGAGTGAGAGAGTGAGGGTGTGAGGGAGTGAGAGTGAGGGAGTGAGAGTGAGAGAGAAAGAGTGAGCGAATGAGTGAGAGAGCGAGCGAGAGTGAGAGAGTGAGTGTGAGAGTGAGAGAGTGAGGGAGTGAGAGAGAGAGAGAATGAGAGTGATAGTGTGAGAGTGAGTGAGAGTGATAGAGTGAAAGAGTGAGGGAGAGTGAGAGAGTGCGAGTGAGAGGGTGAGAGAGTGAGGGAGTGAGAGTGAGGGAGTGAGAGTGAGAGAGAGAGTGAGAGAGTGAGAGTGTGGGAGAGAGTGAGAGAGTGTGAGATTGTGAGGGATTGAGAGGGTAAGAGTGAGGGAGTGAGAGAGTAAGAGTGAGAGAGTGCGAGAGTGAGAGTGTGGGAGAGAGTGTGAGATTGCAAGAGAGAGAGAGAGAGAGTGCGAGATTGCGAGATTGTGTGAGTGAGAGAGTGAGAGTGAGGGAGTGAGAGAGAGAGTGAGTGTGAGAGTGAGAGAGAGTGAGAGTGAGAGAGTTAGTGAGTGAGGGAGTGAGAGTGAGGGAGAGTGAGAGAGAGAGTGAGAGAGAGTGAATGAGAGTGAGAGAGTGAAAGAGTGAGGGAGTGAGAGAGTGAGCGAGTGAGTGAGAGTGAGAGAGTGAGCAAGTGAGTGTGAGAGAGTGAGAGAGTGAGAGAGAGAGAGTGAGTGAGTGAGAGTGAGGGAGTGAAAGTGAGAGAGTGAGAGAGAGAGTGAGAAAGATAGAGGGAGAGAGAAAGAGAATGAGAGTGTGAGACAGGGGGAGTGAGAGAGTGAGTGAGAGTGAGAGAGTGAAAGAGTGAGGGAGTGCGAGAGTGAGGGAGAGAGAGAGTGAGAGAGTGAGCGACTAAGTGAGACTGAGAGAGTGAGACTGAGAGTGAGCGTGAGAGAGAGAGTGAGAGAGAGAGTGAGCGAGTGAGTGAGAGAGTGAGTGAGTGAGGGTGAGAGAGAGAGAGTGAGAGAGTTAGAGAGTGAGAGTGATAGTGAGAGAGTGAGAGAGAGAGTGACAGAGAGTGAGAGAATGAGAGTGAGAGTGAGTGAGTGAGTGAGAGACTGAGTGCAAGATAGAGTGAGTGAGAGAGAGAGAGTGAGGGTGAGAGAGTGAGAGAATGTGAGAGTGTCAGTGTGTGAGAGTGAGAGTTTGAGATGGTGACAGTGAGAGAGTGTGTGAGAGTGAGAGAGTGAGAGAATGAGAGTGAGAGAGAGAGAGTGAGAGTGAGAGAGAGAGTGAGAGAATGAGAGTGAGAGAGTGAGAGAGAGAGATAGTGAGAGAGTGAGCGAGCGAGTGAGAGCGAGAGAGTGAAAGAGTGTGGGAGTGAGAGTGAGACTGAGAGAGAGTGAGAGAGGGAGAGTGAGAGAGTGAGCAAGTGAGTGAGAATGAGAGTGAGGGAGTGAGAGGGTGAGAGTGAGTGAGAGAGATTGAGAGCGTGAGAGGGTGATTGTGAGAGTGAGAGAGTGAGAGTCTGAAAGAGTGAGAGTGAGAGAGTGAGTGCGTGAGAGAGACTGAGAGAGAGAGAGTGAGTGAGAGTGAGAGAGTGCGAGAGTGAGGGAGTGAGAGCGAGAGTGAGAGAGTGAGAGTGAGAGAGAGAGGGAGTGAGAGAGAGAGTGAGTGAGAGTGAGAGGGTGAGTGTGAGGGAATGAGGGAGTGAGAGTGTGTGAGAGAGAGAGAGAGAGAGAAAGATACTTAGAGAGAGAGAGAATGAGAGTGTGAGAGAGAGAGTGAGTGAAAGTGAGAGAGTGAAAGAGTGAGGGAGTGGGAGTGAGAGAGAGAAAGTGAGAGAGTG